>NC_089220.1:86639854-86949080 GCF_963924675.1 Phocoena phocoena | reverse complement strand
GTTTCTTTTTATGGCTGAGTAATATTCCATTGTATATATGTGCCACATCTTCTTTATCCATTCATGAGTCGATGGACATCTAGGTTGGTTCCATATCCTGGCTATTGTAAAGAGTGCTGCAGTAAACATTGTGGTACATCTCTTTTTGTTTTTGTTTGTTTGTTTTTTAAAGTGTTTCAGAAAAACATTTTATATACTACAGACAAATTATTTTTATTATCTGCTAAAATAGTTTCCTAAGGCCATTTTCTTTTTTTTTTTTTTTTTTTTTTTTTTTGCTGTACGCGGGCCTCTCACTGTTGTGGCCTCTCCCATTGCGGAGCACAGGCTCCAGACGCGCAGGCCCAGCAGCCATGGCTCACAGGCCCAGCCGCTCCGCGGCATGTGGGATCCTCCCGGACCGGGGCACGAACCCGTGTTCCCTGCATCGGCAGGCGGACTCTCAATCACTGAGCCACCAGGGAAGCCCTTCTTTTTTTCTCTAATATCTTTATAGAAGTATAACTGCTTTACAATGGTGTGTTAGTTTCTGCTTTATAACAAAGTGAATCAGCTATACATATACATATATCCTCATATCTCCTCCCTCTTGCATCTCTCTCTGCCACCCTCCCTATCCCACCCCTCTAGGTGGTCAGAAAGCACTGAGCTGACCTCCCTGTGCTATACAACTGCTTCCCACTAGCTATCTATTTTACATTTGGTAGTGTGTATATGTCCATGCCACTCTCTCACTTCATCCAAGCTTACCCTTCCCCCCCCGTGTCCTCAAGTCCATTCTCTACATCTGCGTCATTATTCCTGTCCTGCCCCTAGGGTCTTCAGAACCTTTTTTTTTAGATTCCATATATATATATGTTAGCATATGGTATTTGTTTTTCTCTTTCTGACTTAATTCTCTGTGTGACAGACTCTACGTCCATCCATCTCATTACAAATAACTCAATTTCATTTCTTTTTATGGCTGAGTAATATTCCATTGTATATATGTGCCACCTTTTCTTTAGCCATTCATGTGTCGATGGACATTTAGGTTGGTTCCGTGTCCTGGCTATTGTAAATAGTGCTGCAATAAGCATTGTGATACATATCTCTTTTTGAATTATGGTTTTCTCACGGTATATGTCCAGTAGTGGGATTGCTGTGTCATATGGTAGTTCTATTTTTAGTTTCTTAAGGAGCCTCCATAGTGTTTTACATAGTGGTTGTATCAGTTTACATTCCTACCAACAGTGCAGGAGGGTTCCCTTTTCACCACACCCATTCCAGCATTTATTGTTTCTAGATTTTTTGATCATGACCGTTCTGACTGGCGTGAGGTGATACCTCATTGTAGTTTTGATTTGCATTTCTCTAATAATTAGTGATGTTGAGCATCTTTTCATGTGCCTCTTGGCCATCTGTATGTCTTCTTTGGTGAAATGTCTATTTAGGTCTTCTGCCCATTTTTAAACAGGATTGTTTGTTTTTTCAATATTGAGCTCCATGAGCTCTTTGTATATTTTGGAGATTAATCCTTTGTCCTTTCATTTGCAAATTTTTTCTCCCATTCTGAGGGTTGTCTTTTTGTCTTGTTTATGGTTTCCTTTGCTGTGCAAAAGCTTTTAAGTTTATTTAAGTCCCATTAGTTTATTTTTGTTTTTATTTCCATTACTCTAGGAGGTGGGTCAAAAAAGATCTTGCTGTGGTTTATGTCAAAGAGTGTTTTTCCGGGCTTCCCTGGGGGTGCAGTGGTTGAGAGTCCACCTGCCACTGCAGGGGACACGGGTTCGTGCCCCAGTCTGGGAAGTTCCCACATGCCGTGGAGTGCCTGGACCCGTGAGCCATGGCCGCTGAGCCTGCATGTCCGGAACCTGTGCTCCACAATGGGGGAGGCCACAACAGTGAGAGGCCCACGTACCGCAAAAAAAAAAAGACTGTTTTTCCTATGTTTTCCTCTAAGAGTTTTACAGTGTCTGGTCTTACATTTAAGTCTTTAATCCATTAGGAGTTTATTTTTGTGTATGGTGTTAGGTAGTGTTCTAATTTCATTCTTTTACATGTAGCTGTCCAGTTTTCCCAGCACCACTTATTGAAGAGGCTGTCTTTTCTCCATTGTATGTTCTTGCCTCCTATGTCATAAATTAGGTGCCCATATGTGCGTGGGTTTATCTCTGGGCTTTCTGTCTTGTACCATTGATCTATATTTCTGTTTTTGTGCCAGTACCATAGTGTCTTGATTACTGTGGCTTTGTGGTATAGTTTGACATCAGGGAGCGTGACTCCTCCAACTGTGTTTTTCTTTCTCAAGATTGCTTTGGTTATTCAGTGTCTTTGTGTTTCCATACAAATTGTAAAATTTTTTGTTCTAATTCTGTGAAGAATGCCATTGGTAGTTTGATAGGGATTGCATTGAATCTGTAGATTGCTTTGCATAGTACAGTCATTTTCACAATATTGATTCTTCCAATCCAAGAACATGGAATATTTCTCCATTTGTTTATGTCATCTTTGATTTCTTTCATCAGTGTTTTATAGTTTTCTGCGTACAAGTCTTTCACCTCCTTAGGGAGGTTGATTCCTAGGTATTTCATTCTTTTTGTTGCAGTGGTAAATGGGAGTGTTTCCTTAATTTCTCTTTCAGATTTTTCGTTGTTGGTGTATAGGAATGCCTGAGATATTTGTGCATTAATTTTGTATCCTGAAACCTTACCAAATTCATTGATTAGTTCTGGTAGTTTTCTGGTGGCATCTTTAGGATTTTCTATGTATAGTATCATGTCATTGGCAAACAGTGACAGTTTTATTTCTTCTTTTCCAGTTTGGATTCCTTTTATTTCTTTTTCTTCTCTGATTGCTATGGCTAGGACTTCCAAAACTATGTTGAATAATAGTGGTGAGATTGGACATCCTTGTCTTGTTCCTGATCTTAGTGGATATGCTTTCAGTTTTTTGCCATTGAGTATGATGCTTGCTCTGGGTTTGTCATAATTGGCCTTTATTATGTTGAGGTAAATGTTGCCCAGTTTCTGGAGAGTTTTTATCATAAATGGGTGTTGAATTTTGTCAAAAGCTCTTTCTGCAGCTACTGAGATGGTCATATGGTTTTTATTCCTTAATTTGTTAATGTGGTGTATCATGTTGATTCGTTGGTGTATATTGAAGAATCCTTGCATCACTTGGATAAATCCCACTTGATTATGGTGTATGATCCTTTTAATGTGCTGTTGGATTCTGTTTGCTTGTATTTTGTTGAGGATTTTTGCATCTATGTTCATCAGTGATATTGGTCTATAATTTTTTGTGTGTGTGATATATTTTTCTGGTTTTGGTATCAGGGTGATGGTGGTTTTATAGAATGAATTTGGGAGTGTTTCTCCCTCTGCAATTTTTTGGAAGTTTGAGAAGGATTGGTGTTAGCTCTTCTCTAAACGTTTGATAAAATTCACCTGTGAAGACTTCTGGTCCTGGACTTTGATTGTGGAAGATTTTAAATTATAGTTTCAATTTCATTACTTGTGATAGGTCTGTTTATATTTTCTAATTCTTCTTGGTTCAGTATTGGAAAATTGTACCCTTCCAAGAACTGTCCATTTCTTCATGCTTATCCATTTTATTGGTGTAGAGTTGTTTGTAGTAGTCTCTTATAATCCTTTGTATTTCTGCAGTGTCAGTTGTGATTTCTCCTTTTTCATTTCTAATTTTTATAATGATTTGCATCCTCCCCCTTTTTTCTTGATGAGTCTGGCTAAGTGTTTATCAATTTTATCTTCTCAAAGAACCAGGTTTTAGTTTTATTGATGTTTGCTATTGTTTTCTTCGTTTCTATTTCATTTATTTCTGCTCTGATCTTTATGATTTCTTTCCTTCTACTGACTTTCTACTGTAATATTTTTTCTTTGAATTTAATTTTTGTTAGTTTGATCAATATGTGCCTGGTGTTTTTTTCCTAAGGTTTATCCTGTATGGGACTCTCTGTGCTTCCTGGACTTGGGTGACTATTTCCTTTCCCACTCTAGTGAAAGCTTCAGTTGTGAAATGCAGGGGAGAATGTGGCAGTTTGGAAAGTTATATTGCATGTGAGACATTATGTCCAAGGGCTATGGAGGATAGAGAGAGAATCATCAAATAGTTCCTTCCTTCATTGAGCTTATATTTTTAAAGGGATTTAAAATGTTTTCACATAGGGTCCTGTCTCATTTACTCTCTAGAGCGCAGGCCCTTAAGCCAAGTATTCTTAGATTCAGATTTGGAGAATAAGTTAGTATGACAGGGATTTTTTTTTCTTATTTTATGTAATTAAATGGCTTCTGACCTTGTCTTCTTTTAGATCGCCCTTATAGAATTGTCATTTCTGTCTTCTTATCCCATTATGGAATGAAATTTCTATTGTGTGAAGTCATTAGGGAATAAGCCATTTGAGGACTAAAACAGTACGTTTTCCATATAGTTGAGGATTTGATGATTTATGTTCCCAATTTTTTACTTTAATTTTGAATGAAATTGTTTTAAGAGGTGCCTTTATTATTATTATTGGGGTATAGTTGTTTTACACTGTTGTATTAGTTTCTGCTGTACAGCTGAGTGGAGTTCCCTGTGCTATATAGCAAGTTCTCATTATCTGTTTAATACATATTAGTGTATATATGTCAATCCCGATCTCCCAATTCATCCCACTACCCCTTTCCCCCTTGGTGTGCATACGTTTGTTCTCTACATCTCTGTGTCTATTTCTGAAGAGATGCCTTTTTAAACAGAGATTTTTTTTTTTTTTTTTTGGCCACAAGGCATGTGGGATCTTAGTTCCCCAACCAGGGATCAAATCTGTGCCCCCTGCAATGGAAGCTTGGAGTCTTACCCACTGGATCACCAGGGAAGTCCCTAAACAGAGAATGTTTATCTTGACTTGATCTCTTCTTGACTCAGGGTCATGTTTAGGAATGTTAGTATTTTGTGCTGTGCATATATATGGCATGGGGACATGGAGCTGATTGATGTAGTTTGCAGCTATGTAGCTCTGCACCGTGGACAGCCCCTTCTCCCCAGGGGCCCTTGAACTGCCTTGGCTAGCAGGCTTCTGGGTGGATGTGCATGTCCTTAGGCACCTTTTGCTTTCTGTTTCTCCCCTGCCTTCCAGGGCTGTTGGTGAGCTGGTAACTCACTGTTGGTTTAGACCGTAGAATGAGTTTCTTTTCTGCCTCTTTTGTAACTGGCTTTCTTCTGTGCCAGTGTCTGCCACTTGCAGCCTTGCTGCCTACCCTGTCATTGTTTGTAATCTCTGCTTCTGCTTCCGGTCTCTGTTGCTGTCTGACAGCTCTCTCCCCTTCCCTTGTTATCTTTTTCTATCCTTTCTCTTCTCCTTTGTGCTCATGGACATTATCAGCAAACCTGAGGAAGCCTTTTCCTACAAATAGCCATCTGATCAGTCTGCAGCTCTTTAACACTTTGGGCTGTTTTTGTAGCCAAGTATTCAGGGGCTGACTCTGAACGTCAAATACTTTAAGAAAAATGGTGCTTCTGAATTTGAAAACAAGGACTTGTCGAGACTTGTCTCTATATAAACGACGTTTTATTCTACCTCTTGTGAAGTGTAGTCATCCTAGAGTGTATTTCTTGTTTACATAAGGTAGACTAATTTAGTGTTTATATTTCTTACTCTTCTTGAATGGATCCCATTATTTGTTTAGTTTTCCAGGGTACGGCAGCATATTGAATTGATATTCTCAAATGTTTGAGGCCCAGAGAAAAGGCCAACTCTTCCATGAAGTCTTCCTTAACCTTCCTAGTACCTGTTCAGACTCTATCACAACAGTTATTCACCTGGCCTCTCAGTATGCATGTTATCTCTTTACCACGTTAGGGGCTGTTTGAAGTAGAGGAGGGAGTGGGTATATATTGGTGTCATTTTTGAATTTCCTTCTTTACTACTGCTCTTAAAACAGTACCTTGTATATAATAGTTGTCCCAAAAATGTTCTGTTGAATTGAATAACCCACTGTTTCTCCCAGATCCCTTTTGTAGTTTGTGACTGTTGCTAGTTGAAGGCCTCTCCCATTTGTGTCATTTTGCACTTGGTCACACTGAATCTCCTCTGCCAGTTGCCCAAATTCCTAAATTCTTCTTGATAGTCTGTCCCCAAAGAGTCTGGCTCTTTGCTGCTTAGGGGAATTTAGTGTCAAACAGAAACCAGATAAAGTTACTATGTAAGTCCTCTTCTACAGCCTTTTAAAAGATATAAATAAGTTCTTTACAATTCTCTGTCCTTAGAAATAAATGCTCATTTGTTCTTCACACATTTTTTTTTTTGTCTCTAAGCCAGTTCACTCCCCACAATAAAATAGGCCCAGTACTTTTAAAATAACTTTATTGAGGTATAATTCACATATTACACAATTCACACATTTAAAGTATATAATTCAGTGTTTTTTAGTATGTTCACAGAGTTGCGCAACCATCCCCATAAACTAATTTTAGGATATTTTGATCATCCCCGAAAGAAATCCCCTGCCCATTATCAGTCAGTCTCCATTTCCCCAACTTCCAGTCCCAGGCAATCATGAATCTACTTTCTATCTCTATAGATTTGCCTTTGCTGAACATTTCATATAAATGGAATCATACCATATGTGGTCTTTTGTGACTGACCTTTTTCACTTGATACTACTGATTTTTAAAAATACTCTTATATTTATAACTTTCTACAGAACACATGTGTCCTTATAACTCTCATAACTCCTTCTGTGGCCTACTTTTATTGGATTTGTGATATTTGGTTAAGTTGCAAAATATACTGTCACACATCAAATAACACTGGCTGCTGATGGTATTGAAAATGGCCCTGTTTCAGAGCTAAGAGAATTTTGCACAAGATTCAGTTAAAGTTATATTTCATAAGGCTGTTCCAAACTATTGCTGTGATCAAATGAATTGGAATATAATAGGACTCCATGGTTTTCACACTGACCCATCTTCTCATGGGTTATGTGAGGCTTTGGATTGTATAATTCCTAAGGATCATAAAGCACTGGAGCTGGAAGCAACCCAGCAGTCATTTGGCTTAATCTCTTTTCTCTAACTCCTATCCCATTTCACAGATCTCAGAATGTTACAGATCCCAGAAGGTCAAATAGCCAATTAATAGAGCCAGTCATAGCAAGATTAGAACCAGTGTATCTCAATTACTAATCCAAGCTTCTTTCCTTTACTTCTTTTTGGCCTGATTGCTGTTTTAGCCTGGGTTCTCTAGAAGCCAGAGCCTGAGGGCAGGAATTAAATGAAGATTTATTTGGAGGTACAATCCCAGAACACTGAGAGTAAGGGGAAAGAGATGAGAAGTAAGAAGCTATGAGAAACAAAGTAAAGTGATTGGATTGCCGTGACTGTGTCATGATGATCCTCAAAGGGATTAAGCTGGTTGTTCAGCAAGTGCATATACTTGACCTCATGTGGTGTCTCCAGATAGGGTAGATGAACAGTTCGTGGGAGCAGGGAGGGAGAGGAAATGTATCTGTCTGGACCCTTTCTGCCTGCTGTTTCCGATTATCAAACGTCATCCTGTGGTGAGTTAAATTCATAGTTCTGAGTTGTGTCATCCTGCTTCACCAGTGGTCACTTGGAAAGCCAGATTCCATGCCCTGGTGTAGGATTTTATCCAAATTTGGAAGTAACAGGAGAATCCGGAAACTTAGGGCATATGGCTAACTAGCCATCAATATGGGGGATCACCCCCTCACCCACGGTGTCCCTGGTTGGCTTCAGGAACAATGAAATAATGGTCTGGAGGGGAATTGAGGAGGTGCAGAAGCTATGTTTGATGTCTTGGCAAGATAGTATCCTTCCTAGCCTAGGTTTCTGAAGTCATTTATGAGCTAATATATCTGAAGGATTTATTTAGATTGACAGTAACAGTCTTTGTTCTAACAAGATAGTTTTTCACATTGTCGTGGTTGAGACTCTTCAGAGTACTGAATATTTAGAAACCGGTAACGAAAACCTTGAGTTAGGAAACTTGTTCTCTCGACCACCTCTCTTCTCTACAATAAAGAGAACATCTGGAAAGGCTTTTCATAATTATAATTGCTCAGTACCTAGGTTTCTGTATCGTTTGCCCCACATGGAGAGATTTCCTCCGCCAGTTACATTCTTATTCTTCTCCAGCCTATATTGATATTTCTCCTGCTCTGACCACTTAAAGTTTGCTTTCCCTGTATTTACCCTACTCTCTCTCATTTATATATCACTTCAGAATTATTCTCTCCTAGTTTGATTCTATGCTAATTTGAATGTCCTTTACTTTTTGTAAATCCTCCCACTGCCTAGAATTATGAATGCTTGTTGACTGTCCAAACATAGGTTGGAGTATTGGGTTTATTTAGGCT
This sequence comes from Phocoena phocoena, assembly GCF_963924675.1. NCBI lineage: Eukaryota > Metazoa > Chordata > Mammalia > Artiodactyla > Phocoenidae > Phocoena > Phocoena phocoena. The sequence continues at coordinate 86,940,723 of NC_089220.1, read as the reverse complement.
AAGCTGTCCAGCAGAATCTGGACAGTGGACAAAGAGATGATTAAGTCTTTAAGCTTTCCAGTGAATAATTGCTAATGAAAAATTTAGTGAGTTTGAAAAGGTTTGAAGATGAGAGAGGATCATATATTAGTTAATGAATAAGAGAGGAGGTTATTTCATTGTGGGGACAAATGGTAAGAAATACCAGAACAAGAAGGGCAAAAACAGTGGTTAAATGATAACTGTGGTATAGAAAATGAAGATCACACAAAGAAAAGGGGATTTGTAACAATGACATTTGTAGAATTAGAGAATGTCAGAGCTGGAGGAGACTCTAGATATAATTTAGTTCAATCCAGTTCGTACAAGTAAAAAACTGAGGCTGAAAGAGGTTGAGTGACTTAAGGCCAAACCACAGGTTCAGATCCAAGTTTTTGAACTGAGGTTTTCAGTCAGGTGGTTGTTTCATACCTGCTTTGTACCACAAAGTACCACATCTACTATAAGTATGTTCCATACTTCTTTTCCTGAAAAGCTTCTACAGAATTATTTTTACTATTTGGTGTTTTTTTTTTTTCTTTTTACCACTGTACTTGGTAAAATGAAAGGTACCTGAGTTTTTATTTACTTTTAATGTTTCCAAATACATTTGGTATTAAAGCTTAGAGTTTATGTAATGACTTCACACTGACAGTGTAGTGTCAGGTGAAGGGTTTCAACAAGAAAATCAAACCATTTTTGTAGCTGAGGATAGTATTAATAGTTTAATAAAAGCATTTTAATGGTTGCTTTTGTCATAAGCTTCCTTTCAAGACCGCATATAAACCCAAATCAGATCTTAAAAGAGTCCAGTGTTTGTCTGGAGTTCAAACAGTTGCTCTTGTATGATCCTTCTGCAGTGCTACTATAATATGTTGGTGCCAACGGCGCCAATTCTGGGCCAAACAAAATAAAATCCACCCCCCATCCCCTGTCTTTATCCAAGCTATCCTAACCCTGTTCCTGGTCACAAGACTTTATGAGAGGAACGTGGGCTGAATTTCAGACCCCTATGGCCAGGTGCCTGGGGCAATTCACAAACTGTGAAATCTTAGGAGACAGCTCAACATTTTTGGAGGCAGATCCTTGTGTACCTTTCACCTTTGTGATTCTGGGATTACCATTATGAAAACTGACATATTAAAATTGTATCCTAAAGAGTTTGCATCTGTTTAAAATATGGGTAGAATCTAATTTTTAAAAATATATCCAGTTCTCTATAAAGAAGCTAATTTCATTTTCTGGAGGACACCCCTGTGAAAATAGCATTTAGCTGATGGTCACAATCTATTAAGGAAATAATTCTTCGTATTAAATGTTTCTTCATTCAAATCAGTTTCTGTAATGAAGATGTTACTTTGTCACTTATGTTTAATTAGTTAATGTGTATTTGAAGAGAGTCTTGGTAAAATCTGGCAGATTTTTCCAAGTTACAGTGTTTCAGATTTTTGTGGTTCCAAATGGCTTTGGAGAGCACACAATTGCAGGGAAGGTGATAGGATGGAGGCCAGGATGTGGGCTGTTCCTGCACCTTAATTCTTTCTTCCCTCAGTGCCTCATTTTCCACCTATGGGCCAATAAGTGGGAAAATGAGATAACATTAAGCCAATCTTGTTCTTCATATCATTAATAGCTGTTAGTCCTTTACTGTAACTACTAGAGATTTTGTGTTTTTCAAATAATGAGTAATGGTATACACATTATGTTCTGTTAAGTGGTTGAACACAAGAAGGTAAACAACCGTACACATATCCCATTGGAGTGTTTTTTTTAAAACGCACAATTTTAATAGTAGTAACTAACATGGTTGTTGCTTACAGTTTGCCACTTGCTTTCACATATGTGATGACATTTAATCCTGACTACAACTTTGTGAAATAGGAATTATTATTAATCTCATTTTGTGGGTAACTTGATTTCTCCAGTGCCACTTCTCTTCCATTCTGTATCCTTTCTTACGCTATTTTATCTGTGTTCATGGCTTCAGTTATCACCTAACTATATCAAATTTTTATCACTAACCCTGAGCTGTAGATTTTTTTAATCCAGTGATATTTTTGGCCTCTCCATTTGGATGTCTCATGAATGCCTCACATTCAACAGACCCAAAACTGAACTCATGGCCTTCCTGTCAAACTTGGTTCTCTTCCAATGTTTTCCTTATTAGTGAATGACATCACCATCCACCATCCAATTGTGCAAAGCTAGAAACTCAGTTCTTGCCCTTAAACTGTTCTTTCTCTTGCCTCATACCCAAAATGTCAGAGTTCCCTCAACTTTGCTTCCTATGTACTCCTCAAATCTGCCCACTTCTCTGCATCTCCACGGCCACCACTCCAATCCAAGCTCTCCAGCATCATCTCTTTATCCTGCTCCAGTAGCTTCGTGATTGGTCACCTCATACTGGAGCTTTTCGCCCACCCATAATCCATTCTCCACGCAACATCCAGAATGATCTTTACAAAACACAAATCTCAAGATGTCTCTACCTACTTCCACTCTGCTTAAAACCTCAATGAATTTTACTTCAGGAACTTCCCATTCCTCTTAAAATAGAGGCAAAATCTTTATTTGGCAAGGACTTGTGTTCTAGTCCCTGCTTCCCTTCCATCCTCATCTTTTGCCAGGTTCCTGAGCTCCCTTCTCTGAGCTTTTCAATACACCATGTTCCCTCCAGCCACTGCCCATTGCACGTGCTTTCCCTTTGTTTGGAATTGTCTTCCTTCTGCCTTTTACCTAGTTACCTGCTACTCTGCCTGATTTTAGCTCCCTGAATCCTAATCTACAACAGATCTAGACTCCCTGCAGTACTCTCTCATGCTGTCTTTTACCTCTTCTTATGCACTTAGCACACTTGCATTGCTGTGATATTTTAAAATTAATATTCATCATTCTCACAAGACCATGAGCTTCATGATATCAGGGACTGTGTCTGGTTTTGTGTACTCTTACATCCGTATCAGCTAGGATTGTACCCAGCACATAGTAGGCCCTCAACGTGTGTTTATGAATGAGTGAACAAATGAATTTGATATCCTCTAAAGCCTTTTCTGGTCCTAACATTCTATGATTCTATAAGAGGCAGAGAAGTATAGGGCTAGATAAGTATTGAATGGAGTCTAATTGTTCACTCTTTGTAAGAAATGGTAACAATGTCTTTTGTTGAGATGGAAACTGACCCACGAGAGTGGTGCTTCCCAGAGATCAGAGTAGAAGGCTCTAATATCCTTCCTAGGCTCTATCACAGGGTGGCCTGATCAACATTTTGATTCTGGAAATGGAGAGAAATATTGTATAAAAAGAAGTGGCTGTAGAAGCAATGACACTCAAGTAACAACAAGTAGAGCTAGCACACAGTTTTTTGGATGCTACTACCTTTCTCCAGTAAAAGGAACCCAAGATCCTTGGAGAAATGGCTGATTCCAGGACTGGGGCAGGACATATACAAGATGAGCGTAGAGCATCTTTTAGTGCCAGAGAGTAAAGAAGCGCTCAAAAGAAACTCATATGGTGGGATATGTTAAAGGGACACAGTAGCCAACTGAATGAGTTCCTAATGGTCAAAGCTGCAACAGTTTGAGCAACAAAATAAAGTAGTGTTATATCATAACCCAAAGTATGAAATAAATATACATGAGTCTATACTGATATAAATAAATGAATAAATGGGAGAAAATAGAAAAATCTGTAATAAATAAATGGTGATGAAAAGACAAATCTCCCATACAGGAGAACCCAAGTAATTTATGTAGCTACTTTGCTGTCAAGAAGGTGGAACATAAATCTCTACTCCTTAAGTGTGTGCTGTACATAGTGACTTCCTTCCAAAGCATACAGCGTGGAAAAGGGAGGAGAGAAAGAGTAACTTTACAATGTAGAACCCTGACAAACACTACCTTTGCCAGGTGATAAAGATTAATATCCACAGTGAAGGTAGTGTTCATAATACACACCCTTGATATGATACAATAAGAATGGCACTTTAGCTCTGTAGTTTTCCTCTCCCAAACCCATAACCCCAGTATGATCATGAGGAAGACTTTAGACAAATCCCAATTGAGAGACATTCTGCAAAATACCTGACTAATATTCCTCAAAACTGGCAAGATCATAAAAAACAAGAAAAATCTGAAAAACAGTCACAACCAAGAGAAGCTTAAGGAAACATGACTACAAAATGTAAAATGGTTCCTCGGATGGGGTTCTGGAACAGAAAAAGGACATTAGGTTAAAACTAAGAAAATATGAATAAAGTATAGATTTTGGTTAAAAATAATATATCAATATTAGTTCATTAATTGTGACAAATGTGCCATACTAATGTAAAATGTTTTAATAGGAGAAGAAACTGGGTATGGGATAAACGTACTATCTTTGCAAATTTCTGTGTCTCTAAAACTGTTCTAAAAATGTTTTAAATTATTTAAATGTTCTTTTAAAAATGTAGCTGAATATATAAACTAATTAGGAGATGAAAGATAGGGAAAAGTTAAAGAACACTCTGAATTTCAGGGTCAATTAAGAAATCATCAGTTTAAGATCTAATTGTTTGCTTTGTCAGTTTATCTATTGCCCATTTGGGGTAAATTTGGGGAAAGTTTTTCTTAAAGGAAAATACTCTTTATTCATCAGATACCCCTCAAGTATAACTTTCCCATAATTTTTTGTTTCTAGCGTTTTTTTCTTTCACTTGAGCTGAAAAATTCTAAAAATGTAACCACCCCCTTTTTGGCAGTCTGCTGAAGTTGAGAAGAAACCATTTATATGGAAACTAGAATAGCTGGTATTCCAGACGAAAGTAATAAGCTTCGGCATTAACAATTCATGGATGTAATTTTTTGTGACGGTTATGCTTTATATTAATCTTCTACTGGTGTTTCTAAATTTGATATTTTAAAAACTCCATTCACTCAACTAAAATTGATTGTGTGTTCATGTACAGGGTGATATGGTGATCAGGAAGGTGACTTGTACACAGATCCTGCCCACAAAGAGTTTATAGTTTAGTGCTGGAGACATGACATGTTTATAAACAAATATACTATAAAGTAGAGGGTTGTAACTTTCCAATAAAGGTGTAGATAAAGTGCTATCCAAGATGATTAGTGGAAAAGGTTACTCCAAACTGGAGGGCTCATGAAGGAAATAGTAGTTTGACTTGGTCTTAAATAATTGCAGACTCCACTAAGGCAGAGTTTATGTATTATTAGTTTCTGTACCTTTAGCACATAGTAGGTATTAAATAACATTTGTTGGATGACTGAAGAATTTGTAAATGTGGAGATGGGAGGAAGGAAAGACATTATAGTCCTACCTATTGCTTCTAACAATGTGATATAAGACTAACGTCTGTGTATCGTATTTTTTCTTTGCCTCATTGATTATTTAGTTGATAAATTAGTTTGATTCTGTCACTTTCCATTTCTGCATCTCAACAAATACATTATTTATGAATACATTATTTACAAAGGCTTTTACAGTGACTTTCCAATGGCTAGGATATGGAATGAAGGAGCAGAGCCAGTCCTCTATTCAATAAGGGGGCTCTATTTTTTAGGAGTCCACTGTCCAAGTTGAGATTTATTCAGGTAGCTTATACTTTCATTTGCCTTTCTTCTTTGGGCTACTTTAAGGCTTGTGGAACTCTCTACCAGATAGTGGTACAAATTCAGGGAGAAGTAATAAAAATCAAATGAGTCATCTACTTCTTAGCAACTCTGGTCAGGGTTCTGGTGAAGGAGGTTAAAACTATATCTAAAATAAATATTGCATATCATCTGTGGATTTCAGTTACATGGGTTCTTTCTCTCATTTCTGTGGATTAGTAAGAGGTAGCTGATAGCATATCTCAGCCATTTTTAGGAGGGTTTCCCTGTTGGTTGCACTATTGTAATTTGGTTTTTTAAGTGACCCAAGTTTTTTATCTACAGGTAATAGCAATAATGCGTGCTGCCTTTCCTTCAAGAAATACAAAGTGCTTTAACAGTGGGTCTCTAGGGATACAGCTATAATAAAAACCAGCATAGGTATGACACCAAAATCATAAGTGACAAAATAAAAAATAGATACATTAGACTTGATTAAAATAAGAAACTTTTGTGGTGCAAATGATACCATCAAGAAAGTGAAAAGACTGTCCACATAATGGAGGAGAATATTTGCAAATCGTTTAACTAATAAGGGACTTGCATCCAGAATATATAAAAACTCTTACAACTTGATAATAAAAAACCAACCTAATAAAAAATGGGTAAAGGATTTTTAACACACATTTCTCCAAATAAGATATACAAATGGCCAATAAGCACATGAAAAAGTGCTCAATATCATTAGTTCTTATGGAAATTAAAATCAAATCAAAACCAGAATGAGATACTGCTTCACACTCCCTAGGATAGCTATAATAAAAAAAGTCGATAATACAAGCCTTGTGAGGGTGTGGAGAAACTGGAGCCCTCATATATGATTGGTGAGAATATAAAATGGGACAGCAACTTTGGAAAACAGTCTGGCAGTTCCTCAAAAAGTTAAATATATAGAGAGTTACCATATGATCCAGCAATACAACTCATAGGTATATATGCCCAAGTGAAATGAAAACATATGTCCACACAAAAACTTGTGCACAATAATTGGAAACAACCCAAATGTCTATCAACTGAGAAGTGGATAAACAAAATATGGTGCATCCCTACAATAGAATATTGTTTGTCAATAAAAAGGAAGTACCAATACATGGTACAACACAGATGAACATTGAAAACATGCTAAGTGAAAGAAGCCAGACCCCCAAAGGTCATGTGTTGTATGATTCCATTTATATGAAATGTCCAGAGGGAAGAGATATGGGAACATATGTATAACTAATTCACTTTGTTATAAAGCAGAAACTAACACACCATTGTAAAGCAATTATACTCCAATAAAGATGTAAAAAAAAAAAAAAAGAAATGTCCAGAACAGGCCTATCCATAGAGATTGAAAGTAGACTAGTGGTTACCAGGGGCTGGTAGGTGTTGGGAGGAATGAGAATTAGCTGTTAATGGTTTCTTTTAGGGGAGAACAAAATGTTCTAAAATTAGATCCTGGTGATGGTTGCACAACCTTGTGAATATACTAAACACCACTGAATTGTACACTTTAAATGGTGAATTGTAAAGTATGTGAAGTGCATCTATCTTAATAAAGCTGTTGTCCTCACAGTAGAGACAGTACTGGCATGGTAGACACCTACAGCTAAATCTAAATGTCTTTAAGAAAGGTTGCATCCAGTATTGGTGTGGAAAAGTTATAGGGTAATCTTTTCTCAGCCTGCATGGATGCTCTACTTCTTGAATTTTAGAATTAAGGGAAATTGAATTTGGCTAACCTTAATATAGCTTTCAAATGTATTAAATTTATACATTGTGTTTCCAAGAATTAGCAAACTCCAAAAATGTGGAAAGGTTAGGAACTGCTTAGAAAAATTGTAGTGACCATTGCTATTCTTAGAAAAGCAATTACACCAACACTGTATTTCAATTCCAGAGCCAACAGAAACTGTGTCAAAGTAACCTTGCAAACACTAGGAAAGCTGCTAGGGAGGAAAATTGGGAAATTAAATTAATATTAGCCTCTTGAGTCAGTTCTTTTGTGTGTGGTCCATTGTACTTTTCTGTTTGCCTTGAATTGGCTTTGGTAATTAGATATTGAATTAAGGAAATAGATGGAAATGTGTACTATATGGAAATGACCTTGTAGCAATAAAGCTCATAATACATTTTCCATCATTTGTCTTCAAACATTTTTTCTGCATGTGTGATTTGTCTACTTCCATTCTTAATGTAATGTAATAGCACATCTGTAGCTATTTATTATTTTTCCCCCTTTTTATTTTCTTTGACTTCTCTCCTACTTGGTCTCTATTCAGAGCTAAATTTTATTTTATTTTATTTTGATTCTTTTCTCTCTCTTTTTAAAAAAATTAATTATTTATTTTTGGCTGTGTTGGGTCTTTGCCACTGTGCGTGGGCTCTCTCTAGTTGCAGAGAGCAGGGGCCACTCCTCGCTGCAGTGCCCGGGCCTCTCATTGCGGTGGCCTCTCCTGTTGCGGAGCACAGGCTCCAGGCACGCGGGCCTCAGCAGCTGCACCGCATGGGCCCAGTTGCTCCACAGCGTGTGGGATCCTCCCAGACCAGGGCTCGAACCCGTTTCACCCGCATGGCAAGTGGACTCCCAACCACTGTGCCACCAGGGAAGCCCCAGAGCTAAGTTAAACATGCCAAAATCTTTTCCTTTTGTGGAATATTTGTACAGGGAAGAATGAGACACCTCCCTCCCTTCTTCAATGAAAGGAGATCCTCGTTCATTCATTCAGGAATTGTCTATTGAGTGTCTACTCTGTACAAGGCATTAGGCGAGGTTGTGGGTTTTTCTAAAATAATCAAGGAGATTACTGCAAAGCTGAGCTCTGAAGTACATTTTAATGTTAACATCACAGTGCTATAAATGATGGTAGCAGCAAAGAGACAATACCATTGTAGGTAAGAAGAAATAGATAATTCCATTGAACTCTCTGTGACAGAGTGACAAATGGCAACAGACCTTGTTCAGGCCCTAATCATGAGCTGAAGAATGACTGTATTTCCCAGGGGTGAGATAGTGCTTTGACCTGATGTTAAAGCCAGCTGTTCTCATATTCAGGATATAACAGCATTGTATTCACATATCAAAGAGAGTGGATGACAAATATTATATTTCTCCTTTCTACTCTTCTCCTTCTGCCCTTTTCTTATACTTCTAAATGTCCTTTCTGACCATTCTTATCTCAATTTTATTTCTCCTCCTTCCATATTACTCTCTGTTGAATAATAGGCTTTATTACTAGTTTTAGTGTCACTGATATTCCTTAACAAATTGTCTGGTTTTCCATGTTGAGCTTAAGGGACATATGTACATGTATGCACAAATATTTACCTAGGCATAGTCAACTTTTTATTCCATTTTCCCATTCTCTTTTTGCCATTTTAAGTTGTTTTAACTATGGTTGATGTGGGTTGAGTAGTCTTTTGGTATGAATCATTTAAGCATAGTCCGAGTACAAGATATACACCAGAGGGGGAAGTGAATCTGTCATAACATCTTAGCCATTTCTCTCATGTTAGGAAAGACAGCATGACAGGAGAATGAGTCCTTGCCGTAAATGCCATATCTAAAAATCTAAGGTTAAATTGAAAAATATCTAGGAAAAATGGTGGAATTTGCTAATTATTCAGTAATGTCACTTGTAATCATCTTGGAGGAGAACGATTGCCTTCCTGGACACATCTGACTGTCTAATCCAAGAGAGACTGAATTCCACCTAATAGGATTTTATAAATTATTGGATAAGACTGTACTTCAAGCTGAATTGGATAGTTAACTAATTTTTCCCACTAACCAGTGAATATAGGTTTGGAAGGAAAGTCAGAGTAGTTCTAAACAAAATAAAGGAATTTTATTTTCCTTTCCACATCTGAGTCGTAGTGTGAGCTGTTATGTATCGCAGTTATGTTTAAGGGGTGGTCAGAGGAAGTGCAGTCATCAAAGGAGTTTGAGACAGAATGTTCAGAGGTAGGAGATCAACACAGGGCATGTGTTAGTGGGAAGTAAAGGAAGCAAGAGTTTAAAAAAAAAAGCTGTAGTCATTAATGTTGAATGGTGCTTAACAGGGAACATGATGATTGAGATGTGCCTGTTGGATTCAACAACAAGGAGGTCGTTAATGGCCTTTGTCAGAACCTTTTAGTGACATGTGGGGCAAGGATCCTCATTAAAATAGAAGAGTGAATAGAAGATGATAAGGTTGCTGACCAGCACTGCTTCTACTCACTATTGTACTGGAAGCCCATGAATAAAGCAAAACAAACAAAAACGTGTAAGGCTTAGAAAGAAACAAAAGTAATGTTGTTACAGATGTTATGGGTTTTTTTAAATTTTCTATTAGAAAAATCCAAGAGAATCTACAAACTACTGGGTACAAGAATACATAAAAATCAGAATTTGATTTTTCTTCAAGTGCTTGGCATGTATTATCTTGTTTATTCCTCTTAGTAACTACAATGAAGTACAGTGATCATCCCCATTCTATTGGTAAGGAAATTGTGGTACAGAGAGGTTAAGCAACTAACACAGTCACACAGCCATGTGGGTAAGAGGATTTAAGCCCAGGCAGTCCAGCTGCAAGGACCCAAACTCTTAACCACTGCTCTCTACTGTCTTCAAGGACAGGGACAAACTACTACTACAGTAGTAGTTTCCAGGATACAAGGAAAGTTTTTCTGTTTGTTTGTTTTCTTAGTTTAAAGATAGGTGAATGTTGAGTGAGTGTGTGAGTGATGAGGATGAGAGCGACTGATTAATGAAACTTAGGTCTGAAGGAGACAAAAAGAACGAGATTTTAAAAGCCCTCAGGACACATTCATCCTTGGTCAGAGAAAGGATGCCTCCTCCTCTGACACTAGTTCAAGAGTGGTTATGTCTGAAAGAGATGCAGAGTTTGGAGTAAGGCATTTCTGGTGGTGTTCTATCCCGTTGACAAGTGCTGTCTGACTGGATGTATTAGGAGCTATTCCTTTGATTTTTGTGACATGTGGCGCAGTTTCTCTCGCCAGCGGCTTCTCTTAGGTCAGCACACATTTCTCACTTAGTTCATCCAAGCAGTGCCTTTGGAGAGAGTTTACTATGGGGAAGGTCTGTCAGGAACACACATGTGACATTTTTGAGTCATTCTATTTAGTTGGCTCCAGGACAGAATAAGAGCCTCTCAGCTGATGAATAAAAAGTACTGGACTGACCTCACCTTCCTGAGATGCCTGAGAATAGCACAGGGCTGCTCGGGTTTGTGATATATAAACAGCAGATAGATTTTTCAATATAGGATCAGAATTGTTCAATCGGCAAAGAAACAATGGGTTCAAAGGAAAATATAGTAAGGTACCAACCTCTAACAAGAGAAGCATCCACATAATTGCACATCACTGATGGTATAGATCCAAAGGTGTCTCCAAATTCTGTTAGGTCTGTGGTATACTGACAACACTCGTAGGCAGATAATAATCAACAGACATTCTTTGGATAAGAAAGTAAAATATTCTTTAGGAAATAAAACACATTTTGACACCTTCAAACAAACGCCAGAAGAATTTGGCAAAAGACGTTGCGGCAAGTGCCAGAGTCTCAGTCAGCCAGGATGCTGGGTGCTTGGCTCACAGCCAGTCAGGCACATGTAAAGATTAAGGGGTACTTCTTTACACCATCAGAGTAGCACTTAGGATAATGCTCCAGATGTATGTGTTCAAAATTTGAACTCAGACCAAGCCTCAGTGGTGTAGACTTATTCCATGGTTGATTTCATTGCTCAGTGATTATAAATTTCTTAAGAGACTCTGTGGCCTTTTGTCAGCATGCCATGGCAAGACAACAAAAAATTTAAACTATGGATTTATGTAGAGTATCCTCTGGGCATGGGTACTGTATCTTGTAACTCAGCCAGCTCTGGAAGAGCCACCTGTGGCAGAAATTTTTTTTTTTTATAATGGCAGTTTGTACAGAACATGACCAGTGTTGGAAGAGTAACATTTTTTAAAAACTTATTTATTTTATTTATTTATATTTGGCTGTGTTGGGTCTTCGTTGCTGCGCGCGAAGGCCACTTGCTCTAGTTGCGGCGAGCAGGGGCCACTCTTCGTTGTGGTGCGCGTGCTTCTCATTACGGCAGCCTCTCCTGTTGCGGAGCACGGGCTCCAGGTGCGTGGGCTTCAGTAGTTGTGGCACGTGGGCTCAGTAGTTGTGGCATGTGGGCTCTAGAGCGCAGGCTCAGCAGTTGTGGTGCACAGGCTTAGTTGCTCTGGGGCACGTGGGATCCTCCCAGACCAGGGCTCAAACCCGTGTCCCCTGTGTTGGCAGGTTGATTCCTAACCACTGTGCCACCAGGGAAGGCCAGGTCTTGGACTGAAGTCTGGAACCTGCTGCGTGTGCTGGGAGGAATTTGGCAATTCTAGTTGTAGGACAAGGTCTTTGGCAAATATGGAAATGGAGAAAAGGAGGATTCCAGCAAGAAGCCAGTGGAAATGGGGACTCTTGGAGTAAGCATCATTCAGTGTTTCAGGGAGTCATCTTCAGGGCCTGAGATCACCAAAAGAGGGAATAGATACATAAGAGGACAAGGACAAGTTCTCTAACCTGGGTACAGGGAAAGTAGACTCCTAATTACAAGCAACCAATTGCTAGGTTAGAGCTAGACTGAGCCTGATAGCAGAACTCATCAATATTGGACTAGGGCTTCCTAAATCTCTTTGCTTTCAGCTCCCAAGTTTCAGACTGCCCTAAAGCCTAGAGAAAGAGCTAAATCTGAAATAGCTGATGTCTCTGAGGATTTGGTTTGGAGGTTGGGGCCCGGGTGGAGGGACAGGGAAGTAGGCAAGCCCTACATCTCCCTGCCCCAAGCAATGCTAAGTAAGGGGGATATATTTTCCCTGAGATAGACAGATAAGCCCATTAACTCTCAAAGGAGTAAGAGAGGGAACACAGCTTTCTGTCTATAATCCCTTACTGTGAAATTGATGCAGAAACAGGTGCTAATGCAGGTGGTAAATGAGAGGAATATGACTCAGTTTACTGGTCTATAGAAGTCTGTGAACTTGAGTGTAGGCCAAGTGGGCCGTCAGGGAAAATACAGATGTTATTAGGTCAGGGGAAAAAACCATTTAAGTAACTAGTCAGATCATTATAACTAGAAGGCCTGAAAAACTAAACTACCTTGCTGGAAAAGGAGGGTTGAATGAACAGAAGTCATCCCTGCGTGATAGGTGACCCTTAAGATCCTATTGTGGCAAATTATATCACTGTTCTTTTCAAGGAAGCCAGATTCAATTAGATACCTGCCTGAAAAGTATATTTTCATTATCGAAATTGGAATCTTTTTCCCGACCAGACTATTGCCAAGGAAGCAAGAGCAACAACTTCAACTCTACAGCCTGACTAAATTCCAGAACCCTGTGTGACCAGGCAAACTCCTGAAATCTTTCTAACCACCAGTTTTAGATATGCTGTGTCTGTGACCTATTGTGTTTTCCTGTATGTTGTGAGTGCTGCATGGGAAAATTTATGCTCTAGATCAAGTAGGTACAAATGAATCATAATCACCATTTACCGAACACTTATTAGATATCAGACACTGTGCTAAGCCCCAAACATGAATGATCTTATTTAATTTTTGTAAATCTTTAGGGACAAACTATTTTCCCTGTTTTATAGAGAAAGCTAAACTTAGATCATATAACTTGCCCAAAGTCACCAAGTTAGTAAAAGAGCCAGAATTTGAACTCAAGGAGTTTGACTGCAGTGCCTATGATTTTAATCATTATATTCTCTTGCCTTTCCTCTTTCCACTTTTGAAATTAAGTCAGAACTAAAACCATTTTTTAAATATTAGAAATGTTTACCTGTGTCGTTTCCTGAAGAAAAAAATCTTACAAAACAAAAGGAAATAAGGGGATAAATGAAAGCCTCTATTGAATATACACAGTGCAAATTATATCACATGAAAATATTAAGCATAGAGCTCACTAATGCCATATCAAGAAAGGGGCTTGTGGAAAAACGGTCATTTGTGATATTTGTGGAGACGCCTCTTAAAAGAGAATTTGTCCTTTATCATCGTTTGAAAAGCTTTAGTAGTCTATTTTCTGGCCTGCTGCAATATTTAAAAAGCTTCCAAGGGACCTGGTCAGTATGTGGCCTGCTTCTGGCCGTATAATCTGTAGAACAGGGACAGAGTAATCATTTGAGAAATACAAAAGTTGTCCTTGTCTTTAGTTTCTCTAATGTCTTTGTAACATTCAGGTAATCTTAAAGTTAAGGCGGGGACTTCCCTGACGGTCCAGTGGTTAAGACTGTGCGCTTCCACTACAGGGGGCACGAGTTTGATCCCTGGTGCGGGAACTGAGATACCACATGCCATGCCACAGCCAAAAAAAAAAGTGAAGGCAGAAGAAGGTGTATGGTGATTGAGGAATACCATAGAAATAGCCACCAAATACCGGAGTGCACAAAATAGAACAAAAGAGCATTAACATTATTAATTTTGTTTTAATATTTTCATTGGGCAATAATGGGATCGCTATAATATCCACAGTTTTGTTTTTTTCCTTCTTGGCCCTGCACAGACTTTAGGTTCTTGCTTATTTCAAGAAATTCAAAAACAACCTTCATTTGCACTGTCTCGGATAATTGCTTTTGTCAGCCAGGGCAAGGTAGCGACGTGTGTGGCCGCACCCACCAGGCGGGCAGGGCCCAGAGCTCTGCTGCCGAGCACATGGGTGTCTAATCACTCTGCCAGGCCTTCTGGTTAGGACACTCAGTCAAACTAACAGCTCTCCTGCATGCTCAGGTCTTCTCCTTCCTTCCCTCTTTACACTGGCCCTTTGTGGAAAACTACTAGTAAGACAGCTCTTATCGTTTTAACAGAGAATAGATTTCTTCTCCCTCTTTATTTTTTTTATTATTTCTTTCCTGAGATTAGATTGTTATTTTTATTGGAGTATGGTTGCTTTACAGTGTTGTGTTAGCCTCCACTGCACAACAAAATGAGTCAGCCATACACATACAGACATCCCCTCCCTTTTGGACTTCCCTCCCATTTAGGTTGCCACAGTGCACTAGGTGGGTTCCCTGTGCTATACAGCATGTTCCCATCAGCTGTCCATCTTATACATAGTGTCAATAATATATGTGTGCCAATCCCAGTCTCCCAATTCCTCCCTCCACACCCCTTTCCCCCTTGGTATCCGTACATTTGTTCTCTACGTTTGTGTCTCTGTTCTGCTTTGTAAATAAAATCATCTATACCATTTTTCTAGATTCCACATATATGTGTTATTATACGGTATTTGCTTTTCTCTTTCTGACTTAATTCACTCTGTATCACACTCTCTAGGTCCATCCACGTCTCTACAAATGACCCTCTTTAGTTCCCAGCCATTCTTCTCTCCTGCCTGCCTCAGACTTCACATTCTTTTGTTCAGTATCCCTCGTCCAGCACTTCCATCCCCCTCCCTTCCATGTAAGCTCAAGTGTCAGTGTGACAGGAGACTGCAGGACCTCCTTCAAACTCTCCACAGAGTCAGGCCATTCCAGCCTCTCCTCAGCCTCCTCCTTCACCTCCTCTTTTTGGGGAAACGGAGTGGGATCTGTGGTGTAGCTGAGCTTTGCTAACAAGGCGGAGTTGCCTGTGATTTAGCATTTAACTAGGAAGAGAAACATGCTCGCTTTTCCCCAGCATAGGTTCTGTTACCGCAAAGCTTGAGCATGAAGCTTACGGGGAGCTAGAAACTTCACTGAGCCCATCCGTGTTTGCTTCACTCATCCGGGGCTTTGGAGTTATTAACACATTAAACATTTCTATAAAGCAGTGCTGCATTTTATCATAAATCATATCAGTAACAGTAGGTATTTTCAGCTGTACCTTATACTCCTGCTCAAGGAGAAGTAAATATAGAAATAAACAAATAGTAGAGGGCAGAATGAGGCGGCTTTGTGATTCTGCTCTTTTTCATATCCTGGGTGTAGGATTTCATTATGCAAATCTTATCATAGCACCAATTTCCTCTGTCCCCCTCCCTTAGCACCCCCCCCAAGTTCAACAAAAATTAATTTCATTTAATTTTTTAAAAATTAGTGTTCTAATGACCACACATGTTCATTCTCATTTAGTCTGTCTAAAATTATGCCAGGAATTCTGTTAAGGAAGTATATACAACAAACATCAGCTATCAACTTTTTCATTTGTTTCCCATGTTCAAAACTCCCTGAGAGATCAGGCTACCCAAGGCAGAGTATTCATGACTCATTCATCCACTTATTCATTCATTACAGGAAACATTGGAGGCTAGCATATAAAAATGAATAAGACATAGTCCATACGCATGAAGAATTTATAATCCCAAGGAGCTTTTTCATTCATTGATTCATTCAGTACTTGCTGATTATGTCCTCAGGTGTTCTCACTTGCAGAACACTCTGGCTATGCATCAGAATTACCTGCAGAGCTTTTAAAAATCAGTATTACCCAGGCCCCACCCTACTTAGAACTGCCAGGCATCTGTCTATTTTAAAGCTTCACAGATGATTCTGGTGTACAGCTAGGATGCTGAGAAACATAGTTCATTGTGGAAGTTCATTGTTTCAGTCAGCACACATCTCCACCTCAGTCCTGTATAACCTTGTATTTTATTTACCATGTTTTCTCTGTCATTCTTTGTGATGTTCTGTGTTATGAATCCTAGCCACTGCAATGCCGACAGCCTGTGTAGCTCCAACGCTGAAATTGACTTGGGACAGGTAAAATCAAGTTGCCACTAAATGCCAAAGTTAGTTTATTGGTTCAGACATCACCCATTCTGGTTCCATAATGCTCACTGCTTTTCTGTTGTGACTGCAAGGTTGAATCCTGCACAGCTCTTCATGTTTTTCTCTTGAGGCAAGAGGATACTGCAGTTATCCAAAGGGCTTTGAAATGGGGAACCAGATGTAAGTTAAATATGGTGGTAGGAGCCATGTCATAAAGATTATAAGCTTGTTTTAGGAATGAAGTGGGGACTGTGTTGGCTTAATACCAAGAGGATACTGGCATTGTCTTTTTTTTTTTTTTGGTAATTAATTAATTTCGGGCTGTGTTGGGTCTTCGTTGCTGCCCGTGGGCTTTCTTTAGTTGTGGTGAGTGGGGGTTATTGTTCGTTGCGGTGCGCAGGCTTCTCATTGCGGTGGCATCTCTTGTTGCAGAGCACGGGCTCTAGGCACGCAGACTTCAGTAGTTGTGGCACGTGGGCTCAGTAGTTGTGGTGCACGGGCTTAGCTGCTCCGCAGCACGTGAGATCTTCCCGGACCAGGGCTCAAATCCGTGTCTCCTGCATTGGCAGGCAGATTCTTAACCACTGCGCCACCAGGGAAGCCCCAGCATTGTCTTCTTAATTAAGTCTGCCTGGATGATATAGCATTACCTGTTGATCAGTTTCCTCTCACGGCCTCTCATTCATTCCTTCATTCAGTGAATATTTATTGAATACTTACATCAGGCACTGTGTTAGGGCTGCGTATATAGTGGTGAACAAAGTAGAAGTGGTTCTACTTATTTCTTTGAGCCTTCCCAAGAGACTATATAGCTTCATAATTTTGTCAGTATCACAGTGTCCTTTCTCCTGAGCTTCTACCCGCTGATTAGCAGGGAAGACAGATTACCTAAATATCCAATCTCGTTTAAAGCTTAAGCTGATGCAGTGACTCAAACTGTCCCTTGAGGTAGTATCACAAATGACAGGCCTGTCCGTCTCTGGGTCTCAAGGGCAATGTCCCTCATCCACCTGAGTGCTGCTTCTTTTGCTGGCATTACAGCTGAAATATGGCTGTAGGCTGCCTGATCAGAACCCGGTAGCACTCTTGCTGGCTGGGCTTCACCTTGGCTTCTACTGGTTGCATATCCCTGAGTCTGTGCTGCATCTGCCGTCCTCTCTCCTCTTGTAATCTTTCAGGGTCTGTGCCTTATATGACCTATGGGAGCTCAGGACACCTGAATCTCAGGCTCTTCTCTGCCAGCCCTGCTACAACACTGAGTCGCTGTGTCTGTGCCCCATGTGGTGGTGAAGGCCACTGGAGAGTTGATCTTGTCCTGGAGTCTCAAACAAACAAGAAGAGAGGGCAGGCACTCAGCATTTGGTTTCATCCTCTCTTAATAGACTCTGCAGGCAGAGGAAATGAGAGCTGCTTTGCCGCCCTTCCCCCAGTCTCTCAGAGTCTGGAAGGACTGGGCTTTCTCTGACATTATATCCTCTTCCTTCCATAGACCTAATGTGGCTGAATAGCTGGATGGAATATCTTCTCCACATTCTCTTTTATGTAGACTTGTTGATATAGCAAAGGGAGAGGTAAAGAATTTTGGAAAATCCTCTCGCAAGACAACTTGGCTTGCCAGGCTGCTGTCTTTAGGCACGTTGTAGATTCTGTTGTTGTGTGCAGTTGTTCATTCTCTGTTCCTGTTGCCATGTGACTTGTAGCACCTCCTATGAGAAGAGTACACATCCTTGCCCCATTGAAGTGGGGCTGAGACAAGTGATTTTCATTGGTCAATGGCATGTGAGCGGATGTGATAGAGGCCACATCTGAGCAGAAGCTTTGAGAGTCAGTGCAGGTCTCTTGCACCACCAGCCCTCATGTTCTATTTCTTCTGCCATGAGGGTGGCATGACCAAAACAGGGACTTCTTTGTCAGCCTGCGTCACAGGATGAGCTGACACTGGATGTGGCCAAGCTCTAATGTGAGTAAGAGATAAAATTGTGTTGCTATAAGCCACTGAGATTTGGGGTTATTTGTTACTGTAACAAAGCTGACTAATATACGCCATAATATTTTGCATATCAAAAGCCAAATGTCACTTCCTTCTTTCTATTTCTAGTCCTTCTCTAATAAATCGTAATCTTTCCCGGAGCAGATGGATGCCTTGAGCTAGACAGGGTGAAGGTTATGCATTCAGAAAGGCAAAAGAATAAAGCATCTTAATTCTTTTCAAAATATTGCCAAGTTACATACATAAAGAGAGGAACTTCATATGGAAAACAAACTGTGATTTTTTGGTTTTGTTTGTTTTTGATTTGTGTATGTTTTGCTTTTGGGTTGTTTGCTCCAAAAGAAAGAAGTAATCACCATTGTATAAATACATGGTGGTATATGCCATGCATACAGCACATCTAGGTGACAATTAGAAAGTGGTTATTAAAGAATAGAAAGTAACATTTTGAGGTTATGGTATTGTTACAGAGACGTAATATGTAGAAGAGGGTGCTAACCTCATACAGTGGCGGGTAAACTCTGGGCTGTGATCTCAGAGTTGTGGTCCATAGTTTGTGACCAACCACAGGATCCCTTCTGTCCTTATGCATGTGATTGAGTTCAAATTCCAACAGACAGCAAGGATTCTTCTTGCCATTTTTCATTCTGTTGTATTTTAGGGACTTGCAAGCAGGTAAGACTTATTTAGTGGTGAATACACCTGCTGTTCGTTTACTTATTGCAGAGGCAAACAAAAGAACTGGAAAACAATGAGGAAAGAACTGTTGGTCCCGCAGTGATTATTTTAGCTACATCTGTGCACACAGAGTAGTCACCATGAGCAGATAAATTTTGGAAAAGGTAGAAAAACGTAGCTTTTTCCTTTAGAAATGCCTAGGGTTCTGCTGGATTTGAGTGATCAGAATTTCCCTGCTACTGTGGTTCATTTCTGGTTTTGTATACAGAACTGCCCACTCTTTTCTGTTCGAGAAAAAGCATTTCGCCATGCTCAAACCTGAGATTTTCTAAGAAAAAAAGTGAAACTGAGCAGGACCCCGTGGGGCCCTCCTGGCTACAAAAACCCCTCTTTGTTCCCTGTTTTCTTGTTTGTAGAAAAAATTTTAAAAGGCTTTCTCCTAGGCCTTCCCTGAGTTCCAGAGAGCAGGCTCCAGCAGTTAATAGGACAACAGAGTCACAGGACTCTTAGTTCCTCCTGAAGAGCTATAGATAACAATCTGATGCATATCTTTGAGTTATTCTGCAGAAACTAAGACCCCCCCACCCAGGTGGAGGATGATGACTGCATGCTGACCACAAGCACATAGACCCCAGACAGGTTGGAACCAGAAGGTTCAGATTCTGGAGACATCACCCTACTACCTCACCATCAACCAATCAGAAGAGAGTCACATACCCTGCAGCACTCACCCCAAATTTTGCCTTTGAAAATTCTTCCCCGAAAGAATTTGGAGTCTTTTGAGCATGAGCCACCCATTCTCCTTGCTTGGCCCTTGCAATAAACCTTTCTTTGCTCCAGACTCCAACATTTCTGTTTGTTTGGTCTCACTATGCATCAGGCACATGAACTTGGGTTCAACAACAAGAATAACAGTCCTACTGTTATTGAAGTCCAACTTCAGATACTTTGTCTTGATGGACAAAGTTTACAGCTGGACCTGATAACAGGTTTGTAGGTCAGTTCTCTCATGAGTACATAAAGTATAAACTTTTAAGAAAACAGTAACATAAGGCCTAATTGTTTTTAAAGTAATTGATCACGTACTATGAATTTGGAAAGAAACAAACTAGCTCATGAGAAATATAGTAATAGATATTTTAGTATATTCCAGTACAGTCAAATGCTATTTTAAATTTAAGTAGATAAAAGTAGATAATAAGTGGAGCACATTTTGTTCAAGACAAAATATATGAAATTTTTTTTTTTTTCTTTTTTGCGATACGTGGGCCTCTCACTGTTGCGGCCTCTCCCGTTGCAGAGCATAGGCTCCGGACACGCAGGCTCAGCAGCCATGGCTCATGGGCCCAGCCACTCCGTGGCATGTGGGATCTTCCCGGACCGGGGCACGAACCCGTGTCCCCTGCATCGGCAGGTGGACTCTCAACCACTGCGCCACCAGGGAAGCCCAAAATATATGAAATTTGTTTCATTCAAAAAAAAGAAAATTAGACTGACAATGATTGCCTGAGCCTATATAAGCAAAGGCAATGAGGCAATGAGAAAAGGCTGTTTTTTTTTCTGGGTCAGATTTCAGAACTCATCTTGTTTAAGAAAGAAAATCATACCTGCTGATCCCCAGAAACTCAGTAAGTGAGCAGCCACCAAACCTGGCTTTTCAGAGCAGCAGGCCCCTTACCTGTCACTCATTTGGCATCTACATCTATTTGCTTTACCTGTACTTGTCAGATGTTCCATCTCCTATTCTCCTAATGCACCTTTCTCTGAGTAATTCTTCCACTGAGTCCTGTGCACCAAATTTTATTCCAAAGACAACAGTATTCCATATTTATACTCAGAATGCTAATTAATCCATGAGTTACCTTTTAGTGCATAGAATACTCTTATAACCAGAAAAATGAATGCTCACTTCCTGAGTCTGATTTATTCGGTTGTCCCTATACCTTGGCAGACTGGAGATAGATGTATCTAATCTCCACACCTCTGCTTTGTTTCCTAGAATGTTCTTCTCCTTCGTTTCTATCTTCCTCCAAGGCCCATTCGCACTCCATTCCTCCATGAAGCCTCCCTCACTCCCTCTGGACCCCAGCTGGATGTTATCACTCTCATCTCTGCATTGTGATAGCATTGAATTACTATTTTTCTCATAGGGAATGTTAATGATATTTGGGTCTATGTTATGGTTATTTGTATACATTGTGTATCTCTCCTGTTAATGTTGATGGTGATAGCAGTTACCATATTTTGAGACCTTTCTGTTTGCCAGACCCTGGGCTAAACACTTTATACCTCACAATAACTCTGTGAGTTAACTATTATTATCCCATTTCTGCAAATGAGGAAATTGAGGCTAAAAGAGCTTAAGGCAAGGTGAGCCAAGGTCATAGAGCTAAATATAGTAAAGTCTGTTCAACTCCAGAACGAATGATTTTTTTTTTTTTTTTTTTTTTTGCGGTACGCAGGCCTCTCACTGTTGTGGCCTCTCCCGTTGTGGAGCACAGGTTCCGGACGCGCAGGCTCAGCAGCCATGGCTCACGGGCCCAGCCGCTCCGCGGCATGTGGGATCTTCCCAGACCGGGGCACGAACCCGTGTCCCCTGCATCGGCAGGTGGACTCTCAACCACTGCACCACCAGGGAAGCCCTAGAACCAATGCTTTTAATCACTCCTCTGCTACTGAGTTATGAACTTCTTAAGGTTGGGAATTGAGGGGGAATGGAGCAAAACACATTTACTGAATATCTAATCTGTGCCTGATGCTTGAGTAGGGGCTTTCAGGTGCATTGTTTGTCATGTGAGGTAATGCTATCTTTTCCATTTTCAGATGATTATCGTTCACTATAAACAAAATTTGAAAAGACAAGGAATAGACTTTGAGAAGATACTTATAGTACATGTAACTGGGAAAAGACCGAGAGCCAAAATATAATCAATAAGGAGAAGACCGATTTCCCAATTTAAAACATGAGCAGAAGACATGAACAGGAAGTTTACTGCAGGAGAAACCTATAATAGACAAAAACACATGAAATGATACTCAGCCTATTTAGTAATTAGGGAAATAAAAGTTAAAACAATGAGATACCATTTCATACCCATAGTGTTGGCAAAAATTAAAACACCTGTTGAATGAGAATGCTCCTACAATGTTGGGTGCAAAAGAAAATGATGGAGAACAATTTGTGATGGGAAAATTATCATGCCCTGTGACCAGCAATTCCACTTCTAGATATATACCCTAGAGAAATTCTCTCAGGAGGCAGGTTCAGTGCCAGTATTATTTGGGGAATGGGTAAACCGTGGTATTTTCATAAAGGAAATCATAGGGAATTAAATGATCTGCCAGACATCTGGGGTTTTTTCCCCTGTATTTTTTCTGTGACTGAAATATCTTATAACTTAAAAGATGAAACAAAACCTAGATTGTAGACCATGTTTTGTATATTGTAACACTTAATGATCATTTATTGAATTAAACATTTGTGTGCACAATGTTAACTGCAGTCATAGGATACTGAATGCTTACTTATTCCTAGGTGCTGTATGTACCTCACACTCTTTTCTTCTTTTCCCCACAACAACCCTGCAATGCAGGAATTGTTAGACTAGCTAGTAAATGAGGAAAATGAGGTCCAGGGAGGTAAAGTATGTCTTCTTTCTTGATCTTGCTGATTCTCAGAAATCCACAAAGTATTACTTTTGTCTCTTGAAAGCATCAATGCTCCATATCTTAAAATCAGGAAATAACTTGATCTCTCAGAAGAGTCCAGTTTAATATTAGTAAAAATGAAATTCAAACACTATAAATGTTCTCAAAGACTTTCATGTTTGGTAATTCCCCTTATAATTTCATTTTTAGACCCTTGGAAGGATCTCTGCTTTGTTGGGAGTGTGAGAACCATAAATAAGTCCAACTTCTTTTAAAAGGGGCTTTAAAAGTTCACTCTACAGTTTTAAAGTCTAGATGTAAACAGATGTTGAGGGAGGAACTTATTTCTGAAAAAAAAATAGATGAAAAGGTGTTGTGCTAAAACAGCATCTTTCTCACAATGAGACATGTTCCTCATCACAGGGTTCAGGATGCTTTGCAGTGGTCTGCCTGTTGTTAACCTCCCTGTCTGGCAAAGCTGTTTTCTATCCAAAGCCCTTGGCTTTCTTATTCTTGCCTCTGAGCCTTTGTACATGCCATTTTCTCTGAATAAAGTGTTTTTCTCAACATCATGGCTTAGGACTCCTTTGTCAGGCTATCACTGGTAATGCCTCATTTGTAGCAATTCCTAAGACAAACTCTAGATGGGAGGTACTAGAGGATCTGGGGAAATTTAGGAGAGATGAAGATATCCTTGGATATCTGTTGTCGAGGTGGTAGCTACATTTACAAGGCAGGGACATCTCTCAGAGACCCTTGATCACAACCTAGGAGTGTACATAATTGGTGAGGCCCAAGAAGGGGACTTTTTTTAAAAATTGAAGTATAGTTGATTTACAATATTGTTTTAGTTTCAGGTGTACAGCATAGTGATTCAGTATTTTTGCAGATTATACTCCATTATTGATTATTAAAAGATAATGGGGGGCTTCCCTGATGGCGCAGTGGTTGAGAGTCCACCTGCCGATGCAGGGGACACGGGTTCGTGCCCTGGTCTGGGAAGATCCCACATGCTGTGGAGTGGCTGGGCCCGTGAGCCATGGCCACTGGGCCTGCGTGTCCGGATGCTCCGCAACGGGAGAGGCCACAACAGTGAGAGGCCCATGTACTGCCAAAAGAAAAAAAAAAGATCATGGGTATAATTCCCTGTCCTATACAATAAACCTTTGTGGCTTTTCTATTATATATAGTAGTTTGTATCTGTCAGTTCCATACCCCTAATTTGTCCTTCCCCCTTTCCTCTCCCCTCTGGTAACCACAAGTTTGTTTTCTGTATCTGTGAGTCTGTTTCTGTTTTGCATATATATTCATTTGTATTATTTTTTAGATTCCACATATGTGATATCATACAGTATTTGTCTTTCTCTGACTTATTTCACTTAGCATAATATTCTCTAGATTCATCCACATTGCTACAAATGGCAGAATTTTATTCTTTTTATGGCTGAGTAATATTCCAGTGTGCGTGTGTGTGTGTGTGTGTGTGTGTGTGTGTGTGTAAAACTTCTTCATCCAATTATCTGTCGAGGGGGCACTTGGGTTGCTTCCATATCTTGGGTATTGTATATAGTGCTGCTGTGAACATTGGGGCGCATATATCTTTTCAAATTAGTGTTTTCATTTTTTCTGGATATATACTCATGAGTGGAATTGCTGGATCGTATGGTAGTTATATGTTTAGTTTTTTAAGGAACGTCCATACTGTTTTCCATAGTGGCTGCATCAACTTACATTCCCACCAACAGTGCAGGAGGGTTCCCTTTTCTTCACATCCTCTCAAACGTTTGTTATTTGTTGACTTTTTGATGATGGCCATTCTGACAGGTATGAGGTGATTCCTCATTGTAGTTTTGATTTGCATTTCTCTAATAATTAGTGATGTTGAGGTTCTTTTCATGTGCCTGTTAGCCATCTGTATGTATTTTTTGGAAAAATATTTATTCAGGTCTTCTGCCCAGTTTTTAATTGGGCTGTTTGGTTTTTTTTTTTCTTTTTTTTAAATTGGAGTATAGTTGAGTTACAATGTTGTGTAAGTTTCGGGTGTACAGCAAAATGATTCAGTTGTATGTATACATATATTCATTCTTTTTTAGGTTCTCTTCTCATATAGGTTATCACAGAATATTGAGTAGAATTCCCTCTGCTATACAGTAGGTCCTTGTTGGTTACCTATCTTATATATAGTAGTATGTGAATGTTCACACATTACTGATTTATCAGTAAGCTGCTGATTTATCCTTCCCCCTCAAATTTCCCCTTTGGTAGCCATAAGTTTGTTTCCAATATCTGTTAAGTCTGTTTCCATCTTGTGACTAAGTTCATTTGTATTATTTTTTTAAAAACTAGGTTCCACAAATGAGTGATACCATATAATATTTGTCTTTCTCTGTCTGACTTACTTCACTTAGTAAGATAA
This sequence comes from Phocoena phocoena, assembly GCF_963924675.1. Classification (NCBI taxonomy): domain Eukaryota; kingdom Metazoa; phylum Chordata; class Mammalia; order Artiodactyla; family Phocoenidae; genus Phocoena; species Phocoena phocoena. Next base: position 86,915,605 of record NC_089220.1, on the reverse strand, counting down.
TCTGTAGGTCCATCCATGTTGCTGCAATGGCATTATTTCATTCTTTTTATGGCTGAGTAATATTCCATTGTATATGTACCACATCTTCTTTGTCCATACCTCTGTTAATGGATATTTATGTTGCTTCCATGTCTTGGCTATTGTAAATAGTGCTCCAGTGAACATTGGGATGCATGTATCTTTTCAGATTATGGTTTTCTCCAGATATATGCCCAGGAGTGTGATTGCTGGATCATATAGTAGTTCTCTTTTTAGTTTATTAAGGAACCTCCATACTGTTCTCCACAGTGGTTATACGAACTTACATTCCCACCAACAGTGTAGGAGGGCTCCCTTATCTCCATACCCTCTCTGGCATTTATTGTTTGTAGACTTTTTGGTGATGGCATTCTGACTCCTGTGAAATGATATCTCATTGTACTTTTAGTTTGCATTTCTCTGATAATTAGTGATGTTGAGCATCTTTTCATGTGATTTTTGGCCATCTGTATGTCTTCATTAGAGAAATGTCTATTTAGATCTTCTGCCCATTTTTTGATTGGGTTGTTTGTTATTTTGACATAGAGGTGCATGAGTTGTTTGTATATTTTGGAGATTAATCCCATGTTGGTCGCATTGTTTGCAGATATTATCTCCCGTTCTGAGGGTTGTCTTTTTGATTATGGTTTCCTGTGCTGTGCAGAAGCTTTTAAGTTTAATTAGGTGCCATTTGTTTATTTTATTTTCATTATTCTAGAAGGTGGATCAAAAAGATATTGCTGCAATTTATGTCAAAGTGTGTTCTGCCTTTTTTTTTGAGTTTTATTATTATTTTTTAAAATGTTAACATCTTTATTGGAGTACTGTTGCTTTACAATATTGTGTTAGTTTCTGCTCTCATTTCTTTTTATGGTTGAGTAGTATTCCATTGTATATATGTGCCACATCTTCTTTATCCATTCATCTGTCAATGGACGTTTAGGTTGCTTCCATGTCCTGGATATTGTAAATAGAGCTGCAATGAACATTGTGGTACATGTCTCTTTTTGAATTATGGTTTCCTCAGGGTATATGCCCAGTAGTGGGATTGCTGGGTCATATGGTAGTTCTAGTTTTAGTTTTTTAAGGAACCTCCATACTGTTCTCCATAGTGGCTGTATCAATTTACATTCCCACCAACAGTGCAAGAGGGTTCCCTTTTCTCCACACCCTCTCCAGCATTTATTGTTTGTAGATTTTTTGATGATGCCCATTCTGACCGGTGTGAGGTGATACCTCATTGTGGTTTTGATTGGCATTCCTCTAATGATTAGTGATGTTGAGCATCCTTTCATGTGTTTGTTGGCAATCTGTATATCTTCTTTGGAGAAATGTGTGTTTAGGTCTTCTGCTCAGTTTTGGATTGGGTTGTTTGTTTTTTTGATATTGAGCTGTTTTGCATATTTTGAAGATTAAACCTTTGTCAGTTGCTTCATTTGAAAATATTTTCTCTCATTCGGAGGCTTGTTTATGGTTTCCTCTTGTTTACGGTTTCCTTTGCTGTGCAAAAGCTTTTAAGTTTCATTAGGCCCCATTTGTTTATTTTTGTTTTTATTTCCATTTCTCTAGGAGTTGGGTCAGACAGGATCTTGCTGTGATTTATGTCATAGAGTGTTCTGCCTTAGTTTTCCTCTAAGAGTTTTATAATGTCTGGCCTTACGTTTAGGTCTTTAATCCGTTTTGAGTTTATTTTTGTGTATGGTGTTAGGAATTGTTCTGATTTCATTCTTTTACATGTAGCTGTCCAGTTTCCCCAGCACCATGTATTGAAGACACTGTCTTTTCTCCATTGTATATTCTTGCCTCCTTTATCAAAGATAAGGTGACCATATGTGCATGCCTTTATCTCTGGGCTTTCTATCCCTTTCCATTGATTTATATTTCTGTTTTCATGCCAGTCCCAAACTGTCTTGATTACTTTAGCTTTGTAGTATAGTCTGAAGTCAGGGAGCCTGATTCCTCAAGCTCCATTTTTCTTTCTCAAGATTGCTTTGGCTGTTCAGGATCTTTTGTGTTTCCATACAAATTGCAAAATTTTTTGTTCTAGTTCTGTGAAAAATACCATTGGTAGTTTGATAGGTATTGCACTGAATCTTTAGATTGCTTTGGGTAATATAGTCATTTTCACAATGTTGATTCTTCAGTCCAAGAACATGATATGTCTCTCCATCTGTTTAATCCATCTTTTTCTCCATCATCTTTAATTTCTTTCATCACTGTCTTAAAGTTTTCTGCATACAGGTCTTTTGTCTCCTTAGGTAGGTTTATTCCTAGATATTTTATTCTTTTTGTTGTAATGGTAAATGGGAATGTTTCCTTAATTTCCCTTTCAGATTTTTCATCATTAGTGTATAGGAATGCAAGAGATTTCTGTGCATTAATTTTGTATCCTGCCACTTTACCACATTCATTGATTAGCTCTAGTAGTTTTCTGGTAGCATCTTTAGGATTCTCTATGTATAGTATCATGTCATCAGCAGACAGTGACAGTTTTACTTCTTCTTTTCTAATTTGGATTCCTTTTATTTTTTTTTCTTCTCTGATTGCTGTGGCTAACACTTCCAAAAGCATGTTGAATAATAGTGGTGAGACTGGGCAACCTTGTCTTGTTCCTGATCTTAGTGGAAATGGTTTCAGTTTTTCACCATTAAGAACGATGTTGGCTATTGGTTTGTCATATATGGCCTTTAATATGTTGAGGTATATTCCCTCTATGCCTACTTTCTGGAGAGTTTTTATTATAAATGGGTGTTGAATTTTGTCGTGAGCTTTTTCTGCATCTATTGAGATTATCATATGGTTTTTATCCTTCATTCTGTTAATATGGTGTATCACATGGATTGATTTGCGTATGTTGAAGAATCCTTGCATTCCTGGGATAAACCCTACTTGATCGTGGTGTATGATCCTTTTAATGTGCTGTTGGATCCTGTTTGCTGGTATTTTGTTTAGGATTTTTGCATCTATGCTCACTAGTGATATTGGCCTGTAGTTTTCTTTCTTCATGGCATCTTTTTCTGGTTTTGGTATCAGGGTGATGGTGGCTTCATAGAATGAGTTTGAGAGTGTTCCTCCCTCTGCTGTATTTTGGAAGAGTTTGAGAAGGATAGGTGTTAGCTCTTCTGTAAATGTTTTGTAGAATTCACCTGTGAAGCCATCTGGTCCTGGGCTTTTGTTTTTTTGGAAGATTTTTAATCACAGTTTCAGTGTCAGTGCTTATGATAGATCTGTTCATATCTTCTGTTTCTTCCTGGTTCAGTCTTGGAAGATTGTGCTTTTCTAAGACTTTGTCCATTTCTTCCAGGTTGTCCATTTAATTGGCATATAGTTGCTTGTAGTAATCTCTCATGATCCTTTGTATTTCTGCAGTGTCAGTTGTTAGTTCTCCTTTTTCATTCCTCATTCTGTTGATTTGAGTCTTCTCCCTTTTTTTCTTGATGAGTCTGGCTAATGGTTTATCAATTTGGTTTATCTTCTCAAAGAACCAGCTTTTAGTTTTATTGATCTTTGCTATTGTTCCCTTCATTTCTTTGTCATTTATTTCTGATCTGATCTTTATGATTTCTTTCCTTCTGCTAACTTTGGGGTATTTTCATTCTTCTTTCTTTGATTGCCTTACGTGTAAAGTTAGATTGTTTATTTGAGATGTTTCTTGTATTTTGGGATAGGATTGTATTGCTATAAACTTTCCTCTTAGAACTGCTTTTGCTGCATCTCATAGGTTTTGCGTCATTGTGTTTTCTTGTCATTTGTTTCTAGGTATTTTTGATTTCCTCTTTGATTTCTTTAGTGATCTCTTGGTTATTTAGCCTGCATGTGTTTGTATTTTTTACAGTTTTTTTCCCTGTAATTGATATGTAGTCTCATATCATTGTGGTTGGAAAAGATACTCGATATGATTTCAGTTTTCTTAAATTTACTGAGGATAGATTTGTGACCCAAGATATGATCTATCCTGGAGAATGTTCCATGGGCACTTGAGAAGAAAGTGTAATCTGCTGTTGTTGGATGGAATGTCCTATAAATATCAATTAAGTCCATCTGGTTTAATGTATCATTTAAAGCTTGTTTTTCCTTATTTATTTTCATTTTGTATGATCTGTCCATTGGTAAAAGTGGGACATTAAAGTCCTCTTCTATTATTGTGTTACTATTGATTTCCGCTTTATGGCTATTAGCATTTGCCTTATGTTTTGAGGTGCTCCTATGTTGGGTGCATAAATATTTACAATTGTTATATCTTCTTCTTTGATTGATCCCTTGATCGTTATTTAGTGTCCTTCTTTGTCTATTGTAGTAGTCATAATTTTAAAGTCTGTTTTGTCTGAAATGAGAATTGCTATTCCAGCTTTCTTTTGCTTTCCATTTGCATGGAATATCTTTTTCCACCCCCCGACTTTCAGTCTGTATGTGTCCCTAGGTCTGAAGTGGGTCTCTTATAGACAGTATATATACAGGTCTTGTTTTTGTATCCATTCAGCCACTCTGTGTCTTTTGGTTGGAGCATTTGATCCATTTACATTTAAGGTAATTATTGATATGTATGTTTCTATTACCATTTTCCTAATTTTGGGGGGAGGGGTTTTGGGGGTCTTTTCTTTCTCTTGTGTTTCATGCCTAGAGAAGTTCCTTTAGCATTTGTTGTAAAAGCTGGTTTGGTGCTGCTGAATTCTCTTAGCTTTTGCTTGTCTGTAAAAGTTTTAATTTCTCCATTGAATCTGAATGAGATCCTTGCTGGGTAGAGTAATCTTCGTTGTAGGTTCTTCCCTTTCATCACTTTAAATATGTCCTGCCACTCCCTTGTGGCTGGCAGAGATTCTGCTGAAGGATCAGCTGTTAACCTTATGGGGATTCCCTTGTATGTTATTTGTTGCTTTTCCCTTGCTGCTTTTAATATTTTTTCTTTGTATTTAATTTTTGATAGTTTGATTAATATGTGTCTTGGAGTGTTTCTCCTTGGATTTGTCCTGGATGGAACTCTCTGTGCTTCCCGGACTTGATTAACTATTTTCTTTCCCATGTTATATAGACTATTTCCTTTCCCATGTTAGCAAAGTTTTCAACTATAATCTCTTCCAGTATTTTCTTAGTCCCTTTCTTTTTCTCTTCTTCTTCTGGGACCCCTATAATTTGAATGTTGGTGCGTTTAATGTTGTCCCAGAGGTCTCTGAGACTGTCCTCAGTTCTTTTCATTCTTTTTTCTTTATTCTGCTCTGCAGTGTTTATTTCCACTATTTTATCTTCCATGTCACTTATCCATTCTTCTTCCTCAGTTATTCTGCTATTGATTTCTTATAGAGAATTTTTAATTTCATCTATTGTGTTGTTCATCATTGTTTGTTTGCTCTTTAGTTCTTCTAGGTCCTTGTTAAGTGTTTCCTTTTTATTTTTCCATTCTATCTCCCAGATTTTGGATCATCTTTACTATCATTATTCTGAATTCTTTTTCAGGTAGACTGCCTATTTCTTCTTCGTTTGTTTGGTCTGGTGGGTTTTTACCTTGCTCCTTCATCTGGTGCATATTTCTCTGTCTTCTCATTTTGTTTAAGTTACTGCATTTGCTGGCTCCTTTTCACAGTCTCTTGTTCATAGTTCCCGTTGTTTTTGGTGTCTGTCACCAGTGGGTGAGGTTGGTTCACTGGCTTGTGTAGGCTTCCTTGTGCCTGTGTTCTGGTGGGTGGGGCTGAATCTTGTCCTTCTGTTGGGCAAGACCACATCCAGTGATGTATTTTGGGGTTTCTATGAACTTAGTATGACTTTAGGCAGCCTCTCTGCTAATGAGTGGCGTTGTGTTCCTGTCTTGCTAGTTGTTTGGCATGGGGCATCCAGCACTGGAGCTTGCTGGCCATTGGGTGGAGCTGCTTTAACCCCCTCCTGTCTGGGTGGGGAGCAGATGCCTGAGAGCGGCCTACACGCAGAGGCAGGGTCAGAACCAAAGCTGAACCCCAAGAGCTGTGCGAACAAAGAAGAGAAAGGTAAATTTCTCTGTGCAGCCTGAAGAGAAGTGGATTAAATCCCCACAATCAACTTGATGAACCCTGCATCTGTGGAATACCTGAATAGACAATGAATGTTCCCAAAATTGAGGCAGTGGACTTTGGGAGCAACTGTAGACTTGGGGTTTGCTTTCTGCATCTGATTTGTTTCTGGTATTTATGTTTATCTTAGTTTAGTTTTTAGTGCTTTTTATCATTGGTGTATTTGTTTATTGGTTTGGTTTCTTGTTTTTTATATTTTTTAATTTTTATTTTATTATTATTTTTTACTTAAAAAATTTTTTTTCCCTTTTTTCTCTTTTTGTGAATGTGTATGTGTTTGTTTCTTTGTGTGATTTTGTCTGTGTAGTTTTGCTTTTACCATTCGGTTTGGGGTTCTATATGTTCTTGTTTTTTTTTTTTTCCTTTGTTTTTTCTTTCTTTTCTTCCAAGCCATGTGGCTGGCAGGGTCTTGGTGCTCCAGCCGGGTGTCAGGCCTGAGCCTCTGAGGTGGAAGAGCCGAGTCCAGCACCTTGGACCACCAGAGACCCTCCGGCCCCACGTAATATCAATCAGCGAGAGCTATCCCAGAGATCTCCATATCAACACTAAGACCCAGTTTCTAAGAGTTTTATAGTGTCCAGCCTTACATTTAGTTCTTTGATCCCTTGAGTTTATTTTTGTGTATGGTGTTGGAAAATGTTCTAATTTCATTCTTTTCCATGTAGCTGTCCAGTTTTCCCAGCATCACTTATGGAAGAGACTGTCTTTTCTCCCTTGTATATTCTTTCCTCCTTTGTTGTAGATTAATTGACCATAGGTGCGTGGGTTTCTTTCTGGGGTTTCTATCCTCTTGCAGTGATCTGGGTTGTTTGTTTTTTTGATATTGAGTTGTGTGAGCTGTTTGTATGTTTTGGATACTAGTCCCTTGTCAGTTCCATCATTTGCAAATATTTTCTCCCATTCTATAGATTGTCTTTTTGTTTTGTTGATGGTTTCCTTGGATGTTCTACAAAATTTTGCTTTTAAGTTTAATCAGGACCCATTTAGAAGGGTGCTTCTTCCATCTCCCCACTGCAACATTCCTGCATATCTACAGATCTAACAGCTATTGGACCTACAGACTCCTCCTACCCTAGTCTCCCATCTTCATTCTCTCCAGAACTTGCTGCATCTTTTTTTTTTTTTTACCAAATTCAGCATCTTTATAGAGTTTAAGCTTTGGGGCATTTTTTTCTGATCCCCATACAGCTGTTCTATAACAAACAGATATACCTCGGAACTTTCTGATACCAAGCTGATAATTACTTGCTTATACGGAAAACAGTATGCTGCTGTAGAAATAGTGCTAGAACGCTAGAGGATCTAGAGTCAGGGCTGGCTCTTCCATTTCATGTATGACCCTGAGCCAGTCTCTCTTTTCCCTCCCTACTAGAAGGAAGGCAAGCTCATTGGTGTGCTGGAGCCAGGCTGTCCTGGCTCACAAAATCTGTTAAATTTTCAGTAACATTGTCAGCTGTTGCTTTTCAAAAATTATTCAAGCATCAGAATATTCCTTATTTATTTCCTGCTGTCTCTTTTGTAACTGTGTCTATATATATATAATATAAAGTTTTTCATTTTAATCATTTTTAAGTATGAATTTCAGTTACATTAAAACAATTCTGTGAGTTGCCTTTTGTGAGCTAGTAAAAAACATGAAAATTATTAGAAATTAAATTATAAAGTTATATTTTAAAAATATAGGTGGAAGGGAGGTGCAAGTGGGAGGAGATATGGGATATATGTATATGTATAGCTGATTCACTTTGTTATAAAGCAGAAACTGAAACACCATTGTAAAGCAATTATACTCCAATAAAGGCGGTTAAAAAAAAGAAGAAAAATATGAATGCTCAAAACTTACCATTTTATGATTATCTATGCTCTTCAGTGTATTTACATCTATTACATCTAAATTGTGGAAATACTATACAATGGTGTACTACTGTACTTTTTTTCCCAACTCTGAGTTCACTGACTTCATATTGATAGCATAAAATTGGTCATGGTAGGAGTATTTATAGCACTGAAATCATCAAACCTACAAATCAGCGTTTGGTTTATTGTTTTGTTGATGATCTAAATTTAAGAAAATGGTGGATAAAATGTTAATAATTTATTGTCTATGGCTATTACATAGCGAATAGCACAAAAAATTGAGAAAATATTCTTCTAATGTTTGAAAACTATTAATTTAGCAAAGAAGTCACTCAGACTATTGAGAAATGAGTGAAGTTCCAACATATGACTTTGTTATTTCAATTCTGTCTTATTATAGTAAAGGAAATGTTAAATCATAAGTTCTTGGTGACCCTACACTCAAAGAGCTGGTTGTTAAATATTTATAAATATACCACTGATAAAGCTCCATAAGAGCAGGAACTTAGTCTTGTTCATCACTGTAAACAGGGATCCCAGAAAAGTACCTGGCTTGTTGAACAAATGAAGACACTTAACTTCTCAGTGTCTCAGTTTCTCATCTGTAAATTAAGGACAGTGTTCCTAAGCTGCTTCCTAGGACAGTCTTCCTTTGAGACCTGGGGTGAGGGAAGAGCCAAGGTGATAGTAAAGATGAAAGTGCTTTATAAACAAGCAGCACTAAACAAATGTAAAGTAGTCTTATTAAAATATGGTGTGATATGATAACATATATTGAATATATACTTTCTTCATATGTTGATTAGAGGACTCTTTAATGAAATAAGGATTTTTATATAAATCATTTGCTTCACCCAAAGAAAACATATATTCACTTTATTTCTTTAAATACTTGGCAGTCTTTTCTTTTGCCTGATTCAGTTGTAGGTGGTCTAGAAAATACCAGAGAAATATATTCCTTGCACTGAAAGAGTGTATGATCTGCTACTCTGCCAAGGACTCTAATTTTTTTTTCTTAATGAGATGCCAAAGATATTGTGAGCAGCCTTTCTGGTTATAAAAACTCTTCTTCCCCTGCCTTTAAAGTAGCATAGATTTTCTTCTCCAGGGCATCTTGGATGGTGATGTTTGATCATCATTAGTAAGCATTTAATAGATGATCACTGTGTGCACTCACTGTGCTAATAAGAATGTCAACATTATGATTTACAAACTTGGGTGAAATACAGCCTGTTGGAGAAGAAAAATAGGCAAGCAGAGAGGCATTAGAAATATATATCCACAGCAACTATTACCCATCTCTCTGCCTCTTAACAGTCTGTCTTACTCTACCAAAAATTATTTCCCGGAATAAATTGTGTATGTCGGGAGGGACATGGGGGACAAAGGGATAGTGCTGGCTTGAGATTTATAAGACAAAAGGCTCTTTTGAACTAAATGAGAAAAAAGAATGGAAAAGGAGAGGATTAGGGCTGTGGAAGCTAGGGCCCTCTCTTCCCACCCTATATACTTTGTCTCACCCCGTAAAATTGGACTAGAATTCTTAGGGGTACAGTCACTGGCTGGTGCCAGTGGACTTGGTATTAAACAAGTACATAGTTTGAGAAGTTAGTGACAGGACATTTTTAATGATTATGGCCCAAAGTGGTATTCTTTCTTTTCAAGGCTCCATATGCATAGACCCCAATCAGATTTTCCTGCTAAGGCTTAATCACCCACCTGCCTAACCTTAATCAAATTGTTCCTCATCACTTTATAAAGAAGGCCATTAAGAGTAGCTCCACACTTTATTAAAGGAGTTGGCCCTCCCCCTTTTAAAAACCTATATCCCACTGAGACATGGAACAGAGTTGTGTTTACAGCTTAACCGTTCCTTTGAGACAGAAATGATATTTCATATTTATGTATTACATTTATATTAACTTTTGTGGAAAGTGCCTTTTGAAGTTTATTTCTATTAAGGCTCAAAGTCTAATCCCTGGTTCTAAACCACATTAAATACTTTGATGGCAGCCTGTGCTTTGAACAAGTATTTCAAATAGATAACATTAACCTAAATAATCCTGCTGCCTAATATACTCTCAGATAAAATATTGATTTAAATGCTAATATAGATGTACAAGATTCCATTTGCTTACTGCTCTTTCCTTATACACAAAAATGTATGAACATTTAGCCTTTTCTAGACAGTGAGACTTGTTCTGCAGCCTGCAGCAGGGTTTGAGAGCCATGTTTAAGTTCCCAAAGGCTTCATGCTATTAGATCAGTGACTTGCTAAAATCAGCGCTTGATTGATTTACAGTATACCCTGTGACCCATACTGATTAATATACAAAATAAGCAGTCAAATACAATCATGATAATAGAGTTGGATCTGAAAGGCCTTAACAGTTTACAAAGTACTTGCAGATACATGATCTCATTTGATCCCCTCAAAAATGCTGTGAAGTCGATACAGCAGGTATTATCATCATCCCTTTTTATCGAAGGCCACCCTGTTTCTAAATAATGGAGCTACACTTGAACCCAAGTCATCACGCTCCAGGACCTGTGCAGTTTCCACAATACCATGCTATGTCTATCACCTGTTTCAGGATATAGTGAAGAAATACATTATTTGCATATAAAAATATTAACTATGTTATAAAGACTGTGATGGTTTCTTGGAAAACACTTCAGTGGCATAGCAAATTCCTGTTACATGGCTTGGTACTTGTTGGTCTCAGTGTTCTAAGCAGTTTTAGTCATTTTTAGTGTTTTCCCCTTTCTGATCAGATCTGCCACGTTTTGTCATCACTCTGGGTTTGCAGATGTTGTTTGATGAGATTGCTCTGCAGAGGATGAGAGAATGGTGAGGACACCTAGCATAGCTGATAAGCAGCTTGGTTTTGAGGCAAAAGAGAGCAATGCTTCTTTGGGTCCTGTGAACTGGTAGGAAACCAAGGGGTTAGTCTTTTCTATTAGAAACTCTGTAAACGGAATTTCACCACATCTCGTCACTCCCTAGACCCAAATACTGTATTCTAAACCTTACTCTGTGCTCTAGCAAGATAATAAGGGTAATGCACATATAAATCAACCTTTCATTTACTTAAAAGGATAATCCTGCAGTAAAGGAGGAAATGACAGCTAGTCTGATCTTCGAATACTGGGCAAAGGGAAACCGTTCCTAAGCACACAGTCCTTCAATATGACGTAACCTTTTTCATTTAACAAACAGTTTCCCCTAGTAATTCTTTGTGCTGGCAAACCATGAAAGGAAGCATGTGGACTTGGCAGTCCAACCCTGAAGTTTGTGTCTAAAAAATTACTGCAATTTATGTACCAAGGGTCCAAATGACGTTTGTCATTTGGCTGGGCAAAGACATTTCTGAAATTAAAAAGGATGACCTTATTTCACTTAGTGAAATGAGATGAACTCTTTAATGGAACCCATTTTGAATAGTTGTTCATAGGGCAGCACTGTCAAAAAAAAAAAAAGAGCTGAATTTATATTCTTCTGTATCATCAGAAGAAAATACACTCCTAAAATAAGTCTAAGATTTGCTTGGTTCTCATTGAGAACCTCAGAGTACCATTTTACAATTCCTATTCCTAGATGGTGATTTGGCACAATTTTTTTCCTTTGAGGTAAAAACAGTGGTCCCAGTACAACTGAAGATAGTACTATGCTTTTTATTGATATTTAGTAAACAGTACCCACCTTTTTTTCTTCTTGCTCCTTAATCCTTAGGAAGGCCTATAGTTACCGAGGTTGAATATGTTTTTAATATTCATTTAATATCACATGTATAACATGTAATTAGCAACTTATTAGAAGCCTAATGTGTTTGTTTAGTTAACACTTAAACACCCCTTGTACATCACAGGCACTGTGAATTTATTTAATCCTCCTACAACTCTTGAGGTAAGGACCCTTATCCCCATTTTACTGGGATACAGAGAGGTTAAATACCTCATCTGACATCACAAAGCTAATAAGTTGGGAGCTGCGGTTTGAACCCAGGAATTCTGGCTCCAGGGGCCTTGCACTTGACCACTATGCTATAGTGCTTTGGCCTTAGATGGGCTGCCACAGGAAGACTCCTTTCCTCAGTGTTAGCCCTGCCTGAGACAAGTGCAGACTCTTTGCTACCTTGACCCCTACCCACTCCAGTCTCTGTCCTCACCTGCTCCAGTCATGCTAATGTTGAACATGTACTGACAAAATAGGTTGGACCAACCCTAATGATAGTCTCTGTTGAATGTGTCCCAAACTCTCCCATCACTCTCCTCTCATCATCCCCTTCCTTTCACCCCTCTTTCTTTATAGGACTTCCTATAAAGTGAGAAGTGAGAAAATGTCAAGGATAGCTGGTACTTAATTTGAGTTTTCTTTCAGAGCTGAGGGAGAAATTCCCGTTTGGCAACCGAAGTTAGAGGATGAACCATAGGAGAGGTCATTCCTGGTGACTAAGCTGGGACTCAGAACACATTTTCCAAAAGAAACATTTTTATATATGGTAGGTCGTTTTTATGAGTTATTTACTTTCAGGACAGCATAGACCTATACTTCATTTATCTGTTGATTCATCAGATCATTTGTTCAGCAAGTTTTTAAAGAGCACCATGTGCAGGACTTCCCTGGTGGCGCAATGGTTAAGAATCCGCCTGCCAATGCAGGGGACACAGGTTCAAGCCCTGGTCTGGGAAGATCCCACATGCCGTGGGGCAACTAAGCCCATGCGCCACAACTACTGAGCCCGCACACCTAGAGCCCGTGCTCCACAAGAGAAGCCACCACAATGAGAAGCCCACACACCGTAACAAAGAGTAGCCCCCGCTCACCGCAACTAGAGAAAGCCCACCCACAGCAACGAAGACCCAACGCAGCCAAAAATAAATAAATTAATTAATTAAAGCTAAATAAATACGAGGCGCTAGGGACCCAGATTGCCACCATTGGATTAAGTCCATGGCTTGGCTGGTCTGTAGAACCTAACGCATTATTTATGGCATTGAATCTATGAGAAAAGAAGCACTGATGAACTCTGGGAAGGTACCTCTTTCATAATGTAGGTATTGTCAGTAATGACAGTCTTAACTTCAGATATTTGAGAAAAATTTAAAACTTGGAAATGCAAACTGCAAAATATTGACTTTTAGAAATCAATGTGTGCTTTCATTTGAGAATGAACTTTTTAAAAATATGATACCTTTCCAGTAACCAGTTAAACCTGGATTAATTTATATACCCAGCAAGTGGACATCCTATTAATTGAGATCAGTGAATGACACTAGTGGCAAATACTGTGATTCTTTCCCCCAATGCTTCTCAACATCATATCTTTTCAGTGCAGATGTTTTAGAAGTTGGTCACTGAATTTGGAAGAGCTATATCTGTGTTATGTTTTTCTTTCATCTATAAATAGAATGGTTAGGCGTATTTAATTTGGTAGGGAAACTTTATCGTTTAATGCCATTTTCTGTTACAGACTTGATATGGCTAAATACGCTTAAGTTCTAAGATGGTTTGTCACTAAATGTAATTAGAGTGTGTAGCTTTGCAAAACCTAAAGGTGTCAAAAGAATGATGCTGTCTGCAATCTTTAGGGAGATTTAGAGTCTCTGCAATACCCAGGAAGACTTTGGAAGTATGCACACATATAACCATTCATTCACTGGTGCACATATACGTACTTGTGGCACTGATATCTGCCTGTCCCACTTCTGCCCCAGCTCCCCTGATGCTCCCTGTTATCTAAAGGCTCAAGATCCAGATTTATTGGTTCATTAGGAGCAAATCCTGTCTGGAATGAGTCTTTTGCTTCCAATCCTGGCTGGTATTCAAAAAAGTATTTAGTCCTCTGGACCCTTGCATGAGCATCAGACTTCAGTCTGCCTATCTGATTCTGCCATGTGAGGCCAGTCTCCCTACCAGGTCTTTCTGCCCACCTCCAGATAGACTTGCACGGACTTCCCAACGATAGCCACCAAACACCGAGAACTGTTGTACTAAAGTCTTGACAGGATCCATCCTGCCGTAAACAGTTTCATATGTAGTTACTCCTCATCACTTATCTTCCATGTTCAGGAAGCTGGTCATAAGTGACCCCAATACCTGCATAGGCATTTCTGCATTAACACATTCACCCATCCTCTGGACTACTTTCTGTCTCTCTCTCAGTAGCCTATCAAAAGTATCTTCATCCCACCTCTGTTTTGAATCTCCAGTGATCTCCACCTTGTCCTCATTTTCCTGTTTCACATATAGACATTACCACACCACCTAGCACCTGTAGGGTATTGTTCCTTTATTTTCTCATCTATGTCAGCCTTGATTCTTCTAATGAGGTTGTAAACTCCTGTGAGTTCAGAAACGATTTCAAATGCTTCTTTTGTGTTCCTTATTGTCTCTATCAATAATAAATACTTGTGGGAGGGAGGGAGACGCAAGAGGGAGGAAATGTGGGAACATGTGTGTGTGTGTAGCTGATTCACTTTGTTGTAGGGCGGAAACTAGCACACCATTGTAGAGCAATTACACTCCAATAAAGATGTAAAAAAATAATAATAATAAATACTTATTTCAGTAAGTAACCTTGATAATGTCCAGTGACATAATAAAGAGTGATACAGTTTTTGAGCCCTTATTATATATTAGGCACCATGTACATTATCCCAGTTAGTCCTCACATCAGCTCTATGAAGTAAGAACTATTATTATATCCTTTTTCAGTTGACACATTGACATTACACAGTTAGGAAGTGGTAGGGGTATAAGGATTTAAACCCAGACCTGTCTGACTCACAGCCCATGAAAATAAACAGCTACATTTCTTTGTCTTCAGTATATCTTTGCCTGGGGAACAAAATCTAGATAAGCAATAACCTGCTAGGAGCCTGGGGTTTCCTAGAGGGACTTACTCATTCGTTTTGTCAATATTTGTCAGTGTCTATTGAATCCTTAATAGGAAGAGGCTTTAGAAACTTGCACATAGCAGTGAGGAGTGTGGACAGATGGTGAGTTCAGTGAGGAAAAAGAAGAAGCAAGCAGTAAAGATAGATGGACGCTCACAAATATGAATTGAACAATGCATACGTTCCCTCTTTTTTGTTTAATTTTATTGGAGTATTGTCGACTTACAATGTGTGTTAGTTTCAGGTGTACAGCAAAGTGATTCAGTTATACATATACATATATCATTCTTTTTCAGACTCTACCCATATAGGTTATTACAGAATATGGTGTGGAGTTCCCTGTGCTATACAGAAGGTCCACTCATACGTGGAATCTAGTTGTAAAAATGATACAAATGAACTTATTTACAAAACAGAAACAGACTCACAGATTTCGAAAACAAATTTATGGTTACCAAAGGGGAAGCCTGGAGGGGGGCATAAATTAGGAGCTTGGGATTAACATACACACACTACTATATGTAAACTAGATAACCGTTGCTCCCTCTTTAATCCTTGAACTTGAAACCTGATTTGTGATCCCACCACAAGTCTAGTGAAACTGCACCTCTAAGCCCTACCAGCATTTCCTTAAGTCCCATACTCTGATCTCTGTGTGGCACTTCCCATTGTGACCTCCCACTCCTTCCTGAGCCACTTGCCTCCTTTGTTTTCTGTGACAGTCTGCTGAGTCTCAGATTATTTCTCTGATGCCTACTCTTTTCGTTTTGTTGTCTGGCCCTTTTTCTCATCCTATATGCAGGCATTCCCTCAGGTTCTGTCCTTGACCCTCTTCTCTCCTCCTCCTAAACTCCCTCCCTTGTAGATCTCATGCATTTTCATGGTGTCAGCTCCCATTTGTATGCAGAACGCTCTCTAATCTGTAGTTTCAGCAATCCAGACCTCTCCCCAGGGCTTTAGCCCCACATGTCCAACAGCCTGTCAGGTAGCTTCACTAGCACTTCAGTGTGTCCAAAACCACACATCGTATGTTTCTCTCAAG
This sequence comes from Phocoena phocoena, assembly GCF_963924675.1. NCBI lineage: Eukaryota > Metazoa > Chordata > Mammalia > Artiodactyla > Phocoenidae > Phocoena > Phocoena phocoena. The sequence goes on along the minus strand of NC_089220.1, from coordinate 86,899,750 downwards.
CCTCCTCTTTCTCTCCTGGGGACCCTATTCTTGAATGACATCAGCATTCTCCAAGTCACCTTTGACTCATCCTTCTTGCTGATCCCCACAACAGTCAGTGGCCTGGACCTGTTGATTTTATGTCCTAAATATCCGTTGCCTCTGTCTCTTAATTTCCATTCCCACAAACTTCATTACTACCTGATTAATCTCTCCAGAGAATAGTTCTGATCATCTTTAATTCTCTATTCAAAACTTTCAAGGATATAAAGTATTAAGGAGAAAGAAATGAAGAGAGGGAGACAGGGAGGAAAGAAAAGAGAAGAGGCCTCCTTAGCTGGCCACCCAAGGACCCAACCTTCACTCCTTCCTTCCTTGATCCACCAAGCACAAGCAACAGACCCTGCTGCCAGTAGCAAATATTCTCACCACCTCTTCTAAGAACATGTATCTGTACCTCTCTTTCTCACTTGAATTACAGTTATTAGCATTTATGTTTATCTCTACTACTAGAGATCTTGGGCTCTCATCTTGTTCACTTAGTACCCCGCGTACCCAGCACTGTGCTTTAACGCCTAGTAGATACTCACAGAAGCACTGAGAATGAAGTGTGACCATGACTACACCTGCCCCCAGTTACTGCTCTTTTGCTCAGCATAAAGGGTAAATGGAAGATTTCTCCATTGTATGCATGTTTGCTTTACCCCTTTTTTGCTTCTTCCCTTGCCTCTGTCATAAACATGGTTTGTGGGGTCTGATTTAGGGGAGAGGTTCTTGTACAGCTTCTTCTATGAGGTTAGCCATCACTGTCACTGTGGCCTTAAAGAACCTGAGTCATGATTATTTCTGGGCAACTCACTGGGTTCTGTAGCCACTTTGGTCTATTGCTGAGTGTCAATTGGGGACAGAAGGCGGCTTGCTGCCCTCTGGAGTATTTTGGGTAATTCATAGCCAAGCCATCCGTAGCAGAAATTTCCCTCAGCAGGACAGATGCAGCCAATTCCAGAGATTGAATCTGTCCTCAACCACAGCCTGATCAATCTTAGTGGATAGTTCTCTTATAAATAGAAATGAATCCTTTTGGCCAACACGGTGCATAAATTGTGTAATAAATATTTCAAAATCCCTTAGAAGTTCAGGGTATGCTATTAGAGGAGTAGCCTCTGTGCCCTGACTAATATATTCACATTCCAAAAAGATACCTCATAAATCCCTGTTTATTCCTGGACAGGGTTCTTGTTCTTTTTGTTGCTTTTTTTAAAACATCTTTACTGGACTATAACTGCTTTACAGTGGTATGTTAGTTTCTGCTTTATAACAAAGTGAATCAGCTATACATATACATATATCCCCATATTTCCTCCCTTTTGCATCTCACTCCCACCCTCCCTATCCCACCCCTCTAGGTCACAAAGTACCGAGCTGATCTCCCTGTGCTATGCAGCTGCTTCCCACTAGCTACCGGTTTTACATTTGGTAGTATTTATAACTCCATGCCACTCTCACTACGTCCCAGCTTACCTTTCCCCCACCCGATATGCTCAAGTCCATTCTCGACCTTTGCGTCTTTATTCCTGTCCTGCCCCTAGGTTCTTCATTACCATTTTATCTTCCTTTAGATTCCATATATATGTGTTAGCATACGGTATTTGTTTTTCTCTTTCTGACTTATTTCACTCTGTATGACAGACTCTAGGTCCATCTACCTCACTACAAATAACTCAATTTTGTTTCTTTTTATGGCTGAGTAATATTTCATTGTATATATGTGCCACATCTTCTTTATCCATTCATCTGTCCATTGACACTTAGGTTGCTTCCATGTCCTGGATATTGTAAATAGAGCTGCAATGAACATTGTGGTACATGCCTCTTTTTGAATTATGTTTTTCTCAGGGTATATGCCCAGTAGTGGGATTGCTGGTTTGTATGGTAATTCTATTTTTAGTTTTTTAAGGAACCTCCATACTGTTCTCCATAGTGGCTGTATCAGTTTACATTCCCACCAACAGAGGAAGAGGGTTCCCTTTTCTCCACACCCTTTCCAGCATTTATTGTTTCTAGATTTTTTGATGATGGCCATTCTGATTGGTGTGAAGTGATACCCCATTTTTGTTTTGATTTGCATTTCTCTAGTGATTATTGACATTGAGCATCCTTTCATGTGTTTGTTGGCAATCTGTATATCTTCTTTGGAGAAATGTCTGTTTAGGGCTTCTGCCCATTTTTGGATTGGGTTGTTTCTGTTTTTGATATTGAGCTGCATGAGCTGCTTGTAAATTTTGGAGATTAATCCTTTGTCAGTTGCTTCATTTGTAAATATCTTCTCCCATTCTGAGGGCTGTCTTTATGTCTTGTTTATGATTTCCTTTGCTGTGCAAAAGCTTTTAAGTTTCATTGGTCCCATTTGTTTATTTTTGTTTTTATTTCCATTTCTCTAGGAGGTGGGTCAAAAAGGATCTTGCTGTGATTTATGTCATAGAGTGTTCTGCCTATGTTTTCCTCCAAGAGTTTGATAGTGTCTGGCCTTACATTTAGGCCTTTAATCCATTTTAAGTTTATATTTGTGTATGGTGTTAGGGAGTGTTCTAATTTCATTGTAGCTGTCCAGTTTTCCCAGCACCACATATTGAAGAGGCTGTCTTTTCTCCACTGTATATTCTTGCCTCCTTTATCAAAGAAAAGGTGACCATATGTGCATGGGTTTATCTCTGGGCTTTCTTCTATCCTGTTCCATTGATCTATCTTTCTGTTTTTGTGCCAGTACCATACGGTCTTGATTACTGTAGCTTTGTAATATAGACTGAAGTCAGGGAGCCTGATTCCTCCAGCTCCATTTTTCTTTCTCAAGATTGCTTTGGCTCTTCAGGGTCTTTTGTGTTTCCATACAAATTGTGAAATTTTTTTTTCTAGTTCTGTGAAAAATGCCAGTGGTAGTTTGATAGGGATTGCATTGAATCTGTAGATTGCTTTGGGTAGTAGACTCATTTTCACAATGTTGATTCTTCCAATCCAAGAACGTGGTATATCTCTCCATCTATTTGTATCATCTTTAATTTCTTTCATCAGTGTCTTATAATTTTCTGCATACAGGTCTTTTGTCTCCTTAGGAAGGTTTATTCCTAGATATTTTATTCTTTTCACTGCAGTGATAAATGGGAGTGTTTTCTTAATTTCACTTTCAGATTTTTCATCATTAGTGTATAGGAATGCCAGAGATTTCTGTGCATTAATTTTGTATTCTGCCACTTTACCACATTCATTGATTAGCTCCAGTAGTTTTCTGGTAGCATCTTTAGGATTCTGTATGTATAGTATCATGTCATCTGCAAACAGTGACAGCTTTACTTCTTCTTTTCCAATTTGTATTCCATTTATTTCTTTTTCTTCTTTGATTGCTGTGGCTAAAACTTCCAAAAATATGTAGAATAATAGTGGTGAGAGTGGGTAGCCTTGTCTTGTTCCTGATCTTAGTGGAAATGTTTTCAGTTTTTCACCATTGAGAATGATGTTGACTGTGGGTTTGTCATATATGGCCTTTATTATGTTGAGGAAGGTTCCCTCTATGCCTACTTTCTGGAGGGTTTTTATCATAAATGGGTGTTGAATTTTGTTGAAAGCCTTTTCTGCATCTATTGAGATGATCATATGGTTTTTATTCTTCCATTTGTTAATATGGTGTAGCACATTCATTGATTTGCGTATATTGAAGAATCCTTGCATTCCTGGGATAAACCCTACTTGATCATGGTGTATGATCCTCTTAATGTGCTGTTGGATTCTGTTTGCTAGTATTTTGTTGAGGATTTTTGCATCTATGTTCATCAGTGCTATTGGCCTGTAGTTTTCTTTCTTGGTGACATCTTTGTCTGGTTTTGGTATCAGGGTGATGGTGACTTTGTAGAATGAGTTTGGCAGTGTTCCTCCCTCTGCTATATTTTGGAAGAGTTTGAGAAGGATAGGTGTTAGCTCTTCTGTAAATGTTTGATAGAATTCACCTGTGAAGCCATCTGGTCCTGGGCCTTTGTTTGTTGGAAGAATTTTAATCACAGTTTCAATTTCAGTGCTTGTGATTGGTCTGTTCATTTTTTCTATTTCTTCCTGGTTCAGTCTTGGAAGGTTGTGCATTTCTAAGACTTTGTCCATTTCTTCCAAGATGTCCATTTTATTGGCATATAGTTGCTTGTAGTAATCTCTCATGATCCTTTGTGTTTCTGCAGTGTCAGTTGTTACTTCTCCTTTTTCATTTCTAATTCTTTTGACTTGAGTCTTCTCCCTTTTTTTCTTGACAAGTCTGGCTAATGGTTTATCAATTTTATTTATCTTCTTAAAGAACCAGTTTTTAGTTTTATTGATCTTTGCTATCATTCCCTTCATTTCTTTTTCATTTATTTCTGATATGATCTTTATGATTTCTTTCCTTCCGCTAACTTTGGGTTTTGGTTAATTGCTTTAGGTGTTAGGTTAGGTTTTTTATTTGAGATATTCCTTGTTTCTTAAGGTAGGCTTGTGTAGCTATAAACTTCCCTCGTAAAACTGCTTTTGCTGCATCCCGTAGGTTTTGGGTCGTGTTTTCATAGTCATTTCTTTCTAGGTATTTTTTGATTTCCTCTTTGATTTCTTCAGTCATCTCTTGGTTATTAAGTAGTGTGTTGTTTAGCCTCCATGTGTTTGTATTTTTTACAGATTTATTCCTGTAATTGATACCTAGTCTTATAGCGCTGTGGTCAGAAAAGATACTTGATACAATTTCAGTTTTTCTTAAGTTTACCAAGGCTTGATTTGTGACCCAAGATATAATCTATCCTGGAGAATATTGCATGAGCACTTGAGAAGAAAGTGTAGTCTGTTGTTTTTGGATGGAATGTCCTATAAATATCAGTAAAGTCCATTTTGTCTATTGTATCATTTAAAGCTTGTGTTTCCTTATTTATTTTCATTTTGGATGATCTGTCTATTGGTGAAAGTGGGGTATTAACGTCCCCTAATATGATTGTGTTACTGTTGATTTCCCCTTTTATAGCTGTTAGCATTTGCCTTATTTATTGAGGTGCTCCTATGTTGGGTGCATAAATATTTACAATTGTTATATCTTCTTCTTGGATTGATCCCTTGATCCTTATGTGGTGTCCTTCCTTGTCTCTTCTAATAGTCTTTGTTTTAAAGTCTATTTTGTCTGATATGAGAATTGCTACTCCAGCTTTCTTTTGATTTGCACTTGCATGGAATATCTGTTTCCATCCCCTCACTTTCAGTCTGTATGTGTCCCTAGGTCTGAAGTGGGTCTCTTGTAGACAGCATATATGCAGGCCTTGTTTTCTTATCCATTCAGCCAGTCTATGTCTTTGGGTTGGAGCATTTAATCCATTTACATTTAAGGTAATTATCGATATGTATGTTCCTATTATCATTTTCTTAGTTGTTTTGGGATTGTTATTGTAGGTCTTTTCTTTCTCTTGTGTTTCCTGCCTAAAGAACTTCCTTTAGCATTTGTTGTAAAAGCTGGTTTGGTGGTGCTGAATTCTCTTAGCTTTGCTTGTCTGTAAAGGTTTTAATTTCTCTTTTGAATCTGAATGAGATCCTTGCTGGATAGAGTAATCTTGGTTGTAGGTTTTTCCCTTTCATCACTTTAAATATGTCCTGCCACTCCCTTGTGGCTTGCAGAGTTTCTCCTGAAAGGTCAGCTGTTAACCTTATGGGGATTCCCTTGTATGTTATTTGTTGTTCATCCCTTGCTGCTTTTAATATTTTTTCTTTGTATTTAGTATTTGATAGTTTGATTAATATGTGTCTTGGCATGTTCCTCCTTGGATTTATCCTGTATGGGACTCTTTGTGTTTCCTGGACTTGATTAACTATTTCCTTTCCCACATTAGGGATGTTTTCAACTATAATCTCTTCAAATATTTTCTTGGTCCTTTTCTTTTTCTCTTCTTTTTCTGGGACCCTATAATTCGAATGTTGGTGTGTTTAATGTTGTCCTAGAGGTCTGTAAGACTGTCCTCAATACTTTTCATTCGTTTTTCTTTATTCTGCTCTGCAGTGTTTTTTCCACTATTTTATCTTCCAGGTCAGTTACCCGTTCTTCTGCCTCAGTTATTCTGCTATTGATTCCTTCTAGAGAATTTTTAATTTCATTTTTTGTGTTGTTCTTCATTGTTTGTTTGCTTTTTTAGGTCTTCTAGGTCCTTGTTAAACGTTTCTTGTATTTCTTCCATTCTATTTCCAAGATTTTGGGTTATCTGTACTGTCATTACTCTGAATTCTTTTTAGGTATACTGCCTATTTCCTCTTCATTTGTTAGGTCTGGTGGGTTTTTACCTTGCTCCTTCATCTGCTGTGTGTTTCTCTGTCTTCTCATTTTGCTTAGCTTACTGTGTTTGAGGTCTCCTTTTTGCAGGGTGCAGGTTCGTAGTTCCCTTTGTTTTTAGTGTGTGTCCCCAGTGGCTAAGGGTGGTTCAGTGGGTTGTGTAGGCTTCCTGGTGGAGGGGACTAGTGCCTGTGTTCTGGTGGATGAAGCTGGATCTTGTCTTTCTGGTGACCAGGACTGCATCCGGTGGTGTGTTTTGGGGTGTCTTTGACATTATGATATTAGGCGGCCTCTCTGCTAATGGGTGGAGTTGTGTTCCTGTCTTGCTAGTTGTTTGCCCTAAGGTGTCCAGCACTGCAGTTTGCTGGTCATTGAGTGGAGCTGGGTCTTAGCCTTGAGATGGAGATCTCTGGGAGAGCTTTTGCTATTTAATATTACTTGGAGACAGGAGGTCTCTGGTGGACCAATGTCCTGAACTCAGCTCTCCCACCTCAGAGGCACAGGCCTGACACCCACCAGAGTACCAAGACCCTGTCTGCTGTATCACTTCCAGAGATGAGCCAAAGGAAGTACTTAAAGAAAAGATCAGCAAATCCATTTTTCAGAAGGTGTCCTTGCTATCAGTTTGTCAAGGATGTCTGAATCCTGTCTTCAGAGAGCATAGTAGAGACAGGCTCTCCAGTTGAGACTCCTGGGCATATATCTGCTAGTGTTGGAGGGTCTCCTGCAGAGGTGGGGGGTGTCTGTGGTTCACCACGGGGAAAAGCACACTGGCTGCAGAAGTTCTGGGAAATACTCCTTGGCATTGAGCCCTCCTGGAGTCCACCATTAGCCCCACCCCTAGACAGCATTCTTATTTGAATTTCTGCCTTCTTTCCTACCCTGATGAACGACTTAGAAAGGAACATAAAGGTATTATCACCTTTTCCCATTAAACTGAGGACCTTGGGCAAGTTCTTGCACCCTATACTCTGGGCCTCTCCTCTTAGTACCCAGCAGTACACAAAGCCCCATAGCCCCTAGGAACCCAGTGCCTCCAAAGAACACCATAACTTTAAAAAGCTAAGGAAAGACAAAAGTCTCTCCCATCTTTAACATTTCTTTTCCACTCCTATGAAGTTTCCCTCACTCAAATCTAGTGATAACTTCTTAGAGTGGTTCTTACTTTCTGAAACATTATCATTCAGATTTTCTTGATGTACTGCTGGGGTCCACCTCCTCAGAAACCTGGAGGAAGGGGAGAGAGTGTGAGCTGAGGCAGCAGTGACTCATTCATTTGTTCTTTACTCATTCATTTATTTTTGATGGTTCAACAAACATTTTTTATGTATTATTTTCTAGGCACTGAGATTTGATGATGGGAAAGACATGGTTCCTGCCCTCAGGAAACTGTTAATGGAGGTGTGCCACTAAATAGTGAAATGTAATGTTTCTTAATTTTTTTTTTTTTTTTTTTTTTTGCGGTACGCGGGCCTCTCACTGTTGTGGCCTCTCCCGTTGCAGAGCACAGGCTCCAGATGCGCAGGCCCAGCGGCCATGGCTCACGGGCCCAGCCGCTCCGCGGCACGTGGGATCTTCCCGGACCGGGGCACGAACCCGCGTCCCCTGCATCGGCAGGCGGACTCTCTGCCACTGCGCCACCAGGGAAGCCCTCTTAATTTTTTTAAGTCAGAGTCTCCTTTGAGAATTTGAAGAAAGTATTAGCTTTTCCTTCCACCGCTGAAAATAGATACACACAAACTTCTGTATACAAAAACCGTTGGTGAACCTGATATTAAAAATACCTGGCCTGGTAGGTGCTGGGAAATGCAGTGTGTTAGGATGTTAATCTCCATTTTGATCGGTAGAAGGAGAACTGGAAGGTTTTGTGTGTTTGTTTGTTTGTTTCTTTGTTTGTTTTTAAAGAGTGCAAGATACTCAAGGACAGGGTTTGCGTCATGCACATTTGCACTGTGCACGATGCCTGGCACATAGTAGGTGCCCTATGAATACTTGTTGACTAAGTCAATAAACACTATCGCCTTAGGTAGTTTCTCTGGGGCAAAAGCTATGGGTTTTTAAAAAATATTTATTTATTTTATTTATTTGGTTGTGCCGGGTCTTAGTTGTGGCAGGTGGGCTCCTTAGTTGTGGCTTGCCAGCTCCTTAGTTGTGGCATGTGAACTCTTAGTTGTGGCATGCACGTGGGATCTAGTTCCCCAACCAGTGATTGAACCCGGACTCCCTGCATTAGGAGCATGGAGCCTTATCCACTGTGCCATCAGGGAAGTCCCTGGAAGGTTTTTAAATAGTGCTCTTAAAATTGTCAAGTTTGTCAAATGTGTACATTAACTCCAAATGAAATTATAGGCCCTCACAGTATTATAGAAATTAAAAGCAGAAGCCTTACGTGTAGATTCACACAGGTTCTATAAAAGCTATACAATTTTCTCTGGAACTTTTTTTATTTTTATTTTTTGCAACACGCGGGCCTCTCACCGCTGTGGCCTCTCCCACTGTGGAGCACAGGCTCCGGACGCGCAGGCTTAGCGGCCATGGCTCATGGGCCCAGCCGCTCCGTGGCATGTGGGTTCCTCCCGAACCGGAGCACGAACCCATGTCCCCTGCATCGGCAGGCAGACTCTCAACCACTGCGCCACCAGGGAAGCCCTTCTCTGGAACTTTTATTTGACATTTATTGAAGTCCCTTGGATCACTGGTATGGTTGTGTTACTTATTAAATATCTGTCAAGGACACCTTCCTCCTTGGGAGAATATTAGTCTGAAGTATGAATATGAGAGTCATTGGCCCAAACTGCTGTTATAGGTTAAAGACCAAATTATGGTTTATAGGAAATCTTTAATCAAACTACACAGCCAAAATAGGAGATGAAGTAATTCTTGAGGCTAGGTCTCAAAAATTGATTCATTCAACATCACCAAATATTTGTTGAGTGTCCACTGTATGCCAGGCACCATTCTGGACACCTGGAATATATCAGCAAACAAAACAGACAAGAATTCATGCCCTCATGGAGCTTAAATTCTGGCAGAGATTCAGGGATGGAGGATAAGCAATAAATAATTAACATAATCAATGAGTAAATTACATGGTATGTGAGAAGGTGATTAGTGTTACAGAAGAAAAAAACTTAGAACAGCATGAGGAGGATAGACTGCTAGGGGGGTGGAATGTAATCTCAAACCCAGGAGTCAGGGTGAGCCTCATTGAGAAAGTGAGATTGAACACTTGTGGGAAATGAAGGAATTGTTTTTAACAGAGGATTCAGAGCAAAGGGCTTAAACGGCAGTGTGGCTGGAGTGTTTGACAAATAGCGAGGAGTCTAGTATGCCTGGAGTAAGACGATGGAGACAGAAGTTAGAGATGAAGTCAGAAAGGTGTAAGAGGCCAGATCATGTAGGGCCATTTTAAGCCATTGACTTTGGCTTTTACTGAGTAAAAGAGGAGGGCATTGCAGGGTTTTAGCAGACAAGTGATTTACACTTTATTTTATTTCTGTTTTTAAAATTTTTTTATTAGAGCATAGTTGATTTACACTGTTGTTTTAGTTTCTCCTGTACAGAAAAGTGTATCAGTTATACATATATCCATTCTCTTTTAGATTCTTTTCCCATATAGGTCATTACAGAGTATTGACACAAGTTCCCTGTGCTATACAGTAGGTCCTTATTAGTTTTCTGAGTGAAATAATTCAGAGAAAGACAGATATCATATGATATCGCTTATATGTGGAATCTAAAAAAATGATACAAATGAATTTATTTACAAAACAGAAATATAGTCACAGGTGTGGAAAACAAACTTATGGTTACCAGTGAGGGAAGCGGGGGTGGGGGATGGTTGGGGATATACTGGGAGACTGGGATTGAAAAAGACACACTACTATATATAAAGTAGGTGACATATTTTAAAAGGACATCTCTGGCTCCTGTGTTGACAAAAAACTGATTAAGAGGCAAGTAGACCAGTTGGGAGAAATCCAAGCCCAAGACAGTGGTGGTGGCTTGGATCAGCATGGTTGGTAGAACTGGAAGTAATGGGAAGTGGTCAGATTCTGAATGTATTTTTTTTTCTCTTCATTGGAGTATAATTGATTTACGATGTTGGGTTAGTTTCTGCTGTATAAAAAAGTGAATCAGCTATACATATACGTATATCCCCATATCTCCTCCCTCTTGGGTCTCCATCCCACCTTCAGTATCCCACCCTTCTAGGTGATCACAAAGCACCAAGCGGATCTCCCTGTGCTATGTGGCTGCTTCCCACTAGCTATCTATTTTACATTTGGTAGTGTATATATGTCCATGCCATCCCCTCACTTCGTCCCAGCTTATCCTTCCCCCTCCCCGTGTCCTCAAGTCCATTCTCCACTTCTGCATCTTTATTCCTGTCCTGCCCCTAGGTTCTTCAGAACCTTTTTTTCTTTTTTTTAAGATTCTATACATATGTGTTAGCATACAGTATTTGTTTCTCTCTTTCTGACTTACTTCATTCTGTATGACAGACTCTAGGTCCATCCACCTCACTACAAATAACTCAATTTCGTTTCTTTTTATGGCTGAGTAATATTCCATTGTATATATGTGCCACATCTTCTTTATTCATCTGTCGATGGACACTTAGGTTGCTTCCATGTCCTGGATATTGTAAATAGAGCTGCATTGAACATTGTGGTACATGACTCTTTTTGAATTATGGTTTTCTCAGGGTATACACCCAGTAGTGAGATTGCTGGGTCATATGGTAGTTCTATTTGTAGTTTTTTAAGGAACCTCCATACTGTTCTCCATAGTGGCTATACCAGTTTACATTCTCACCAGCAGGGCAAGAGGGTTTCCTTTTCTCCACAACCTCTCTAGCATTTATTGTTTGTAGATTTTTTGGTGATGGCGATTCTGAACGGTGTGAGGTAATACCTCATTGTAGTTTTGATTTTCATTTCTCTAATGATTACTGATGTTGAGCATCCTTTCATGTGTTTGTTGGCAATCTGTATATCTTCTTTGGAGAAATGTCTATTTAGGTCTTCTACCCGTTTTTGGATTGGGTTGTTTGTTTTTTGATATTGAGGTGCATGAGCTGCTTGTATATTTTGGAGATTAATCCTTTGTCACTTGCTTCGTTTGCAAATATTTTCTCCCATTCTGAGGGTTGTCTTTTCATCTTATTTATGATTTCTTTTGCTGTGCAAAAGTTTTAAGTTTCATTAGGCCCCATTTGTTTATTTTTGGTTTTAATTCCATTTCTGTAGGAGTTGGGTCAAAAAGGGTCTTGCTGTGATTTATGTAATGGAGTGTTCTGCCTATGTTTTCCTCTAAGAGTTTTATAGTGCCTGGCCTTACATTTAGGTCTTTAATCCATTTTGAGTTTATTTTTGTGTATAGTGTTAGGGAGTGTTCTAATTTCATTCTTTTATTTGTAGCTGTCCAGTTTTCCCAGCACCACTTATTAAAGAGGCTGTCTTTTCTCCACTGTATATTCTTGCCTCCTTTATCAAAGATAAGATTACCATATATGTGTGGGTTTATCTCTGGGCTTTCTATCCTGTTCCATTGATCTATATTTCTGTTTTTGTGCCAGTACCATACTGTCTTGATTACTGTAGCTTTGTAGTATAGTCTGAAGTCAGGGAGCCTGATTCCTCCAGCTCCATTTTTCTTTCTCAAGATTGCTTTGGCTCTTCGGAATCTTTTCCATACAAATTGTGAAATTTTTTTTTCTAGTTCTGTGAAAAATGCCATTGGTAGTTTGATACTGATTGCCCTGAATCTGTAGTTTGCTTTGGGTATTATAGTCATTTTCACAATGTTGATTCTTCCAATCCAAGAACATGGTATATCTCTCCATCTGTTTATATCATCTTTAATTTCTTTCATCAGTGTCTTATAGTTTTCTGCATACAGGTCTTTTGTCTCCTTAGGTAGGTTTATTCCTACGTATTTTATTCTTTTTGTTGCAATGGTAAATGGGAGTGTTTCCTTAATTTCCCTTTCAGATTTTTCATCATTAGTGTATAGGAATGCCAGAGATTTCTGTGCAGTAATTTTGTATCCTTCTACTTTACCAAATTCATTGATTAGCTCTAGTAGTTTTCTGGAGGCATCTTTAGGATTCTCTATGTATAGTATCATGTCATCTGCAAACAGTGACAGCTTTAATTCTTTTCTGATTTGGATTCCTTTTTCTTCTCTGATTGCTCTGGCTTACACATTCAAAAGTATGCTGAATAATAGGGATGAGAGTGGGCACCCTTGTCTTATTCCTGATCTTAGAGGAAATCGTTTCAGTTTTTCACCATTGAGAACGATGTTGGCTTTGGGTTTGTCATATATGGCTTTATTATGTTGATGTAAGTTCCCTCTGTGCCTACCTTCTGGAGAATTTATGGCATAAATAGGTGTTGAATTTTGTCAGAAGCTTTTTCTGCATCTGTTGAGATTATCATATGGTTTTTCTCCTTCAATATGTTAATATGGTGTATCATATTGATTGATTTGCGTATATTGAAGAATTCTTGCGTTCCTGGGATTAACTCCTTTTAATGTGCTGCTGGATTCTGTTTGCTAGGATTTGGTTGAGGATTTTTGCATCTGTGTTCATCAGTGATATTGGCCTTTGGTTTTCTTTTTTTGTGACATCTTTGTCTGGTTTTGGTATCAGAGTGATGGTGATCTTGTAGAACGAGTTCGGGAGTGTTCCTCCCTCTGCTATATTTTGGAAGAGTTTGAGAAGGATAGGTGTTAGCGCTTTTCTAAATATTTGATAGAATTCACCTGTGAAGACATCTGGTTCTGGGCTTTGTGTTTTGGAAGATTTTTAATCATAATTTTAATTTCTGTGGTTGTGATTGGTCTGTTTATATTTTCTATTTTTTCCTGGTTCAGTCTCAGGAGGTTGTGCTTTTCTAACAATCTGTCCGTTTCTTCCAGGTTGTCCATTTTATTGGCATATAGTTGCTTGTAGTAATCTCTCATGAGCCTTTGTATTTTTGCAGTGTCAGTTGTTAGTTCTCCTTTTTCATTTCTCATTCTGTTGATTTGAGTCTTCTCCCTTTTTTTCTTGATGAGTCTGGCTAGTGGTTCATTAGTTTTCTTATTTTCTCAAAGAACCAGCTTTTAGTTCTATTGATCTTTGCTATAGTTTCCTTCATTTCCTTTTCATATATTTCTAATCTGATCTTTATGATTTCTTTCCTTCTGCTATCTTGGAGGGTTTTTGTTCTTCTTTCTGTAATTGCTTTAGTTGTAAGGTGAGGTTGTTTATTTGAGATTATTCTTGTCTCCTAAGGTAGGATTGTATTGCTATAAACTTCTCTCTTAGAACTGCTTTTGCTGTATCCCATAGATTTTGGGTCGTCGTTGTCATTTGTTTCTAGGTATTTTTTGATTTCTTTGTGATCTCTTGGTTATTGAGTAGCATATTGTTTAGCCTCCATATGTTTGTAGTTTTTACGGTTTTTTTTCCTGTAATTGATATCTAGTCTCATAGTGTTGTGGTTGGAAAAGATACTTGATATGTTTTCAATTTTCTTACATTTTCCAAGGTTTGATTTGTGCCCCAGGATATGGTCTGTCCTGGAGAATGTCCCATGAGCACGTGAGAAGAAAATGTATTCTATTGTTTTTGCATGGAGTGTCCTATAAATATCAGTTAAGTCCATCTTGTTTAATGTGTCATTTAAAGCTTGTGTTTCCTTATTTATTTTCATTTTGGATGATCTGTCCATTGGTGAAAGTGTAAAGTGTTAACGTCCCCTAGTATAATTGTGTTGCTGTCGATTTCCCCTTTCATGGTTGTTAGCATTTACTTTATGTATTGAGGTGCTCCTATGTTGGGTGCATAAATATTTACAATTGTTATATCTTCTTCTTGGATTGATCCCATGATCATTATGTAATGTCCTTCTTTGTCTCTTGTAATAGTGTTTGTTTTAAAGTCTATTTTGTCTCATATGAGAATTGCTACTCCAGCTTTCTTTTGATTTCCATTTGCATGGAATATTTTTTTCCATCCCATCACTTTCAGTCTGTATGTGTCCCTAGGTCTAAAGTGGGTCTCTTATAGATGGCATATATACGGGTCTTGTTTTTGTATCTATTCAGCCAGTATGTGTCTTTTGGTTGGAGCATTTAATCCATTTACATTTAAGGTAATTATCGATATGTATGTTCCTATTACCATTTTCTTAATTCTTTGTGTTTTTTTTTTTTTTGTAGGTCTTTTCTTTCTCTTGTGTTTCCTGCATAGAGAAGTTCCTTTAGCATTTGTTGTAAAGCTGGTGATGCTTAATTCTCTTTAATTTTGCTTATCTGCAAAGTTTTTAAGTTCTCCATCGAATCTGAATGAGATCCTTGCCAGGTAGAGTAATCTTGGTTGTAGGTTTTTCCCTTTCATCACTTTTAATATGTCCTGCCACTTCCTTCTGGCTTGCAGAGTTTCTACTGAAAGATTAGTTGTTAACCTTATGGTTTTCCCTTGTATGCTATTTGTTGATTTTCCCTTGCTGCTTTTAATATTTTTTCTTTGTTTTTACTATTTGATAGTTTGATTAGTATGTGTCTCAGCATGTTTCTCTTTGGATTTATCCTGTCTGGTACTCTCTTTGCTTCCTGGACTTGATTGACTATTTGCTTTCCCATATTAGGGAAGTTTTCCACTATAATCTCTTCTAGTATTTTCTCAGATCCTTTCTTTTTCTCCTCTTTTTCTGGGACTGTTGTAATTCGAATATTGGTGCATTTAATGTTGTCCCAGAGGTCTCTGAGACTGTCCTCAATTCTTTTCATTCTTTTTTCTTTATTGTGCTCCCTGGCAGTTATTTCCACCATTTTATCTTCCAGCTCACTTATCATTCTTCTGCCTCAGTTATTCTGTCATTGCTTCCTTCTAGAGTTTTTTTTTTTTTTTTTTTTTTGCAGTACGCGGGCCTCTCACTGTTGTGGCCTCTCCCATCGCAGAGCACAGGCTCTGGATGTGCAGGCTCAGCGGCCATGGCTCACGGGCCCAGCCGCTCCGTGGCATGTGGGATCCTCCCAGACCGGGGCACGAACTCGTGTCCCCTGCATCAGCAGGTGGACTCTCAACCACTGCGCCACCAGGGAAGCCCTAGAGTATTTTTAATTTGAGTAATTGTATTGTTCATCACTGTTTGTTTGCTCTTTAGTTCTTCTAGATCCATGTTAAATGTTTCTTGTAGTTTCTCCATTCTGTTTCTGAGATTTTGGATCATCTTTACTATCATTAGTCTGCATTCTTTTTCAGGTAGATTGCCTATTTCATCTTCATTCATTTGGTCTTGTAGGTTTTTACCTTCCTCCTTCGTCTGTAACGTATTTTTTTGTCGTTTCTTTCTTTTTTTCTTTTTTTTTTGAATTGTGGTGCTGTATTCCTGTCTTACTGGTTGTTTGGCCTGAGATGTCCAGTCCTGGAGTTTGCAGGCAGTTGGATAGAGTTGGGTCTTCATGCTGAGATGAGGACTTCCGAGAGGCCTCACTCCGATTGATATTCCCTTGGATCTGAGTTTCTCTGTTAGTCCAGTGGTTCGGACTTAGAGCTCCCACGATAGGAGCTCGGGCCTGACCTCTCGCCTGGGAACCAAGATCCCACAAGCAAGTGGCAGGTGAAGTAATGGTCCCTCAAAGACACAGACATCCAAATCCCTGGAACCACCTGGGTGGTGTGTGGTGATGGACCCAGATCCGCTGGAGTGGCAGGGCGGCAGCCTGAGGCGCACAGGGTGGCCTGATGTCCTCAGGATCAGAGCCAGGTCATCTGCGCTGCCTGCACTGCCCAGTGCGCCAGGGACTCTACTTGGGCTTGATAGGCGTCTGTACCCTGGATTCATGTCCAAGGCCCTGAATGTATTTTGAAAGCAGAAATGTCAGTGTTTCCTGACAGATTAGATACAGGGTATGAGAAAGAGAGAGAGAGAGAGAGAGAGGAAGAGTCAGGGATGAATGCAAGGTTTTGTCCTGAACAACTACAAGGATGGAGTTGCCATCACCTGAGATGGAAAAGGCTATGGGTAGAGCCCATTTGGAATGAAAGATCAGGAGCTTAACTTCCAAGGGTTATATGACTTGGGAATTCTTAGACTACTTTTGGTGTCTCTGGGATTTAGCTCATAAGTAAAGTGAGAATAATAGGAGCCAGGTCTCTCACTGTCAGAAAAGGGAGTTACAAGTATGGCAACAGGGAAGACCGGAATAAACCTTGTGATGTTGCATTGCAATTAGAGATATCGTTGTGAATTCATGGTTTTTAATATATAGATACATAGGTATAGAAATGGATATAAATATACACTCTCAAACATACTTTCTTAACTCCATCACTGAAAAGGCCGGAAAGGAATGACATTCCACTAACAGTGAGCACACAACACCTAGATGTAGGTTTTTAAATATCATTCTGCACTAAAGACATCAGGTACCCTGGAGAAACAGCTGATTCCAGGCTGGGGCAGAGGAAGGTTCAGATGAGCCTGGGACATCTTACTGTGCCAGAAAGTACTCAAGTAATGATAAGGACATTACTTACGTCAAAAAGACACAGGAGCGAACTTAAAAGGATTCCATTGGCCAAATCTGGGACTATTTTAGCATCAAAATAAATAGTGATAGTAATAGATTATCGCTCATATAATAAAATGAGGTCCATGAGTCCATACTGATATATAAATAAGTGAATTAAATGGGAGATAAAGAAAGCTCTTCTTTATAGTATAATGCCAGATGATAAATGAGTAAGGAATGGTAAAGTTAGAAAAATCACCATTTGACAAATATGAAGGTAATAATTGATTTATGCAAGAATTATCAATGGGTCCTAAACTAATGGATAAAAATTTGATGAGGAATAGCATCTCTACATAGCCTCAAAGCACTTATTACAAAGGAAAATAATAATTTTACAGTAGAGAAACCTGGCAGCTATCATCTAACCAACATTCATATCACCAGAAAGGGGACAGACTAACATCATGACCTCCTTATATGGTGCACTGAGAAGGACATAACATCACTTTTGTAGAATTCCTGCTAAAAATGTACAGCCTCGATCTACTCATGAAGAAACCTCAGACAAACCCAAATTAAGAGTCGTTTAATGGATCTAGAGTTTATTTTGCAAGATGAAAAGAGTTCTATAGAAATTGGTTGCACAACTATATGAATATGCATACTACTACTGAAGTGTGTACTTTGAAATGGTTAAGACAGCTCTATATCAAAACAACAACCCAATCCAAAAATGGGAAGAAGACCTAAACAGACATTTCTCCAAAGAAGATAGACAGATTGCCAACAAACACATGAAAGGATGCTCAACATCACTAATCATTAGAGGAATGCCAATCAAAACTACAGTGATGTATCACCTCACAGCAGTCAGAATGGCCATCATCAGAAAATCTACAAACAATAAATGTGGAGAGGGTGTGGAGAAAAGGGGACCCTCTTGCACTGTTGGTGAGAATGTAAATTGATACAGCCACTATGGAGAACAGTATGGAGTTTCCTTAAAAAACTAAAACTAGAACTACCATATGACCCAGCAATCCCACTACTGGCCATATACCCTGAGAAAACCATAATTCAAAAAGAGTCATGTACCACAACGTTCATTGCAGCTCTATTTACAATATCCAGGACATGGAAGTAACCTAAGTGTCCATCAACAGATGAATGGATAAAGAAGATGTGGCACATATATACAATGGAATATTACTCAGCCATATAAAGAAACAAAATTGAGTTATTTGTGGTGAGGTGGATGGACCTATAGTCTGTCATACAGAGTAAAGTAAGTCAGAAAGAGAAAAACAAATACTGTATGCTAACACATATATATGGAATCTAAAAAAAAAAAAAGTGTTCTGAAGAACCTAGGGGCAGGACAGGAATAAAATCGCATATGTAAAGAATGGACTTGAGGACATAGGGAGGGGGAAGGGTAAGCTGGGACGAAGTGAGAGAGTGGCATGGACATATATACACTACCAAATATAGAGTAGATAGCTATTTGGAAGCAGCTGCATAGCACAGGGAGATCAGCTCACTGCTTTGTGACCACCTATGGGGGTAGGATAGGGAGGATGGGAGGGAGACTCGAGGGAGTAGATATGGGGATATACGTACACGTATAGCTGATTCACTTTGTTATAAAGCAGAAACTAACACACCATTGTAAAGCAATTATATTCCAATAAAGATGTTAAATTAAATAAATAAATAAGATGGTTAAGATAATAAACTATATTATGTGTATTTTACCACAATTTTTTTAAATCTTCAAAAATTTAAGGAACATTCGATAAAATATCTTCAGTAAATCATGAAAGGCGAAGACGAACTGTGAAACTGTCCCAGATGATAGAAGACTAAAGAGACATGACAACTAAATACAGTTTGTGATTCTGGATTGAACCCTGGTTAAGGAGGGAAAAAATACATATAGTAAAATATCGGGACAATTGGCTAAATATGAACAAGGCCTGTAGATTAGATAAAAATATTGTGTCAGCATTACCTTCCTGATTTGGATAATTGCACTGTGGTTATGTTAAAGACTGTTCTTGTTCTTAGTAAACATCACAAGCATTGGGGGAGTAATGAGCCATTATGTTTTCAACTTACACTCAAATGGATCAGAAAAACAATAATATATATGCATACATATATGGGCAGAGAAAGTATGCTTAAGTAAATATGGAAAAATGTTAACAATTAGGGAATCTGGGTGAAGGGAATACAGGATTTCTTAGTACTATTCTTGCAAATTTTCTATAAATCTGAAATTATTTGAAAACAAAAAATTCCAAAAAGGAGTTCATTGTTGGACATGTGGAGTTTGAGATATCTAGTAGACATCTAAATGGAAATGTCATGCAGGCAGTACCATGTTCTGGAGTTTGAGATACAAGTCTGGGCTGAAGATAAAAAATTGGGGGTCTCCATTATAAATGGAGTTTAAGGCTATGAGAATTGACAAGATTACCAAGGGAGTAAGTTAAGGTAGAATAGAATCAAGAATTGAGTCCTGGAAGAGTTAACTACTTAATTTATATTTCCCTCAATAATGCTCTTTACTTCACTTTTAGTCAGTTATCCAAGATGAAGAACTTGGGATTTGTTTAAAAGCCAGTTGTGAAATGAGAAGAAACACTGTTAACAGCTGAGGAATGGAATTACTGTGTGTCTCCTATCTCCAGTATTCGATGACCCCAGCTCATTTTTTTCCCCAGATGTTTTGGTGCCTAGTTGCCAGCAGGTTGTCCACAGAGAATATCTGTGTTCTAGAAAGTGAAGTCATCTTGCGTGGCAGATGGCAGCTGGATAGAAATAGGCCTGCCTGTTTCACAGCAGGGCAGAACTTCGGAGTGCAAACAGTCTTTCATTCAAATCACAGGCAAACTTTCGGATGCTAAAATCAGCCCTCATCTCACAAGCTCCTCTCATCAGTTTCCTGGTAGAAAGCAGCTGTGCTGCTGTGGATAGAAACCCCTGGCTATCCATGATTAGATCTGAAAGAGCACCCTCTTGTTTCCCCTTTAGTGTGCAAGCCCTAGTGTCAGCCATTGTGAACAGCAGTGGGATTTGGGGGGTTGTACTTAGAGTGAACTAGAGAGCCTAACAGTCATGACAGACATCATCCCCGCCAAATGCTGGATCACATATGCATTGCCTCTGATCAGTCTGCTTGTTTGAAACTAATGTCAAAGGCAATGTGTAGTGTTGGCACTAATCTTTGACAAGAAATGAGAAATAAAACCTTTGTTCACTGGTCCAAAGATTTGCCATCAGAGGACCTCTGTCTATCCTTTGATACCTTCAGCGTGCCCTGGAAATTATTTCTATACTCATCTTCCAGGAAGCATCATTCTTTCCAACTGACCAATAACAAGCATATCTAAATCTCATAGAGCACTTTGTAACTTACAGGCCCTTGTGTATCCTTTATCTCATTTAATCTTGATAACAGAACTAAAAAGGAGTCTTATCCCCATTTTGTAGAGAAAGAAACAAGCTAAAGATCATATACCATTGGTAAGCAGCTGTGACTCTTTTCCCTGACGAATTGGTGTAGAAAGTATCAAAGTTTCCACATTGAACCAGTTAAGGAAATGTAGTTTTATTAATCCCATTGTCTAATAAAGTCTCTCCAATGTGATAGAGAAAATACCTCACAGAAAACAGAGGAGAAAAAATTTTAAAGACCTACTAGATGCAGATGGGAAGTCTCAATCTCATGAATCTTGAGAAATGTATCTTTTGTTGTTGTTGTTGTTCAGAAATAACAAGTCATTTGGGCTGAAATGATTGTTGCTTGTGTTGTGTATGACCATCCTGGTTTTTCTGAAAGAGTGGAGATATTTTCTTGTCATCATTGGCAAGTAGCCTCTAAATTATATGGAGAAAACCTATCATTGTTAGACTTCACTATCATAAAGTCTTATCACTGGAAAACAAGCCTAAGGAATACAGTCGCTCACTTTGGTGATGGAGCTACATCAAGAAAACTCAGGGGAAGGAAGACAATAGGCAAAGAGACAATTTCTTGTGTGGAGAAAGACTAGGTTTCATCGGCAGTTCTGGCATCCTAGGTTGTTGGCGGTAGGCACCCTGAAGGGGATGTGATGAACTACAGGAGAATGCATTGGTAGGAATATATCCTTTACAGCTTTACTGCAGAATGAGTTATTTCTATTAAGTGTGATCCATTCTGCTTTCCTAGAACCAGAAATATGTTTTCTTGAGAAATGTCAAGAGTACTGTTTGTGTGTGATTTGGGGAGAGGAGTGGGCAGAGAACAGGACAACAATGACACCTGGTTTTAGAGATATAGAGCAAAGATGCTGTAAAATACTGATATATGTATTATTTTTTTAAAAAAACTCTGTACATGATTCTAATATGTAGCTAAGGTAGAAAATACTGTTCAAGAGCAGTGATTCTCAAGCAGTGATATCAAGCAGTGATGTGCAAGTGAGTCATCTGGGGATCTTGTTAAATGGTAGTTTCTGATTTCAGTAGATCCAGGGTACAGCCTGAGCTTTTGCATTTTTAATAAGCTATCAGGTGATACGGAACACTTTGAGTAGCAAAATTCTACAACAAAGGTCCTCAAACTCTGGCCACACAGTAAGATCACCTGGAGAGACTTCTAGTATCCCATTCTACATGTAAGGAGCTTGGAAATCGCCATCCTGTCCCAAAAGTAAAAAGCTGAATAGACTAAAAATTCAACAACTCTTCTTGGATCCAAAAGAGAGGAGAGAATACAGTGCAAACTACTGCCTCCCAAGACTGGAGAGACAGGTGAATACAGGAAGTCGCAGCTTACCAGAGCAGAAACTGTCAACGGAACCAGTGTCCTGGTAGAAAAACCTGAGCTATAATTGACAAATTGCTAGAGGCTCAGTATGGACAACTGTGAGGGTTGAAAACTCCAGGGGACCCATTACAGAGGAGGTCTCCCACAGTTTTGTGAGATTTACCACCAGGAGCTCCTCCAGGTTCACACAATACATGTCAGAGAAAAATTCCCTCATGTTTCCTGCAGAGCGGACTGAGGGGTGGGAGTGGAGGTGAGGAGGGGGACCATTTTTAAATACACCAGAGCACTCTCTTCTTCTTAATAAGGCTGACCCTCAGGAGAAACTAGTTAATTAGAGCCTAAGGTACTCAGATAATTTCAGAGCCTAACTGACCTGGGGAAAGGAAATACCCAACTCCAGCCCACTCTAGCTATCCTATTCCCCCTAAAGGTGCCGGGGGCGGGGGCGGTGGCGGGAGGGGAGAAAACTAAGAAATACTTCGGAAGTTCACAGTCCAGAGGCACAAGTTCACAAAAAGAATGAGACCTAATCACCTAATCATAGGACTTTAGTATGCTTCCCTCTCCATACACCTTACCATCACATTATTAAAGGCTTATTTAGAGCAGTTCCCTGTACCCAGTACATCATGTCCAGCCATCAAGAAAAAATTACAAGGCATTCTAAAAGACAAAAAGCACAATTTTAAGAGATAGAACAAGCTTCAGAACCAGCCATAGTAGGGATGTTGGAATGATCATACTAGGAATTTAAAACACCTGATTATTATGCTAAGGGCTCTAATGGATAAAGTGGACACCAGGCAAGAACAGGTGGGCAATGAAAGCAGAGAGTTAGGAATCCTAAGAAAGAACCAAAAAGAAATGCTACAGATAAAAACCACTATAACAAATAAAGAATGCCTTTGAGGGTTTATTAGCAGACTAGACATGGCTGATGAGCCATGAGCTTGAGAATTTGTCAATAGAAACCTCCAAAACTGAAAATCAAAGAGAAAAAAGATTGAAAAAAAAAAAAAGAACTGTATATCCAAGGACTGTGGGACAACTACAAAAGGTGTAACATATATAATGGTAATACCAAAGGAGAAGAAAGGAATAGATGAAATATTTGAAATGATAATGACTGAAAATTTCTCTGAAATTAATGTCAGACACCAAAACATAGATCCAGGAAGCTCAGAGAACACCAAGCAGGATAAATGCCAAAAAAACTACACTGAAGCATATGATTTTCAAATTACAGAAAAATCAAAGATAAAGAAACAATCCTGAAAGAAGGCAGAGAGAAAATAGCCTTACCTATAGAGGAACAAACAATTACGTAAACTTCTCAGAAATCATGAGAACAAGGAGAGAGTGGAATGAAATATTTAAGTGGTGACAGGAAGAAAAAAAAAAAACCGCCAGCCTAGAATTCTTTATGCTCTGAAATTTTCTTCAAAGTGAAGGAGAAATAAAGACTTTCTCAGACAAACAAAAATTAAGGGAATTTGTTGCCAGTAGACCTGCATTATGAGAAATGTTAAAAGTTCTTTAGAGAAAAGGAAAATGATATGGGTCAGAAATTTGAATCTACATAAAGAAAAGAAGACCATCAAAGAAGGAATAAGTGAAGGTAAAAATAAAAACTTTTCTTAATTGATCTAACAGATCACAGTGTTTGTATATACTTACATATATAAGTGAAATGAATGACAGCAATGATATAAAAGACAAGAGGGAGGAATTAGGATTATTTTAAGATACTGCCCGTGGTACAATTGACCCTTTTACTTATTTTTTTTTTTTTTAGTTGTGTTGGGTCTTTGTAGCTGTGTGCAGCTTTCTCTAGTTGCATCAAGCGGGGGCTACTCTTTATTGCACTGTGCGGGCTTCTCATTGCAGTGGCTTCTCTTATTGCGGAGCACAGGCTCTAGAGCACAGGCTCAGTAGTTGTGGCACACGGGCTTAGTTGCTCCACAGCACGTGGGATCTTCCTGGACCAGGGCTCGAACCCATGTCCCCTGCATTAGCAGGCGGATTCTTAACCACTGTGCCACCAGGGAAGTCCCACAACTGGCCCTTGAGCAACATGGATTTGAACTGCATGGCTCCACTTATATGCAGATTTTTTTCAATAGTAAATACTACAGTACTACATGATCCACAGTTTGTTGAATCCCCAGATGCAAAAGTGTGGATTCAGAGGAAATGCAGATATGGCAGAACCGTGTATACAGAGAGCTGACTGTATGTTATATGTGGATTTTCAACTGTGCAGAGGGTCAGTGCCCCTAACCCCCATGTTGTTCAAGGGAAAACTGTATATTGCAAACTCTAGGGTAACCACTAAGAAAAGTAGAAGTCGAGTATAACTGATATCCTAAGAAAGGAGAGAAAATAGAATCATATGAAATGTTCAATTAAAACCACAAAAGTCAGAAAAAGAGTGGAAATAAAAATACGAACAAAGAACAAGGGCAAGTAGAAAACAGTAACAAATATGGTAGATACTAATCCAACTATATCAATAATCACTTTGAACATCAGTGGTCTAAATGCAACTATTCAAAAACAGGGATTGTCAGAGTGGATCATAAAACAACACCCAAATATATGTTGTCTACAAGAAACCCACTTTAAATGTAAAGACACATATAGACTAAAAGTAAATGGATGGAGAAAAATATACCATGCTAACCTGAATCAAAAGAAAGCAGGAGTGGCTATATTAACTTCAGGGCACACAGAGCAGATTTCCAAGAAAGTTATCAGGGATAAAGAAGGGCATTACATAATGATAAAGGAGTCAGTTTTTCAAAAAGATATGACAGTCATTAATGTGTATGACCTAACAACAGAGTGCCAAACTATGTAAGGCAAAAACTAATAGAAGTGCAAGGAGAAATAACTCCATTATTATGGTTGGAAATTTCAGCACCCTTTTATCAGAAATGGAGAGATCCAACAGGCAGAAAATCAGTAAGGACATAGTTGAACTCAACACCATCAATCAACTATATAGAACGGACATCTATATACTACTTCACCCATCAGAAACAGAGTACGCATTATTCTCAAGCTCACATAGAACATTCAACAAGATAGACCACATTCTGGGCCATAAAACACACCTTAAAATATCAGAAATCATACAGTGTCTGCTCTCAGAACACCATGGAATTAAACTAGAAATCAATAACAGAAAGGTAAATCTCTGATAACATATGGAAATTAAATGACACACTTCTAAATAACACATGGGTCAAAGAAGAAATCTCAAGAGAAATTTAAAAACATTTTGAACTAAATAAAAATGAAACACAGCTTATCAAAATTTGTGGCATATAATGAAAGCAGTGCTTAGAGGGAAATTTTTAACATTGCATGTACTTATTAGAGGAATGATCTAAAATCAGTAGTCTAAGTTTCCACCTTAGGAAACTAGAATAAGAAAAACAAGTTAAGTTCAAAGTAAACAGAAGAAAAGAAATAATAAAAATTAGAATGGAAATCAATGAGATTGAAAACAAGAAGTCAATAGAGAAAATCAGCAAAACCAAATCCTTTTATGGACATTAAAAGGATAATAAAGGAATACTGTGAAGAACTCTATGCCCACGAATTTCATATCCTAGATGAAATGGACCAATTCCTTGAAAGACGTGATTAGCCTAAACTCTCACAAGAAATAGACAATCTGAATAGCCTACATCTATTAAAGAAATTAAATAAATAAATAATAGCCTTCCAAAACAGAAAGCACCAGGCTCAGATGAGTTCTACCAAACATTTAAGGAAGAAATTATACCAATTTTCTGCAATCTCTTTCAGAGGATAGAAGCAGAGGAAATACTACCTAAGTCATTCTATGGGCCAACATTACTGTGATACCAAAACCAGAGAAAGACATTACAAGAAAAGAAAACTACAGACCAGTATCTTTCTTGAACATAGATGTAGAAACCCTCAACAAAATATTAGCAAATTGAATCCAACGATGTACAAGAAGAATTATATGTTATGATCAAGTGGGATTTATCCCGGGTTTGGAAGGCTGTTTCAACACTCAAAAATCAATTAATCCTTCAGATCAACAGGCTATAAAAGAAAAATCAGATGATCCTATAAATACATCCAAAAAAAGCACTTGACAAAATCCAACACATTTATCATAAAATCTCTCAGTAAATTCGGGATAGAGGGGAACTTTTTCAACCTATTGAGACTACCTACTAAAAACCTTCAGCTAGTGTCATGCTTAATGGTGAGAAACTGAAAGCTTTCCTACTAAGATTAGGGTCAAGGGAAGGATATCCCCTCTCTCTATTCCTTTTCTTTTCTCTTTTAATTGAAGTATAATTCATCTACAATGTTGTGTTAGTTTCAAGTGTACAGCAAAGTGATCCAGATATATATATATATATATACACTTTTCATATTCTTTTCCATTATAGGTTATTATAAGATACTGAGTACAGTTCACTCTGCTATACAGTAGGTCCTTGTTGTTTACCTATTTTATATATAGTAGTGTGTATATCTTAATCCCAAGCTCCTAATTTATCTTTCCCCCCTGCCCCTGCTATCCCCTTTGGTAACCATAAGTTTGTTTTCTATGTCTATGAGTCTATTTCTGTTTTTTAAATAAGTTCATTTGTATCATTTTTTTAGATTCCACATGTAAGTGAAATCTTATACATATATTTGTCTTTCTCTGTCTGACTTCACTTAGTGTGATAATCTCTAGGTCCATCTATGTTGCTCCAAATGGCATTATTTCATTCTTTTTTATGGCTGAGTAATATTTCATTGTATATATATACCACATCTTCTTTATCCATGCATCTGTCAGTGGGCATTTAGGTTGCTTCTCTGTCTTGGCTATTGTAAATAGTGTTTCTATGAACATTGGGGTACATGTATGTTTTCAAACTATAGTTTTCTCCAGATATATGCACAGAAGTGGGATTGCTGGATGATATGGTTAACTCTATTTTTAGTTTTTTAAGGACCATAATGGCTGCACCAGTTTACATTCCCACCAACAGTGTAGGAGGGGTCTCTTTTCTCCACTGCCTCTCCAGCATTTATTATTTGTAGGCTTTTTCCTTTAAAAATTGTTTTTCATATTTTATTTTGTGGGAACAGTGAACATAAGGAAACCAATTTTTCCACCTTTATTGAGATATAACTGATATACAACATTGTGTAATTTTAAGGTGTACAATGTAATGATTTGATATGTATATATATTACAATATGATTGCCACAGTAAGGTAAGTTAATATGTCCATCACCTCACATAGTGACAATTTTTTTGTGTGTTGTGAAAACTTTTAAAATCTATTCTCTTAGCAACTTTCAAATATACAGTACAGTCTTGTTAACTTTAGTCACATTGCTGTACACTACATCCCCAGAACTTATTTATCTTATAACTGGAAGTTTGTACCCATCACTGCTCTCAACATTGTACTAGAAGTACTGGCTAATGCAAAGACAAGAAAAGGAAATAAAAGATGTATGGATTGGAAAGGATGAAATAAAACTGTCTTTGTTCACAAATGGTATCATCATCTATGTAGAAAATCTGAAAAAAAATTGATGAAAAAATTTCTGGAACTAGTAAGTGAATATACCAAGGTTTCAGGATATAAGGTTAATATACAAAAGTCAATCGTTCTATATATCAGCAATGAAAAAGTGGAATTTGAAATAAAAACACAATACCATTTACATTTGTGTCTCAAAAACGAAATACTTAGGTATATATCTAACAAAATATGTACAAGATCTATATGAGGTAAACTATACAACTCTAGTGAACAAAATAGAAGGAGAACTAAATAAATGGAGAGATATTCCGTGATTCATTGTTAAGAAGACTCAAAATTGTCAAGATGTCTATTCTTTCCAACTTAATCCATAGATTCAATGCAATCCCAATCAAAATCCCAGCAAGTCATTTTGTTGATGTTGACAAACTGATTCTACAGTTTATATGGAGAGGCAAAAGGCCTAGAACAGCCAGCTCAATTTTGAAGAAGAACAAAGTTGGAAGACTGGCACAGCAAGACTTACTATAAAGCTACAATAGTCAAGACAGTGTGGTATTGGTGAAAGAATAGGCAAATTGATCAATGGGATAGAACAGAGAACATAGAAATAAACTCACATAAATGTAGTCAAATGATCCTTGACAAAGGAGCAAAGGCAAGGCAATGGAACAAAGATAGTCTTTTCAACAATGTGGTTGGAAACCTGGACATCCACATGCAAAAAAAAAGTGTGTAGATACAGACCTTGCACCCATCACAACGATTAACTCAAAAAGGATCATAGACCTAAATGTAAAATGAAAACACTATAAAACTCCTGGAAGATAACATAGAAAAAAACTTAGATAACCTTGGGAATGGTGATGACTTTTTAGACAACACTAAAGGCATGATCCATGAAAGAAAAAAATAAGCTGGACTTTATTAAAAAGAAAGACTTTTGCTCTAGGAAAGACAGTGTCAAGAGAATGAGAAAATAAGCCACAGACTGGGAGAAAATATTTGCAAAACACTTATCAAACACATCTGATAAAGAACCAAAATACAAAGAACTCTTAAAACTCAACAGTAAGAAAACAGCAACTCTATTGCTAAAATGGTCCAGAGACCTTGACAGACAACTCATCAAAGAAGATGTACAGATGGCAAATAAGCATGGGAAAAGATGTTCCACGCTGTATGTCATCAAGGAAATGCAAATAAAAACAATGAAATACCACAACATCAAATGCTGGTAAGGATGTGGAGCAACAGGAACTCTCATTCATTGCTGGTGGGAATGCAAAATGGTACAGCCACTTTGGAAGACAATTTGGTGGTTTCTTATAAAACGAAACATACTCTTACCATACAATCCAGGATTTGCGCTCCTTGGTTTTTACCCAGAGGAGTTGAAAGCTCGTGTCCACACAGAAACCTGCACACAGATATTTGTAGCAGCTTTGTTCATAATTGCCAAAACTTAAAAGCAACCAAGATATCCTTCATGAAGTGAGTGGATAAATAAACTGTGGTACAACCAGACAATGGAATATTCTTCAGTGCTGGAAAGAAATTAGCTAGCAAGGCATGAAAAGACATGAAGGAAACTTAAATGCGTATTACTAAGTGAAAGAAGCCAGTCTGAAAAGTCTACATAGTGTATGATTCTAACTATATGACGTTATGGAAAAGGCAAAACTATGAAGATAGTTAAAAGATCAGTGGTTGCCAGGGGTTAGGTGGATGGAGGGATGAAAAGTCAGAGCACAGAGGATTTTTAGGGCAGCGAAAATACTCTGTATGATACTATAATGATGGATACATGTCATTATACATTTTTTAAACTATTTATTTGGCCACACTGGGTCTTAGCTGAGGCACGCAGGATCTTTGTTGCCGCACATGGGGTCTTTGCTGCCGCGTGTGGGATCTTTGCTGCAGCATGCAAGATCTTTAGTTGCGGCATGTGGGATCTGGTCCCCTGACCAGGAATGGAACCTGGGCCCCCTACATTGGGAGCGTGGAGTCTTAACCACTGGACCACCAGGGAAGTCCCACATTGTCATTATACATTTGTACAAACCCATAGAATGTATAATGCCAACAGCTAACCCTAATGTAAACTATGGATTTGGGGTGATTATGATGTATCAATGTAAGTTCATCAGTTGTAACAGTGTACTAATCTGTTGGGGGTTGTTGATAATGGGTGAGTCTATGCTTGTTGGGGAGCAGGAGGTATTTGGGAAATCTCTGTATCTTCCTCTTAATTTTGCTATGAATTTAAAACTGCTATAAAAAAAAAAGTTGTAAAAATCACCTGGTGAGCTTTAAAAAAAAAAGAATAGTGGTCCCTACTCAGACCTATGAAGCCAGAATCAATAAGAGATATGGTTCAGCAAGCATGGGTATTTTTTTAGGCTCCCCTGATGATTCCATTCTGTGGCTAGGTTTGGGCACCTTGGTTCAAAATCTGCATTGTACTAGCATCTAACCACTTGTGGGTATTTAAATTTAAAAAAATTCACTTTCTCAGTTGTATTAACCACATTTCAAGTGACTTAGATAGTGCAGATGTGGAACATTTCCATTAACACTAAGTTCTATTGGCCAGCACTAAAAAATCTAGAGCAACTCTATACAACAAATATTCTGAAAGGAGAAGTTCTCTTATTTCTAAAACTGTTGCATTCTGTTCTCTTAGTTTAAAAAAAATCAAATTTCATCTAAAAAGAGGCTGGATAATAGTAGTTACTGTTTTATTTTAGTTTATAATAGTTATTTTCAGAGAGCCCTGTTCTCCCATCTCCTAGTAGAATCTTCTGTGAGCTTGTGAAAGAACACATTGGTTGAACAGTATTGTCCATTCTTTGTAAGTAGAGATACTTATATCAGAAGTTGAAGCAAGGTTTGTACATGTGTGATAGGGAGCAGGCTGAAGCATCTCTCTTTTAAACTCAAAGTGTTTGGTGACATTTGTATATTAATGTCAACATTAAATTTAAATGAAAAATTAAGTAATTAATCTTATTATAATTTTATAATTATTTCTTTTAAGAATTCACAACTTCCTCTTCAAAGAGACAATTGGTCATTCTCAGGAATGCCCAACCAAAATTGGATTGTTTCTGCTGTAGGGACAATTCTCAAGTCTGAAACTACACATCAAATTAAAACAAAACAAAAGCAAGGAAAACTGAGAAAAGCCTCCCATTAGAAGCCTGCTGAAAGAACAGTTTCAATTCTGATGTGACACTCATTTATGGAGAATATTTGTAGTCTCTACTTCTAAATCCAAATTTATAACAGAAAACAAATATTCTACTACCAGTAGTATTTTTTTAATCAAAGACACCTTGTCTTCAAGTAACTCATAGTTTAATGAACTTCTATGTCTCTCATATTTCATCTTGTTGGGAGCTATGTGCAGTCAGGGTTTGGGTTTTGTCTATCACATGTTTTCTCCCTGGAAATCTAGTAATTGGAAGAAGGCTGCAGGGAGCTAGGACATTATAGTGTATTAGAGATTTCATTATCGAGCCATCCCCTGAAAAATATTGGAGTAGATCTCAAGTTTAGCAGAGCTAATACATAAATGGAGATCAGAGAATGGGAGAATGGAGAACAGTTCAATGTCCTGTTTAAAAATATCAAGTATTCCCTCGCTTGGTCGCCCCGATCATTCTTAAAGGTGAAGAGATTGTGTGTTTCTTGTGGCAACAATTGTCTGGATTATAGTTCAAGAATTGTCAGTACTGAAGAGAGCTCCAAAGGTCCATTTTTGTCCTTACTGTGAATGATTTGTCCTGGGAGGGTGTTTATAAGCCTGGTTTGGCAATAGGTTTTTGTGAGTATCTATGCTTCAGACCCAAGCCAGGGCTCTGAAGCAGTGCTGGTCTGAGTGCAGAGAATGTAGCAGTGGCAGCAGCAGCAAGGACCTGTCCCAGGCACTCAGGGCTCATTTGTATGGATGCACTGATGCTGTGGGAGCTGCATACATCAAAGTTACTGCAGTCCCCACCATAGAGCCTCATGGAAAACAGGATTGTTCTACAGCTTTGCTTTCCCATCAGAGTTCCGCTTCATAATCTAACGCCCTTTAACTAGAGAGGATCTGGGACAAAGAGAGCTGAATGTACAAAGCAAAGAACAATTTAAGTACAGTGCTCAGAAATAATTGGCAGCTTAGGGTAAGATAAAGTCCCACAGTGGTACAAATCATAGCATCTTAGCTCTGGCAGAGACCTTAAAAGGTCATACAGACCAGCTTCCATTGCCTGTCTTCAAAACTTAAACCATTCCAGGTGGATAAGAACTGATTCTACGTTTTAGGCCTTCCAGAAAGAAAATTACACGGCTCCCTTTGGAACATGTTCTGATATATAGTACCTTTTTCACTGTAAGTTCATTCTTCATTGAGCCCACATCAGTCATATTGCAGTTAAAATTAGTTTTTACTTGTTCATTCTTTAGTGGAGAGGTATAATGACTAGTCAGTATCCCTTATATAAAAGTCCCTGAAGATCCGCCGTAGTTAAATTACCACTTCAACCTTCTTTTCAGTGACAGAAATCTGTTTCCTTACATATTTTACTATAGCCTATTTTTTTAGTCTCTTACTTATTATTACTTTCATCTTCTCCTTCAAGTTCTTCATGTCAGTCTTCGGTTGTAATATCTCAACTGGATCCTGTATTGTAGGAATATCTGACAAGTACTTAGTATAATGAGAAAATCACCTCATGATTCCTAAATACCAGAGGTTTTTGCTTTGCACAGTAGTGTACAGTCTCCTGCAGGCTGAGACTGTACAGTGTGGTCTTAATAATCAGTGGGAAAATTATGATACATGAATGTGTGTCAAAACCTTTAAAACACTGTTCCTGTTGGTTATAAATGTATAGAGAAATAAAAAACACAGTCAAACTAATATTAGTATACTGTAATTTAAAACATTAAGAATTTAAGTGTTTTATTTCTTTGTAAAAACTTATCCAGAGTAGTTCGAATGGTGCTTGCCTTCTTCTTGTCGTGTAACTTACCATACTGGGCACACATGCTTTCCATGCCTTGGCAATTTGTTAGACTCCTTCCCAAGTTTGGATCAGCTTCAAACACTTTTTCCCTTGTGCTATCAATGTCATGCAGTAGCTCCAAGAGTTCCTTTAATGTGAAGTTTTTTGCCAGCTTCACTTCCTCTGGGACATCTACTTTTCATCACAACCACTTTCCTCATTTACGTTGATTAGTTTGCCTTCCCTCAGTTCCTTTGGTGCATATCTAGTCTCTCGAATGGTAGCAGTGTCAACAGTCCCACACTTAGCTCTTTCTTCTATAACACTGTATACATTCCAGCATTATCGCTTTTTTATTCTTTGGTGCACATTCGTCTTTGTTGGCCAATTCTGTTTTCCCATTATCAGGTTCATCACTGGGAGACAAGGAGACAACCCCACCGGACACTTTGTTGTTTGTGTGTGAACTTGAATAACAGGCCCACAGTGACCAATCACCAACAGACTTTGAAAGAAGAGATGTGATTTGTCACTGATCATGACGCACATTTGTTTTTTATGTTGTGATTTGTGAACTGAAGAGCTAGCAGTGAAATGAGTACCTTATGCTACTATCCCATGGCAGCTGAAATTTAAACCCTGTTCTTGGAGCACTTGTGTTATTTAGCTAAACTATTATAACTGAAATTCTTGCATTTTACAACCACACAAAATGAGAATGGCCTTATTCAATTCCTACATCTACCCCCAGGTTAGTGCTAATGTTCTGGTTCCTGGGTCAGTTTGTTATCCACTCTAATAACACTTAGGTCTTTTTCTGACATACGACCTTGCCAACTTCATCTTAGTGACATTTCTTTCTTCGCCAGGGGTACTATTGATACATTAGGTCTTTCCTCTTTGATTTTATACTTTTGGTTTCCACTAGAGAGCACTCCTTCAGTCTCTAAAGTTTTTTGGAATACTGATTCCCCTCCCAAGTTTATTAGCGTTTGCAAAGTAAATATTTCCCCACTCATTAATGTGAAATACTAATTATCCTCACAGAATGTCAGTTCCTTATTACCTCCCAGGTTGACCCAGCCAATTCAGAGTAATCATTTTGGTCATACAGTTCAGTCAGTTCTGTTAGCTTAAGGCTAGTGGTTCCCAGATATGGTTCATCATTGGGTTCTTCCAAGGAGCTTTACAAACAGCTTCCCAATCCCTGTAAGGGACTGGTGAAGGGCCTGGGAATCTGTATATTTGAATGCTCCCCTGTAATTAGCTAGGTTTGGTCTGTAATATAAACTATGTTTTCCTAGTTCTTAGTAACCTTATCATAGACTCATAGAACTTTAGAACTGACAAATACATTAGAGATCATTTTGTCAAACATACTCATTTTATAAATGAGAAAAGTAAGACACAAAGATGCCAGATGACTTGGCCATGGTCTCATAGTTACAGACAGAGTGCAGATTAGAACCCATGTTTCCAGACTCTGAATCTAGTACTGTTTCTACCTAATTTCCATCAGTTGGGTCACAGTCAGAATCACTGACTATCATCTTCAAGCTCTGCTATGGCAGTCTTTTTTTTTTTTTTTTCTGGTTATGAGTGTATCTGTGCATTAACTTTTGAGGAGAGATGCTTAACTAAGGTTCTCCGTAGCGGATGGGACAGTGGTTGAGGCAAAGATTTTTTATGTAATAGGTGCTGTGGGCCCTGGAGAAGCTCTGGGAGCCTCAATTCAGTCCTGCTCTGGTGCTTACTCTCTGCCTGCTCTGTGTCTGCCCACTGGTGCCCAAGCTGCTGCCTCTGATGTGCTTAGATATCTGTTTGAGTTCTACACAGCATTTGTTTCCGGAGGCTGTTTGTGTAACTACAGATACTGCCTGACAGGAGAGGAGGAAGGCTGGGTGGGGTGGGAATGTCCTATTCTGTGAAGCTTTCTCTATTTACATCAGCCGTTCTTACAGCTAAACGAAGACTCTAGCCTTCAGGTTTGTTGACAAGGGAAAATGAGTCTGTCTGTAAATCTGAGAGAAGAACTAAGGAGTCAAGCATATATCCCTTTGATATGTTTTATGAGTTCATGAAAAATGAGTGGGAACGCTGAATAGAGTGTATGAACAGTTAATGTTTACATACTGAGCCTGGCATGAAAAAAACAAAAACAGAATTTGTCTACCTCCTAATCTCTCTGAGCTGCCCTGTCACAGGCAACGGTGTTTGAAATGCTAATGTGTCTAGTAGCCATTT
This sequence comes from Phocoena phocoena, assembly GCF_963924675.1. Classification (NCBI taxonomy): domain Eukaryota; kingdom Metazoa; phylum Chordata; class Mammalia; order Artiodactyla; family Phocoenidae; genus Phocoena; species Phocoena phocoena. Next base: position 86,865,340 of record NC_089220.1, on the reverse strand, counting down.
TATAGGAGGAGGAGCTGCATAATCCTAGAAGCTGAAATCCAGGGACTTCCTTATAAATTTTCCCACCTTCTCTCAAGCATGTGCTGCCCTCATCCCAGCCTCCTGCTAGGCCCCAGAGGATGAAAGATAGTATTTCACTGAATCATGGCATTTTAGAGCTGGAAGAGGTATTAGCATTCTGTTTCAATTCCACATTCTTAGTTTTCTCCCCTGAGACCCCAAGTGGTCAACAAACTTGGCTACAGTCACACAGCTTGTTTGGAGCTAGACTTGACTAGAGCTCAGGTCTCCTGATTCCCAGGCCAGTGTGGTTATGGCTGCATCATATTGCACATAAAAACATTCTCAGACTTCTTTTAATATGAAATCCTAGTGATTTGGCAATTGTGAATTTTGGTAGCTGTGACAGACTTTTAGAGAGATGGGACTGCATTGTTATAGCTGGAGAAGTCAGATCAATACTTTTCTGCTAAATAGAAGATAGAATTTGGAAAGTATTCAGTGTGGCTGGAATTGAGATAGTAGGTCCCTGCAAGTGGCTAGGAGATGGACCTGGGCTCCTTGCCTAAAACCAGGGGCCAGAAAGGAACTGTCCAGTTTCTGGTAAGGTACTACTCATTTGGTGCGGGGTCCCAAAGTTAGGCTACTTGCAAAGTGCACAAGCCGCAAGCCAAGGAAACTAATGTGTAAACTGGTCCAAGGACTGAAGACAAAAAAAACAAAAAAACCCAGCCATGCTCACAGCCTCTCCATTGAGATAACTTTTCAACTCAGGGCACCAGAAGGAGTCTCACAAAAGGCAGCTCTCACTGGAGATGAGCTCACAGAGGGAAAAATAAAAACCCACTTGCAGACAGAACCAAGAACCTACAGGTAATAGAGCAATGAAAGGAACTTTAACATAAGTCTGCTTAAAATGTCAGGAGGTAAAGGAAGAAAGTCTTTATGTGAACAGGACATTAGGAAGGATGTTCTTCATTAGCCAGCTGATTCTAGGCAGGGGTATTTACCTCAAAGGTAATGTTTCTGGGATTGATTTTATAGGCAAATCACAGATTTGAACCCATTGAGTATTCCTTGTTGGTGGTGATTTTCCCCCTTTTAAATCATTTTTGCCTTTTCCTAACTTCACCAGAACTGATGAATAAACACCATTCAGCTTCTAAAAGCACACCCAGCTTCCCTGAGAGTGGGTTCCCTGTATAGACTGCCATTGGGATTACTTAGTCCTTGGAAGAACTGGTTCTGCAGTGTCATCTCCTCCACATCCCTGGTGTGTTCCATCTCTGATTTATTCTGACATTTCCAGCTTAGTCAGTATTGCAGGCTGAAGCTATTAAGGTGGCAGACCCTACCTTCCACATTCTTTTACATGACTCAGGTTTCCAGAAAGTTCTTTTAAGAAGTTGAGACACTCCTATCTGGGCTACAGACTGGAACCGTGAAGAATTATCCGTGAGGACCTTTCATAGTAGCATACTCTTTTAAAAACATTAACAGGCCCTACTGAGTAGGTGCAGAAAAGGTTCCATTACTTGTTTAAGTTATGGCTCACCCTGAAGACTGAGACCAAAATGTACAGAAAACACCTATTTTGATTATGTATAGATGCATCCTATCCCAGGATAATGAGAAGGGAACAATCATCTTAAAAAGCTAGAACATTTGAAAAAGAAAGCGGGGGAAATTTAATTTGCAAGTGAATGCTCAGTTTTATCTTTCCAAGTAAAGGTTAGCATAAATTAATAAAAATTTTTAACATCAAGTCGTACACCCTGATAAACAAAGAAACATTACCTTCTGTTCTCTGGGAACTATACCAGCAGTCTATTTTAGGTAATAATTTTCTTTTTATTTTCTATTTTTTCTCTAAAAGCTTTTCAGTATAATTTGTGAAACATCAAAGTGTTCTTTAAGAACTTCTTAGTCGGGTTCTTGAAGTCCCATTTTTCCCCCAGTGAAGTATGAAAACTGAGTCCTCTGAACAGAAAGTAAAGTCTGCCGGCAGGTTCCCTGTATGTATATAGAACCAGGTGTCTTCACCCCATTCTGTGAATCCTGTATAGTTCTCAGTAGTCCTGCAGTCTGCACACTATATTTAGTTACCTGATGTTTTCCATCACTTTCTAGTCCCTGACCTTGCCTAAGCAGAGACCAATTCAGTCTCAATTTGGTATTTTTAGCTGGTCACTAGTTCAAGAGTTTCAAAATGGTATCTGTCAAAGACTTTCTTCATAACATTTAGTGAGGACCAGGGATAATATTACTGGGTTTTCCTGTAAGTGGTGCCTTTCCAGTGAAACTTTAAAGTAAGATACGTTTAAAGGTCTTCCAGTGCTGCTTTTTCATTTTCTCCAAAGAAAAACCATCATGAGAAAAAAATAAAATAAAATAAATTAAAGGCTGTAGTGTCCTGGCTTCATTCTACATGAAAGTGTTTAATTTTGCAATAAGTAAAACCTTTTCTTCACTACTTTAAAATTCTTGGAATCCATGCTTTCTTTTACTTTTGAATTTTATTTTATTTATTTTTTTTATACAGCAGGTTCTTATTAGTCATCCATTTTATACATATTTAGTGTATATATGTCAATCCCAGTCTCCCAGTTCATCGCACCACCACCACCCCGCGACTTTCCCCCATCCATGCTTTCTTTAATGAGGTAGATTATATGGCATTTTATAAAGTTCTCTGACATCTTTATAAGATAATTTTTCTACTACTATGAGGTATTTTTCTCTTTCTTCTCCAGAATACAAGATGGTTCTAAGAGCTCACACAATCTTACTATTAATGTAGAAGATAGATATTCATTAAGACTTGTATAAACTTCAGAATGAAACTATGCTTTTTCCCCCCTCTGTAGAAGTATTCTTTTTTTTTTTTTTTTTTTTGGCTGTATGGGACTTCGTTGCTGCATGCGGGCTTTCTCTAGTTGTGGCGAGTGGGTGCTACTCTTTGTTGCGGTGCGCAGGCTTCTCATTGCGGTGACTTCTCTTGTTGCAGAGCACGGGCTGTAGGCGCCTGGGCTTCAGTGGTTGTGGCACGTGGGCTCAGTAGCTGTGGCTCACGGGCTTAGTGGCTCTGTGGCATGTGGGATCTTCCCAGACCAGGGATCGAACCTGTGTCCCCTACATTGGCAGGTGGTTTCTTAACCACTGCACCACCAGGGAAGTCCCTGTAGAAGTATATATATATTTTTAGATTCCATATATATGTGTTAGCATATGGTATTTGTTTTTCGCTTTCTGACTTACTTCACTCTATATTACAGACTCTAGGTCCATCCACCTCACTACAAATAACTCAATTTCGTTTCATTTTATGGCTGAGTAATATTCCATTGTATATATGTGCCACATCTTCTTTACCCATTCATCTGTCAGTGGATGCTTAGGTTCCTTCCATATCCTGGATATTGTAAATAGAGCTGCAATGAACATTGTAGTACGTGACTCTTTGAATTACGGTTTTCTCAGGGTATATGCCCAGTAATGGGATTGCTGGGTCATATGGTAGTTCTATTTTTAGTTTTTTAAGGAACCTCCATACTGTTCTCCATAGTGGCTGTATCAATTTACGTTCCCGCCAACAGTGCAAGAGAGTTCCCTTTTCTCCACACACTCTCCAGCATTTATTGTTTGTAGATTGTTTGATGAGGGCCATTCTGACTGGTGTGAAATGACATCTAATTGTAGTTTTAATTTGCATTTCTCTAATGATTACTGATGTTGAGCATTCTTTCATGTGTTTGTTGGCAATCTGTATATCTTCTTTGGAGAAATGTCTATTTAGGTCTTCTGCCCATTTTTGGATTGGGTTGGTTGTTTTCTTGATATTGAGCTGCATGAGCTGCTTGTAAACTTTGGAGATTAATCCTTTGTCAGTTTCTTGATTTGCAAATATTTTCTCCCATTGTGAGGGTTGTCTTTTCGTCTTGTTTACGGTTTCCTTTGCTGTGCAAAAGCTTTTAAGTTTCATTAGGTCTCATTTGTTCATTTTTGTTTTTATTTCCATTTCTCTAGGAGGTGGGTCAAAAAGGATCTTGCTGTGATTTATGTCACAGAGTGTCCTGCCTATGTTTTCCTCTAAGAGTTTGATAGTGTCTGGCCTTACATTTAGGTCTTTAATCCATTTTAAGTTTATTTTTGTGTATGTTAGGGAGTGTTCTAATTTCATTCTTTTACATGTAGCTGTCCAGTTTTCCCAGCACCACTTATTAAAGAGGCTGTCTTTTCTCCACTGTATATTCTTGCCTCCTTTTTCAAAGATAAGGTGACCATACATGCGTAGGTTTATCTCTGGGCTTTCTATCCTGTTCCATTGATCTACATTTCTGTTTTTGTGCCAGTACCATACTGTCTTGATTACTGTAGCTTTGTAGTATAGTCTGACGTCAGGGAGCCTGATTCCTCCACCTCCATTTTCCTTTCTCAAGATTGCTTTGGCTATTTGGGGTCGTTTGTGTTTCCATACAAATTGTGAAATTTTTTGTTCTACTTCTGTGAAAAATGCCATTGGTAGTTTGATAGGGAGTGCATTGAATCAGTAGATTGCTTTGGGTAGTATAGTCATTTTCACAATGTTGATTCTTCCAATCCAAGAACATGGTATATCTCTCCATCTGTTTATATCGTCTTTAATTTCTTTCATCAGTGTCTTATAATTTTCTGCATACAGGTCTTTTATCTCCTTAGGTAGGTTTATTCCTAGGTATTTTATTCTTCTTGTTGCAGTGGTGAATGGGAGTGTTTCCTTAATTTCTCTTTCAGATTTTTCATCATTAGTGTATAGGAATGCAAGAGATTTCTGTGCAGTAATTTTGGATCCTGCTACTTTACCAATTTCATTGATTAGGTCTGGTAGTTTTCTGGTAGCATCTTTAGGATTCTCTATGTAGAGTATCATGTCATCTGCAAACAGTGACAGCTTTACTTCTTTTCTGATTTGGATTCCTTTTATTTCTTTTTCTTCTCTGATTGCTGTAGCTAAAACTTTCCAAAAAAATGTTGAATAATAGTGGTGAGAGTGGGTTGTTCCTGTCTTGTTCCTTGTCTTGTTCCTGATCTTAGTGGAAATGGTTTCAGTTTTTCACCATTGAGGATGATGTTGCCTGTGGGTTTGTCATATATGGCCTTTATTATGTTGAGGTAAGTTCCCTCTATGCCTACCTTCTGGAGGGTTTGTATCATAAATGGGTGTTGAATTTTGTCGAGAGCTTTCTCTGGATCTGTTGAGATGAGCATATGGTTTTTCTCCTTCAATTTGTTAATATGGTGTATCACACTGAATGATTTGCGTATATTGAAGAACCCTTGCGTTCCTGGGATAAACCCCACTTGATCATAGTGTATGATCCTTTTAATGTGCTGTTGGATTCTGTTTGCTACTATTTTGTTGAGGATTGTTGCATCTGTGTTCATCAGTGATATTAATTGGCCTGTAGTTGTCTTTCTTTCTGACATCTTTGTCTGGTTTTGGTATCAGGGTGATGGTAGCCTCATGGAATGAGTTTGAGAGTGCTCCTCCCTCTGCTATATTTTGGAAGAGATTGAGAAGGATAGGTGTTAGCTCTTCTCTAAATATTTGATAGAATTGGCCTGTGAAGCCATCTGGTCCTGGGCTTTTGTTTGTTGGAAGATTTTTAATCACCGTTTCAATTTCAGTGCTTGTGACTGGTCTGTTCATATTTCCTATTTCTTCCTGGTTCAGTCTCAGACAGTTGTGCATTTCTAAGAATTTGTCCATTTCTTCCAGGTTGTCCATTTTATTGGCCTATAGTTGCTTGTAGTAATCTCTCATGATCCTTTGTATTTCTGCAGTGTCAATTGTTACTTCTCCTTTTTCATTTCTAATTCTGTTGATTTGAGTCTTCTCCCTTTTCTTCTTGATGAGTCTGGCTACTGGTTTATCAATTTTGTTTATCTTCTCAAAGAACCAGCTTTTAGTTTTATTAATCTTTGCTATTGTTTCCTTCATTTCTTGTTCATTTATTTCTGATCTGATCTTTATGATTTCTTTCCTTCTGCTAACTTTGGGGTTTTTCATTCTTCTTTGTTTGATTGCTTTAGGTGTAAGGTTAGATTGTTTATTTGAGATGTTTCTTAAGGTAGGATTGTATTGCCATAAACTTTCCTTTTAGAACTGCTTTTGCTGCATCCCATAGGTTTTGGGTCGTCGTGTTTTCATTGTCATTTATTTCTAGATATTTTTTGATTTCCTCTTTGATTTCTTTGGTGATCTCTTGGTTATTAAGATATATAATTGATATCTAGTCTCATAGTGTTGTGGTTGGAAAAGATACTTGATACGATTTCAGTTTTCTTAAATTTACCAAGGCTTGATTTATGACCCAAGATATGATCTATCCTATCCTGGAGAATGCTCCATGAACACTTGAGAAGAAAGTGTATTCTGTTGTTTTTGGATGGAATGTCCTATAAATATCAATTAAGTCCATCTTGTTTAATGTATCATTTAAAGCTTGTGTTTCCTAATTTATCTTCATTTTGGATGATCTGTCCATTGGTGAAAGTGGGGTGTTAAAAGTCCCCTACTATGATTGTGTTACTGTCAATTTCCCCTTTTATGGCTGTTAGTATTTGCCTTATGTTTTGAGGTGCTCCTATGTTGGGTGCATAAATATTTACAATTGTTATATCTTCTTCTTGGATTGATCCCTTGATCATTATGTCCTGTCCTTCTTTGTCTCTTGTAATAGTTTTTGTTTTAAAGTTTATTTTGTCTGATATGAGAATTGCTACTCCAGCTTTCTTTTGATTTCCATTTGCATGGAATATTTTTTTCCATCCCCTCACTTTCAGTCTGTATGTGTCCCTAGGTCTGAAATGGGTATCTTGTAGACAGCATATATACAGGTCTTGTTTTTGTATCCATTCAGCCAGTCTATGTCTTTGGGTTGGAGCATGTAATGCATTTACATTTAAGGTAATTATCGATATGTATGTTCCTATTACCATTTTCTTAATTCTTTTGGGTTTGTTATTGTAGGTCTTTTCCTTCTCTTGTGTTTCCTGCCTAGAGAAGTTCCTTTAGCATTTGTTGTAAAGCTGATTTGGTGGTGCTGAATTCTCTTAGCTTTTGCTTGTCTGTAAATGTTTTAATTTCTCCATCTAATCTGAATGAGATCCTTGCTGGGTAGAGTAATCTTGGTTGTAGGTTTTTCCCTTTCATCGCTTTGAATATGTCCTGCTACTCCCTTCTGGCTTGCAGAGTTTCTGAAGAAAGATCAGCTGTTAACCTTATGGGGCTTTCCTTTTATGTTATTTGTTGTTTTTCCCTTGCTGCTTTTAATGTTTTTTCTTTTTATTTAATTTTTGATAGTTTGTTTAATATGTGTCTTGACATGTTTCTCCTTGGATTTATCCTGTATGGGAATCTCTTCACTTCCTGGACTTGATTAACTGTTTCCTTTAACATATAAGGAAATTTTCTACTATAATCTCTTGCAGTATTTTCTCAGTCCCTTTCTTTTTCTCTTTTTCTGGGACCCCTATAATTTGAATGTTTGTGTGTTTAATGTTGTCCCAGAGGTCTCTAAGAGTGTCCTCAATTCTTTTCATTCTTTTTTCTTTAATCTGCTGTGCAGTAGTTATTTCCACTATTTTATCTCCAGGTCACTTATCCGTTCTTCTGCCTCAGTTATTCTGCTATTGATTCCTTCTAGAGAATTTTTAATTTCATTTATTGTGTTGTTCATCATTGTTTGTTTGAGTTTTAGTTCTTCTAGGTCCTTGTTAATCGTTCTTGTATTTTCACCATTCTATCCAAGATTTTGGATCTTTACTATCATTATTCTGAATTCTTTTTCAGGTAAACTGCCTATTTTCTCTTCATTTGTTAGGTCTGATGGGTTTTTACCCTCTTCATCTGCTGTGTGTTTCTCTGTCTTCTCATTTTGCTTAACTTACTGTGTTTGGTGTCCCCTTTTCGCAGGCTGCAGGTTCATAGTTCCCATTGTTTTTGGTGTCTGCCCCCAGTGGCTAAGGTTGGTTCAGTGGGTTGTGTAGGCTTCCTGGTGGAGGGAACTAGTGCCTTTGTTCTGGTGGATGAGACTGGATCTTGTGTTTCTGGTGGGCAGGTCCGTGTCTGGTGGTGTGTTTTGGGGTGTCTTTGACCTTATTATGATTTTAGGCCACGTCTCTGCTAATGGGTGGGGTTGTGTTTTTGTCTTGCTAGTTGTTTGGCTTTGGGTGTCCAGCACTGTAGCTTGCTGGTCATTGAGTGGAGCTGAGTTTTGGCATTTAGATGGAGATCTCTTGGGGATTTTCGCCATTTGATAGTAGGTGGTGCTGGGACATCTCTGGTGGACCAATGTCGTGAACTTGGCTCTCCCACCTCAGAGGCACAGGACTGATTCCTGAATGGAGCACCAAGACCCTGTCATCCACATGGCTCAGAATAAAAGGGAGAAAAAAAGAAAGAGAAGAAAATAAAATAAAGTTATTAAAATAAAAAATAATTATTAAAAATAAAAAAATCTGTAAGGTAATAAGAAAAAGAAAGAAAGAAGAGAGCAATCAAACCAAAAAACAAATCCACCAATGATAACAAGCGCTAAAAACTATACTAAAAAAAACACAACAGACGGACAGAACCCTAGGACAAATGGTAAAAGCAAAGCTATACAGACAAAATCACATACAGTAGCATACACATACACACTCACAATAAGAGAAGAAGGGGAAAAAATATATATATCGTTGCTCCCAAAGTCCTCTGCCTCAATTTGGGATGATTCGTTGTCTATTCAGGTATTCCACAGATGCAGGGTACATCAAGTTGATTGTGAAGATTTAATCCACTGCTCCTGAGGCTGCTGGGAGAGATTTCCCTTTCTCTTCTTTGTTCGCACAGCTCCCGGGGTTCAGCTTTGGATTTGGCCCCGCCCCTACGTGTAGGTCACCTGAGGGCGTCTGTTCTTCACTCAGGCAGGACGGGATTAAAGGAGCAGCTGATTTGGGGGCTCTGGCTCACTCAGGCCGGGGGGAGGGAGGGGTACGGATGTGGGGCGAGCCTGCGGCGGCAGTGGCCAGCGTGACGTTGCACCAGCCTGAGGCGCACCGTGTGCTCTCCCGAGGAAGTTGTCCCTGGATCACAGGACCCTGGCTGTGGCGGGCTGCACAGGCTCCCGGGAGGGGAGGTGGGGATAGTGATCTGTGCTCGCACACAGGCTTCTTGGTAGCTGCAGCAGCAGCCTTAGCATCTCATGCCCGTCTCTGGGGTGCGCGCTGATAGCCGTGCTCGCGCCCATCTCTGGAGCTCCTGTGAGCGGCGCTGTTAACCCCCTCTCCTTGCACACCACGAAACAAAGAGGCAAGAAAAAGGCTCTTGTGTCTTCGGCAGCTCCAGAATTTTTCCCCGGACTCCCTCCTGTCTAGCTGTGGTGCACTCGCCCCCTTCAGGCTGTGTTCACGACGCCAACCCCAGTCCTCTCCCTGGGATCCCACCAAAGCCCGAGCCTCAGCTCCCAGACCCCACCCGTCTCAGGGGGTGAGCAGACAGGCCTCTCGGGCTGGCGAGTGCTGGTTGGCACCGATCCTCTGTGCGGGAATCTCTCTGCCTTGCCCTGTGCACCCCTGTTGCTGCACTCTCCTCCGTGGCTCCAAAGCTTCCCCCTCGACCACTAATGGTCTCTGCCCGTGAAGGGCCTTCCTAGTTTGTGGGAACCTTTCCTCCTTCACAGCTCCCTCCCACTGGTGCAGGTCCAGTCCCTATTCTTTTGTCTCTGTTTATTCTTTCGCCCTACCCAGGTACGTGGGGGGGGGTTCTTACCTTTTGGGAGGTCTGAGTTCTTCTGCCAGCGTTCAGGAGGTGTTCTGTAGGGGTTGTTCAGATGTATTTTTGATGTATTTGTGGGGAGGAAGGTGATCTCTTCCGTCTTACTCTTCCGCCATCTTGAAGCTCCATTCCCCTGTAGAAGTATTCTTAGGGAAGCCCTATCTCAATAAATGGAACTTCCATCTATCCATCACCCCTCATGGTCCTTCTATCACCAAGCCCCACCCACTTTACTTCCTAAAGAACTGTCAAATCCATCCACTTCTCATCTTTTGCCAGAGCCATTGAAAGAGCCTCCTAACTAGACTCCTGCTGATAATCTTGTTACTTTCTGATCACTCACAGTCTGATCCTGTCACTCCTTTGCTTAAAAAACTCTTCAGTGGCTTTCTTTTGCTCTTTGGATAATATCTCAGATCCTTAACATTGTCTCCAAGGCTCTGCACCAACTGACCTCTATCTCCTTTCGCACATCTGCCCCACTCGGGGCTCAACCATAGTCTTCCATTTTCTTGAAAGTACCTCATTCCTTTTTGATTCATGGCCTTTGAAAATCTGTTCTTTATACCTGGAGGGCTCTTCTCCTCATTCCCTTTAAACTTGGATATCTTCTATACTTCCTTCATATTAGAGCATTTCCTCAAAGACTTCCCTAAACCCCAGTCTAAGGCAGATCTCCCTCATTATTTCTATCCTGTTGTCCCTGTAGTTTTCCATCATGAAACTTACATAGTAGATTTGAGGATTTGTAGACTTGTGGATTATTATTGTAAATTCAAAGACAGCGGAGGTTATACCATTTTGCTTATTATCCTATCTGCAGCCACAAGCATAGTACCTGGCAGGGTAGGTCGTGAATAAATGTTTTTGAATGAATAAATTAATTAATGCCTCTTACATATAGTATATAATGAATACATGAAATGAGCACCATCCACAACTATGGTTGGCCAGGGTCAACTCCAGCCCTAACTTTACTGAAACCCTTTCCTCCATTAAAATAGCATGTATTGGGCTTCCCTGGTGGCGCAGTGGTTAAGAATCCGCCTGCTAATGCAGGGGACACAGGTTTGATCCTTGGTGCGGGAAGATCCTACATGCCACGGAGCAGCTAAGCCCGTGCGTGCACCACAACTACTGTGCCTGTGCTCTAGAGCCTGCAAGCCACAACTACTGAAGCCTGCTTGCCTAGAGCCCGTGCTCCACAACAAGAGAAGCCACTGCAATGAGAAGCCCACTCACCGCAACAAAGAGGAGCCCCCGCTTGCCACAGCTAGAGAAAGCCCGCACGCAGCATCAAAGACCCAATGCAGCCATAAATAAAACAAACAAACAAATAAATTTTTAAAAGTAAAATAGCATATATCTTCATTCTCCTAGGATGCTTCCAACTGGGAACCAGTCTTAATATCAAGAAGACTCTGATTTCTGATATATGGTTTAGGTGTTTATGTTTTCAGTGATTACTTCATTTCACGTGTAAGGGGGAAAATGATCAAGAGACTAGATGGGATGTCAAAGTAGAACACCGTAAACCAGGGAGTACTGAGAGACAGCCAGGGCCAGGTTCTAATTGAGTGCTTCCTTGGGTCTGATCTTAAGGGACCAAAACAACTTCAGTGGTGGCAGAAAAGACATTAGGAAGTGAATAGGGAATTGGTAAAGACTTAATGGGGGATATCATGTTAGAGATAATGAGTTATTTTCACTAATACTAACTATTCGTAAAGAGGGGCGCATTTGTTTTTCTAATAAGAATAATCTAAAGATTGGACGACTTACACCCAGCCAGCATTGTCCATTTTCTGAAGGAGTTCTGCACAAGTGGAAGGGAGAGCTCTCTGTTACAGGAGCTGAGATAGTTGAGATTCTAGTTATTGTTAAGCAGAGGTGGGTTTTATTGACTCAGAGAAGCACTTAACTGCTAAGTGTAGTGAATTAGCTTTGATTTGGGGGGAAGCATACTTTGTAGGGCCTAAATACCTTATTAAAAGCAATATAATACTACATAAAAAGAATAAACAAGTTTCTTGGGAAATCATGGTTATAACCGACTAAATTTATAGACTAGTATTTCAAAGTGGCAACTGGAGGAATTCAAATGGAACATCGGCGATTCTGGGCAGTGCATTGGGCTTGGAATTCAATCATAATCTGTTATTTCCTGGTTGCCTTACCCTAAATACTAAATACTCTGTTCTCCAATTGGAGATTGGTTTTGTTCTTCAAGTCTTGATTTTCACATCATTGCCCAACACCTGTGTTGTTGTTGTTGAATAAGAAATATTCTGCCTTATCTCACTATTTTATCATTCTGGGGTACTTTCCAGGCTTACCTAACATTTGTGAAAAACAGTGAGTAAAAGTAAGCAGAGATCACTCCAGAAATTCTTAATGAAACAGAAAATATACAAACATATTCAGAGCATCTGCACTAATGCCTCATGACAATCCATTTGGACTTTTAGGGCTGGAGAGAAAGAAATCACCCGACAGTTTTGTGTATCACCACCTAGGTTTCTTTCTGGTCAGTAATGGTGGTGATGTTTCCAGATTTGCTATCTCCTCCCCTGACCCCTGCCCCAATCCATGTGGAATAAACTATTTTAAATCTGGAAGGAGGTTGCCTCTTTTAAGCCATGGAAGACTGAGTTTAAGTCCCAGTCCCTTGACTTTAGTGTCTATCCCTTCTCCTGGGAATGGAATCCAAATCATTATGGGTCAGTATATACCTGTAACAGTCCAGGATTATAGAAGCTGCATGAACATGCCATGGGAAGCAAATTGAACCCTTTGTGTAAGCAGTTTCTACAGTGCCAGAAATAGAATGTGTTGCCCTCAAAAGTACAGGCTTATTTATTTAGGGAACAGTACTTTGCCAATACAGGGAATTGTACTGCCAATTTAGGGAACAGTACTTTGCCAATACAGTTCCATATTCCTTTAAGCAAACTTCACGTGTAAAAACTATGTTTATTCAATAGTGAGGGCTAAAGAACTTTTTGTTTTAAAGGCTTTTTTTTTAAAGTTGGCCCATGTTTCATCTAAAAAACAAACTTCCTGATGTAGTTTTTAAAACCTTTTTATTATAAAATAAAACACAGACATGGAAGACCATGTAAACCAAATGTATGGCTTAATACATTATTATAAGGTGAACACCACTGCTTTGGACTGAATGTTTGTTTCTCCTTCCAAATTCATAGGTTGAAACCCCCATCCCCAATATGATGGTATTTGGAGTTGGGGCCCTTGGGAGGTAATTGGACCATGAGGCTAGGGCCCTCATGAATGAGATTAGGGCCCTTATAAGAAGTGACACAGAGAAATCACCTGTCTCTGCCATGTGAGGACACAGCAAGATGACCATCTGTAAACCAGTAAGAGGGCTATCACCTGGTACCCTGATCTTGGATTTCGCAGCCTCCACAACTGTGAGAAATATATGTTTGTTGTTTATGCCAGTAATTTATTAGAGCAGCCTGAACTGGCTAAAACAGTCATGAAGGTCATGAAAAAGAACTTTGCCACCTGTTGGATAGTCCCATCTGTATGCCCCAACTCAGTCATAGCCCTTTCCTTTCCTGATTAGTAACTACTGTTCTAACTTCTATAGAAATCACTTTTCCTTGCATTTTTATCATTTTATCACCCAAATGTGCATTCCTAGACACTATTTTAGTCATGTCCATTTTTCTTAATGCATTTTAAAGTATTTATTTAATTTCTAATTAACTTACAATTTTTTAGGGAAAATCTGTTGTATAAAAGAAGGTATACATTAAGTCCACTTATCTTTCCCATTGTAGTAAAGGCATTTGTGGACTAAAATGTGTTACCCTCACTTTTGAAATTCATGGAGAATAGCCTAAGCAATTTGCTTGCCTTGTTCGTATGGGCATGTAAAGGGCATCCCCAGTAGGTATGACTGACTGTCTTCAAAAAGGAAAAGAAGAGAAAGAAAAGGGACAGCCCTGAAGAAGAAAATCTTAAGGGACAAGGAAATACATCCTCAGCTGTATTAGTGTAGCAATGTGAGAGTAAACGGAGAGAAGGGAAAGGAGATAGTGTCGCATCCTACCAGCTCTCAATTTGCTTAGACTCTGAATTCTAGAAAGCATAAATATTATAGAAAGAGTAAATGGTAGATGAAAGATAGAATTAGGAATCAGGATGTGATCATTGCAAACATTCCCATACCCCATCTCAAAGGGAGATTATCAATATAAATTATACAGAAGAAATAAATATGACCAAATGAGTAGTTTGGATATAGGGCTAATGGTATAAAGGATAGTCCCTAAAACTTCAGTTGGAACCACATAAAAGTTTTTAAATGAAATTAGATGTATTAATAAATAGCATCATTTTCCACAGCCCTTCAAAAGTGCAGGAACTTTTCCAATTTGCACATAGATTGTATTCAAAAACTTTATTCTAAATTGGTTCATAGAAACCTACAGTATATTTCTCCAGAGACATAACATTGTAAGTGGTGATGTAATTTTTAGGTTAGCCCACAAAATATCATTGAACTCATGGGACAACTGATGAACTGTACTTTTGTGATAAAAAACAGCAGAAATACAAGTAGTACAGTACAGGTTGTAAAAATGAAACCCAATATTGAATAATGCACGTATTGAAAATTTTGAATGAGGTACCTAATGAAAATCACATTATCAGAGGCTAATATGGAAGTTTTTTTAAATATATTTCTATATTTTATTTATTTATTTTTGGCTGCGTTAGGTCTTCATTGCTGCATGGGGGCTTTCTCTAGTTGCGGCGAGCGGGGGCTACTCTTCATTGCGGTGCACGGGCTTCTCATTGCGGTGACTTCTCTTGTTGTGGAGAATGGGCTCTAGGCGTGCAGGCTCAGTAGTTGTGGCTTGCGGGCTCTAGAGTGCAGGCTCAGTAGTTGTGGCACACGGGCTTAGTTGTTCCACGGCATGTGAGATATTCCCAGACCAGGGCTCGAACCCATGTCCCCTGCATTGGCAGGTGGATTCTTAACCACTGTGCCACCAGGGACGTCCGCTAATATGGAAGTGGATGGAAAGTTTTACAGTGATTTTGAAGTAGGCTTTTGGACATTTTCAGGAGCTGTATACATGACTCACTAATTTTTTATCTATCGTTGCTGCAAGTCATGTTGCTTTCATGTTCATTGAAACCAGTATATAACTAGATCTTATTAGCTATAATTTAAATCATTTTTGTATTTACAAGTTGAATGAAGAGTGAGAGGAGGAGAAAGGAAAAAATGATTTAAATGTTTTGAGTTGGAAAAGAATGTATGAGGATATAGGAAAATAGAAAGAAATGTGTGGGAATTGTGGACACTTTTTATTTTCTTTATTAAGCCTTTAACAGTAAATGTGTTTACTTTTATAATGAAAAAAATTTTAATTTTCTTTTTAAAGAATGTGTAGTATGAGGAAAACATTGCCGAGGTGGCATTAACTAAATTGGAGTTCAGGAGGGAGATGAGTCATCTCTTTGCAGGGACAATTGAAGCTATAGAAGTGGATGGGAAATCTCAGACTTCATAGAATAAGGAAAGAGATTAGAAGAAGAAACCATGGGGAACACCAACATTTAAAGGATGGAAAAGAGAAAGAGCCTAAAATATAAAACAGGAGACACATCAGACAGGATAGTATACTGGAAGCCGACATGGAAGAATGCTTAAGACGGAGGTATTTGTCTATGATGTCAATCCACAGAGATGAGGAAAGGCCAGGGGTGCTCACAGGCATGGCTAAAAAGACCAAAACCATCCCTTCCATGCTCCCAGGATTCTCTCAGTTGATTCCTGGTGAGGAAAAGATGCTCCTTGCTGACTGGCAAGATTGTGGGCACTCATAAGAATGTACCTGTTCATCAACCTTATCATTACAGGCCCACAGCACTGTACAACCCAATCACAAATTACACATAGTAAAACTGATCACATATCCAATGTCAGGAGGACCATTTTCTTTCACCTACACAGGGCTCAAGTCACAATTAGCTTTCTTCCTCCAAAGAGTGTGATGAACAAACAGTATATGAATCAAGAGGATGCTAGCCTAGAGCAAGCAACCTAGGAAAAAAGTGTACGTCTGTTTCTGGGCTCTTTATTCTGTTGTGTTGATCTTTTTTTTCTTTCTGTCAGGACTACACTGTCCTGATTACTGTAGCTTTATAAATACATTTTGAAATTAGGCAGTATTAGTCCTCCAAATTTGTTCTTCTTTTGCGATATTGTTTTGCCTATTTTAGGTCCTTTGTATTGCCACATGAATTTTAGAATTGGTTTGTTATTCTTCAAAAAAGAAGCCTGCTGAGATTTTGACAGTAATTACACCGGATCCATAGATCTGTTTGGAGAGAATGGGTATCTTAACAATACTGAGTCTTGAAATCCCTGAACACAATATATCCCTGCATTTGTTTAGGTTTTCTTTAATTTCTCTCAGCAATGTTTTGTAATTTTCAGTGTAATTGTTAGAGTTTTTAAAATTGCTAATCACTTGCATGTGAAATGTTATCTCATTGAGGTTTTAGTGGAGGTCCCTGATCACCACTGAGATCAAGCATCTTTTGAGTGATTATTGGCCCTCAGGTTTCCTCTTCCCTGTATTGCTTTCATGTTGACCCTACATTTTATTTAGCAAGAATATCTCCATTTGGGTGTTCTTAGGGTCTCCTGTTTTTCATCTATCTTTTGTTTTTATTGATAGTTGAATTTTTTGTTGTTGTTTAGCTCTTGAATTCTGATATAGTAATTTAGACTTTGGGGCAAATACCTCTTTACATCTTTTCATTTCTTATTTATCCTCTGCTATTTTCTGCCAGTAGGGAGTTCCAGCCTTTCTCATGTGCCCTGGATGCTCTAGCTTAGATAACTTTTGAGAACTCTGATTTGAAAGCAAAGCAGGAGGTCACTTAACTTGTCAGCGTCCCTTGGGCAATGCCTAGTTTATCTCTTTGCTCAGCTAATCTGCTCATTCCTCATGGTTCACTGCGCTGGACATTCTGCGATTCTGTTCCAACTGAGCATATTAAAAGAGAGAGACAATTCCGCATCACTGGGCAGAACTTGGGCAGCCTGAGATTCTCACCTTTGAGGCAGCAGGCACCTTGGCAGATTGCTCAGCAGCTCTGGGAGAGGGTTGTCAGAAAGCACAAGAGCCTCAGTCATTGTTCTGTGAACTTGCTTTGAGCAGCAAAAGGGATCTGCAGATAAAAATTTCTCAAGAAAAATTTGGTGATTGATTTTTTTGATGATCCATGTTTCTTTTTTTAATTAATTAATTTATTATTATTTTTTGGGCCGTGCCACGTGGCATCTTGGTTCTCCCAGCCAGGGATTGAACCCGTGCCCCCTGCAGTGGAGGCACAGAGTCTTAACCACTGGACCACCAGGGAAGTCCCTGCTGATTGATTTTAATTAAAAAGTTTGATTTCTGTTGGTTATAAAAGAGGCTGTCTGTGATTTCTAGGTCAGAGTCCTACATGGATCTGGTTATGTCTTACAGAATATTCTTTATGTTATTAAAGTTTGTAAATAATTACGTTTTGCTTTTCAATACTTCAAACATTTGTTGAGTACCTACTGTATGCCGAGCAGTGTGTCAAGAATCTACACTATCAGGGTGAAGACAGCATGGTCCTTCCCCTAAAAGGCTTAGAGATACCAGAATGTAGGTAGGAGTTAACTAACTCCAGTGCTTTCTCAGAAAAAGAAAAGGAAAGGTAAAGGCATTCTAAGGCACAAAAAGCAAGCAGTCTTATAGAAACTTGGTCAGGAAGAGTAGATCTAGAGAATTAAATGAATACCTGCAACATGTGATTTCTAGACGACTGGAGACCAAAAAGAAATATTGAAAGAAGTTGGCAGTCAGAGATTTCTGTGCTCCCAGACCCTTGCTCATGCTGTTCTCTTCCTAAAATGTTTTCCATGACCCTTTTCATTTGGCCACCTCCCACTCATCCTTAAGGACTCACCTTAGATTTTATTTCCTATGGGAAAGCTTTCCTCCTTATCTCCCATTTCAGCTAGGGGACCTTCTTATGTGCTTTCATAGCACCGTAACATATGCCCTTACTGTTCCACTTATCACACTGCATTGAAAGTGCCTCTTTATTTGTCTGTCTCCTCCCAGTAGACCACAGATATATCTTGCTCACCATTGTATTGTACCGTGTTGCGTCTAGCACTGTATAAGGCACGTGGCAGGCACTCATTAAATATCTGATGAATAAATGAATAAACAGTGAAGTGTCTGATAAGTAAATGAACAAACTGATGAACAAATGAAGGGTGGGGAGGGGGAGCGTTTAGCCCAGAGAAAGAAAAGGCCCAAATATAAGCATAAGGCTAAGGGCCCTGAAGCTGGAGGGGTACGTACTACTATTAATCAGTAATTGGAGGAGTGTCTCATTTTCATCATGCTACTGATTGTTGTTGGCCCCAGTCTCCTCCACAGTTCAAGTTCAAGACTTGGCAAGAATTATCAAAAATTGATTATGTGCCTAGTTGTGTATTAGGTGTCCTGGGAATTATGGTCTCTCCCATAAAGTGCTTGCAGATCAAGCTGGTGCCTTCTGTTGTTATCTAAGTGAAGGCACTACTGAAAAAGATGGGATTAAGACATAGAGCTCCCTTCTAGACTTATTTGATCTATTAAGCAACACCTTTCAGAAATGGTTGTTCAAATGGCTGTAAATCAAACTCACCTAAAAGATGACTCTCCAACTTGGTGAAGTACCTTGTTCAAAGTCAGTTCACCATAGCTATGACCTTTTCCTGGCTTAGCTGTGGAGTGACTTCCCAAGAAGTTAATTTGATATGTTTTAACAGGACCCTAACATACTGAAACAGTGGGCTAACATCAACAAAAAGAAATGTACTAGCATAATAAGTCTCACATTTAGTTCTAGCAATTGATTGCACAAGTAGAAGATAGTGGAGGTCTAGCTTAGTAAAGGAATGCTTGAAATGGGGTTCTAGATATCCACAAATTGAACAATGTAAGTTTCTCTTAAATCAAATACTGGCTTAGGTTTTTTTAAGGGAACTATAATGTTCAGATCAAGATTTAATAGCTTTGGGGCTTCCCTGGTGGTGCAGTGGTCAAGAATCCACCTGGCAATGCAGGAGACATGGGTTCGATCCCTGGTCCGGGAAGATCCCACATGCCGTGAAGCAACTAAGCCCGTGTGCCACAGCTACTGAGCCTGCACTCTAGAGCCCGCGAGCCACAACTGCTGAGCCCACGTGCCACAACTACTGAAGCCCGCATGCCTAGAGCCCTTGCTCTGCAACAAGAGAAGCCACCGCAATGAGAAGCCCGTGCACCGCAACGAAAGAGTAGCCCCCGCTCAGTGCAGCTGGAGAAAGCCCTCAGGCAGCCACGAAGACCC
This sequence comes from Phocoena phocoena, assembly GCF_963924675.1. Classification (NCBI taxonomy): domain Eukaryota; kingdom Metazoa; phylum Chordata; class Mammalia; order Artiodactyla; family Phocoenidae; genus Phocoena; species Phocoena phocoena. Next base: position 86,846,124 of record NC_089220.1, on the reverse strand, counting down.
AACGCAGCCAAAAATAAATAAATAAATTTATTTTAAACAAAAGATTTAATAGCTCTACTATCTCATAAAGCTCTAATATACTTGGACTATCATGTTCAGTATGATCTTCTGAGTTAACGAACATTAGCAAACCAGAGAATAACACAGGATATTGACCAAGATCTAGAAATAAGTCATGTGAAGATCCAGTTGTAAGAATTAGGTATTTAGCTTGGGGAAGGGAAGACGTGGAAGACATGGTATAGTACAGTGTCAAGTATCTGAAGGGGAATCTTGTGGAAGCCTGAGTAGAGGATATTTCATTTCTTTCAGAAGCAGAGCTAGGATCAGTGGGTTGAACTTACAGGAAGACATTTCTTCTCATTGTCAAAAAGAACTTGCTGCAGTTAACAGTACTCAGAGGTGCAGTGGAGTATGTATGTGAGCTGATGAGCTCTCTATCACTCAAGTGGAGAGTGGAAAGCCATCACCCTGAGATCAGGGCTGTATAGTTGTATAGGTTGGTTGGTACACAGGGCACCCGGCCAAGGGGGCAACTAAGGCTGAAATCCAGCCAGTGCTGCAGTAGCTGTATCATGCATCCTGGCATCGGTCCCGCAGAGGAAGAGGCATCTTTTTATAGTTCACCAAAAGATACTCCACGTCTAGCAGATACAGAGAGATTTTCTCATCAGGTGAGAGAACAGATTAGTAACTGCTAACTCCCTGCCAACTTTTATCATTCAAGAAAATAAAGTAAAAAAAAAAAAAAAATCCAAGCAAACAGATTCCATTTAACCCAGAGAAGCATAATTTAATTATGCCTTTCAAAGTATTGATGCATTTGAAGGGCTCCTTAACTCTCTCCACATGACATTCTTTGCTGTGCTGTGCAGGAGGGAATGAGAGGGATGGAGTTCGGTGGTCTTCCATGCTTATTAGTAAGCTCTCCCAATAACAAGGTTTGAGCTCTGCTACATCCGAGGCATATCCAGTGCCTGTCATATCTTTCTTTGGAGATGAAGCACAGTTAAAATGTTTTCCACTGAAAATCCTTATATTTAAGTGTAAATTTTTAAAAGCAGGATATAAAATTGTACATATAATATCATTTCCACTCCACTGCATAGAAATTTTCTTGAATCAAAGACAACAAAATAATAACAGAGATCTACTCCCTGAGGGATGGAATAATTGGTGAGTTTTATGTATTTTGTAAACGGAAAACAAATACTTTAAAACAATCTTTCCTTCACCTTGAAAAATATACATTTTAAATGTTTCATTTCACCTTATGCCTCCACATATGATATAAGAAGAAAAACGGTCTCTTCTTTTTTAACTTCGCATGACCCAAACTTGTCTATTATACTGAGCTAATGGGTTGGGTCAGTTCGGTGAGTTACCCCTGGTATGTCTAGGTTGATCGTTGAAGTATAGTAGTATCTAGTAGCACAACAGAATTTGAATTTGATTCATCCTCCCACCCTGTCAGCAGATTACTCACCAATGGGATTCACACCTTCTACATTCTCAATTCTTCGATTGCATTACTACCACATACTACCAAAACAAAGTGCAATTAAAATCTTTGGGGGAAAAAAGACACCTCATCGACTGAGGAATTGATCCTGGAAATGACCTTCAGAAACAGATGGGGTAAAATGCTATATCCAAGAAGAGTGAGTTTTCCTAGATTCCATACATGTTGAAGCAGGAGAAGGCATAAGTTGCAAACAAACATCTGATGCAGTACTTTCGACTCCTAAGCTGTGTTCTGTCTCCAGTGCAGTGCTGGAAGAGGAGCATTTCAAAGACAAAGAATGGAAGCATGAAGCAGTTAGCAAGAGTAAATTGTCGGAACTGCTGGCAGCAGATAGGCCACGAGCATCAGGCCAGCAACCCAGGGTGTCTCTGATATTTCTGGGAATAGAGGTTCATCTTAAATCTCCACCTGGTTCTTGTTTTAATTTTAGACCTCTCTTTATCTAGTTCATCAATCACATTACAATGGAGTAATTGTAGAAAATTAAGCACAGAATCCAATTTCCCCTTTTTCTTCTACCCTCCCTTTTGTGATTTGCGTTTTGTCAGGTGCAGTCTGTGTCTCAGCTAGGACACTCGTGTGACTGTGTGTGTGTGCAGCAATCTGCTTTGACTTCACTCTTGTATATGATCCAGGCGCCTCACCAGCTAAAGGGCGTGTTCCAATTGCTAAGACACTGCCAGGACAGAGATTTGCCACAAGTTCCTGCAGACTCCCACTGAAAACGGATCCTCACTCTGGGGAAGGGACAGAAAAACTGGCAATAATTAAAGCCAGTTGGCAGGTTTTATGATGAAAGGCGCCGGCTGAGGGAGGAGGTACTTATATTAGAAAGTACAAGAAATAAAATTACATTGCTCCAACAAAAACATATTTATAACCATTATAGTTCTTACCTCCAGAAAATCTTAGAGGGTTAGTGTCATTCATCTCTTTTTTTTCAGTTGTGGCATGCGGACTCTTAGTTGCGGCATGTGAATTCTTAGCTGTGGCATGCATGTGGGATCTAGTTCCCCGACCAGGGATGGAACCCTGGCACCCTGCATTGGGAGCGCGGAGTCTTACCCACTGGACCACCAGTGAAGTCCCTTATTCATCTTTTCTTAACCAGGAAACTATCCAGTTAACTAGTAGAGGCCCTTCCTATTCCCACAGGCGCAGGCTTATCAGTGGCATACGTTCTATCTGGAACATTGTATGGATTTGGTTACAGGCCACATACAATCCTCTCAGATCCTAGTTACAGTTATTTATTTGCTAAGGCATTTAAAATGAGCCCCTTTTAAGAAGACCTTTCAGTGTTTTTGAGCATATGTGACAATTTTCAAGAATCAAGTATTGCAATATTTATTTGTAGAAATCCTACTAATTTATATGGAGAAATACCACCTAGGGGGAAGGACCACATCTGTCTTGTCCATCATCTGCATCCTCAGAATCTCACACAGAACCTGGGCACAGTAGATGTTGATCAAATGAATGAATGAGTCTGCAAAGCTATCAAATTCTGAATAATTAAAGAATCAAGACAATTTAAACCTCTTTTTTGGGTGTCTGTAACAAAGTATATCCTTCTCTCTAAATCTGAATTAAGGCCTCTGGATATAATCGATCAGTCCTTATTCACCCACAGTCCTGTCTCACCCCAGGTAACATAAAATAATGTTACTTTAGGTACAAATTCAGAATAAAAAGACAACTTACAGGATTTGAGGTGAAAGCAAAGACTTTTCAGTGTCTTTCAGTTATTAACTTTAAAATTCTAAATAGAATTTTTTTCCTAAGCAATGTAAGAATAAATGATTGTGGGAAAAAAAAGAATAAATGATTTTGAAATGATCATGCCCTTAGCAAAAGAAATCCTTTTGCAATTTTAGGAAAAACTTGTTAAATATAGGAATATATTTTTCCCTCTGAGTACAGAAAGAAAAACAGTTTTCCTTTAGCCAGTAAAATTGCCCTGCATATTCCATACACATTCAAACACAGTAGAATGACATAGATACAAGGCATTCTATTAAAACCACCTTTAGGAAAGCTACAAGCGCCTCAGGTACAGTAAACGGACTATCATCATTCCAGCTTGGAAAAAGGAAACATACAGAATGAGAGTCAGAAGAACAAAAGAAATATATTTCATTTTTCATGTACCAGAGGTAGCTCGAAAAAATGAAATTCCCAGGAAATTCTGAGAAAGGGGTCAGTTGCTTTGCTGTTCACTTTCTCACATCTCTGTAAGAAAAGAAGTGCTCTGCGAGGCAGCATACATCCTCCTCAGTTTTTCAGTTAAAGCTAAAGATAGAAAATATTCCATTTGTAAGGAATACAACTGATTTTGAGTTCTTCTTTAAAATATCAGCTGAGCCTTAAATGTAAAAGAATCATGATGTGATTTGGAGGATTTGCTTCTAATAATCAGGGATAGGTAGAGTACAGATAGGTAGAGTACAGATGAGACTAGATTAGCTGTGAATTTATCATTGATGAAGCTGGGTGATAGGCACACAGGAGTTCATTATACTGTTCTCTCTACTTTTGTGTATGTTTGAAATTTTCCATTAAAAAAAAACTAAACATATTAATCCTCCAAAATGGAAAAAAAATTTTTTTTGACATTGGCATGGTAAATAGCAGACACATGGAATATGGAATCAGAAGTCCATTATATGCAGGTCTCCGTCCCAAAATGTACTAACAGTGTGGCCCTGTATTAGGTACTGCAGGTCTTCAAACCTCAGTTTCAACATCTAAAAAATGGAAACAATGCCAAACTTATCTAGCTCATAGGGTGTCATGAGGATAAATGAATGAATATTTCTGAAAATACTATGTAACTTGTAAATTTCTACAAAACTGTAAAGTTAAATAATTCTTTTTTTTTTTTTTTTTTTTTTTTGCGGTATGCGGGCCTCTCACTGTTGTGGCCTCTCCCGTTGCGGAGCACAGGCTCCGGACGTGCAGGCTCAGCGGCCATGGCTCACGGGCCTAGCCGCCCCGCGGCATGTGGGATCTTCCCAGACCGGGGCACGAACCCGTGTCCCCTGCATCGGCAGGCAGACTCTCAACCATTGCACCACCAGGGAAGCCAAATAATTCTTAATTGAACTATAAACCTGTCCAAAGTTGTTCGTGCTTTACTTTTCCCACACTTAACTAAACCAGTTCCAGCCAGAACCAAGTTCACGTCTTTCTGTATCTATAGCAGCAGAACAAAACTGAAGTATCATCTTCTTCTTCCTTCCTTCTGCTTCCATCAGAGATCTGAGCTGCTCCTCTAGTCAACTCCTAACTGACTTTCCTGCCTTCTTTATGGCCCTCTGCAATCTTCCTGCAATCTACTGCCAGAGAAATCTTCCTAGAACACCACTTGGATCATGTGATTTCCTTGCTCAGAAACATTCCTGGATCCCCACTGCCCATGAGATTAAATCCAGTTTACTTAACCACCCTTTCAAAGTCTTACTCTGTGGTGCCTTTTTTCCCCATTTCTCCTCTAAGGATGCAGTACCCTTTTTCTCCCTGTCTGCCCAGAGTTTATCAATTCCTAAGAATCAGTCTAAATCCTTCTTCCTCCAGGAAGTCTTCCTAAACCTTTCCAGACCATATAATGTCTCCTTTTTCTCAGTTTTAAATATATTTGATTTGGCAAGTAATTGTGTATTCCTTCATGATATCACTTTTATTGTTATATTAAATAGTTAATTATCCCTGTTGTTCCTTAACTTCCTTCGTGGCCTTTTCTATTAGATTACAAACTCTTAGAAGGCAAGAACTGTAACTTTTGTGTCTTTCTGCATCAAGGCCCAGTGCTTTGCATATAGCAAGTACTTTGATTAACCTTTTCAAATATTACCCTCTGCTTCCATCATAGTCCCTGGTGAGGCCAATAGTTAGCATATTAATACTACCCTCATTTGTATTTCTTTGGATCTTAAAAATGACCTCAATTTTTTTTTTTTAGTTTTGCATGATACCTTGTAGAGTGGCATCATGGGGGAAAAATTCAGTCTTAAGTGTTACACAGATCTAAATTCAAATCCCAGCCTAGAGACATTAGCTATGTGAAATCCTGTCAATTTACTTGACCTTCTGATTCCTTGTCTTCCTCAATCATATAATGGAAACGCAGTAATAATACTTGCTTTGCACAGTTTGGCACAATAGATGTATAGTACCTGGCCAGTGATCCGCAAAAGACACATATTATCTTAGTGTACATCATATGGTTTTGACAGGTTGTCAAAGTGAAGGATCATGGTTATATCTAACTCTTGTGGGTTAGGATACAGAAAATAATAAAACAGAGTCAGGAAAAGCCTCTACCCACTTCTCCAAGCCCTGCCTCCGTGCTCTCTATTTGCTCTTGTGCATCCTTAGCCATAAGGATTATGGGCTAAATATAGCTGGAATCCCTAATGGTCAATTTAAAAAGTCCTAGGTCCCCAGGCCATTTTTCATCCCATTCTGTACCAGGTGAGTCCCTTAGTACTTCTTTGGAGGCTCCCCCTCAACCTAAACCATAGCTCAGTCATACCCTCATTATTTCCTTGCTCCTTTATTTCATATCAACCCTAATTATACTTAGTTCTCCTGAATTCTTCTACCTGCAGTTACATGAGGTTTGCCAGCTCTGAGTCTGAACCATGGGCTGTAAATCATAGTGTTTTCATTTATTTAGTGATCCAAGGTTGCTTCTTCTAGGCAAGACCCAAAGCAATGATAAAGACAGACTTCAGTCATAAAGCACAATGTTGTCAATACTTGAGGATATGAAACTAGCAAAATACAAGGTCAAAAGAGAATTATCATCATCTGGAATTGGCCGTTAGGTAATATTTTTTCTCCACTGAGGGCAGGCTTCTGGACATGTGCTTGCTTATGCATAAGAAAAAGAGTCACTATGTGAAAAAGGCCAAAATCTAATATGCCGTAATAGAAAAACCTTGTTATATCAGGATTCTGTCGTTATGGGCATTTTTTTTTCAATATTTAATGCTGTATTATTTCATGATTGAAAAAGAAAAAGTTCAGGAAAAATGGCCATAAAAACATTAATTATCAAAGAAGCGAATAGGGAAAATAACATCACAAGATTATCATGTTATTATATGTAAGGACTTCTGATTGTGAGTCTGACCCACTGTATGGAATGACATTTCTGAGATGGAGCCCTTGTGGCTAATCTGTTTAAAGTTGATCTATAACCAGTGAATGGTCAGTCATCTTGCTTAATCTATGGTTATAACAGAAGTTGCATTCACAAATGCTTTTAAATTTTATATAGGTTACATTTTTTTTTTTTTTTTTTTTTGCGGTACGCGGGCCTCTCACTGTTGTGGCCTCTCCCGTCGCGGAGCACAGGCTCCGGACGTGCAGGCTTAGCGGCCATGGCTCACGGGCCCAGCCGCTCTGCGGCATGTGGGATCCTCCCGGACGGGGACACAAACCCGCGTCCCCTGCATCGGCAGGCAGACTCCCAACCACTGCGCCACCAGGGAAGCCCTAGGTTACATTTTTTCAAACACAGTATTAGACTTCAATTTGTTCACTTTTGCTCCTCAGCCTTGAGTCATAGAAAGGGACTCAAATTCTAAATTATATTTGTTTTTCTACTGCTCATTATCACTGATATGTTTTTTACTTATCTTTACTTATCTTTTATCTTTTATTGATTGCAAAACAGACCGAAGGAGAACTGTTAGTTTCCATTATATGGATCTCTTTTTTAAAAAATAATCATCTCATTGAAGAATTTTAGTGAGTGTGTGAATGTAAATAACTTGCTCTTTCATTAGTACCAAGTAATGGGTCTTGCCAACTAGAACCCGTTAAAAGGGAAAATAAATATTGACTAACTCCACTCATTGTATTTGCTGGTCTTCTAACAAGCAAGAAGGTCCAGAAAAAATTTCAGAGGATTGCCAGGAATCTCAATAGAGACAGTATAATTGTCAGTGAAGTCCCCTTGAAATCCAAAGGCAGCCATATGTCTGTGGATCTAAATCATACACCCATAGAATGATGGAGTATTAGTCCTGGCAGGGACTTTGGTAATCAGCTAGACCAGCTGATTACCAAAGAGACATAAGGTAGTTGGTGTCCCAGCCAGAGTAAGAACTCTTGGGTCTTATCTCCCAGTTCACCACGCGCTCACCTCACTACTTTATTTGCAAAGTTTTCCATGTCAACAATTAATATAAGTCAATTGTGATTATTTTCAGGCATGTAATAGCAGCTTTGCTAACACTACCTCAATATCAGTCAATTTCTTTGGAACTGCCAGGACTGTATTTGGTTTATTTTTAAAGCCAAGCAGTTCTTTAAACCTTAAAATATTTTGTTTTCAAAACCTAAAAGGCTCTTTATTTAGTCCATGATGAATATTTGACTAGTGTTAAATTTATCATTCTGGCAGTACACACATTGTACTTGTCAATTAATTGTGACTCATCAAAGAATGTTTTGATGTTGAGTCCTTGGCTAACAGATGGCTCTCTTGAGAGGAATTGAGGTAGTGAGCTATGAGGTCCAAGGAGAGAGACTTCTTACATAATTAGTCACTAGAGGTTGTTTGAATTTGTAAGAAAGCACAGTCTTCTGTGATGGTGGGGGCTGGGCTTTGTACTAAGGTCAGGAAGGCCTCTTCTTTTCTACTCTGTTCATAGAACGGATGGGAGTTGACAGCAGTGTTGCTGGTGTGCCAGGTGTGATTTGGATTGACATGAGTGGCCAGCAGAGAGGCACAAAGTCCAACACTAGGATGTTCTGTTTCTATAGGGTCTGTCATCCTGGAAATTCTTAGTCACAGAGACCACCACACAGGAAAGAACAGGCACTCGAGTAATAGTGGTACCAATAAGAACTTGGTAACAGAATGTGAAGCAACGAACCCTGCTTTTAAAAAGCATCATTTCAGAGGCAACAGAAACATGCAAAAACATATCCCCTTTCTTTTTACTCTTTCTTTCACCTTTTCCTTTTTTTTTTCTTTCCAAGATTACTTTTCCCTACCTTTTTACTTAGGTCCATCAATGGTACTCAAGGCATGAGCAGCCCTCGGTACCACATTATTCAGCATCTATGTGCCAGCCACTATGTTAGCATGAATCTGGCTACATGAGAATTAGTCTGATAGTCTGAGTCTAGTGCGTGCACCATTGAGTCATTCTTTGGGATGGCATTTAGTGCTTTTTTAATTTATGTAAGAAAAAAGGAACATATATTATATCATAAATGGGATGAAGAAAAACCTGAAAAAAATTCAAATTCTCTTAGATGTATTCTAGAAATGATCACAAACAGCTTAATAGGTGACACACACCTAACCTCTCTGAGCCTCAGTTTCTTCATCTATAAAATAGGATAATAATACATACCTCATGGAGTTACATGAGAATTAGGTAAAATGAAATTATCACAGTGTCTTGCCCACAGTAAGGACTCAGTAGGTGGTCTCTGAGTTTAGAAAGGGAAGTAAACTAAGTAAGTAGCCAGTGATGTTTACTTGCTTGCTAGCACAAGGAAACATGGGGGAAATGATAAGGAATCAAGGCAGACTGGCAGTTGAATTAATAATCAATGAGAAGAGGCTATTTTAAAAGGGTGTTTGGCAAGAACATGGCATTCAAAATCAAGTGATCATGCTTTCACTGTACATCACTGGAGTGTTACTTCCGTTTGGGGCTACAAGACTTCAAAGCACTAAGAGAAGAATTAAATTAAGTAATACAAATGTCTGAATGCCTTCTGGAATGTCAATAAGGAACCGTGGAGAGAATCAAGGATTTGGGGTAGAGAAAATGGATGTGAGCCTCTGCTCAGCATTTTCTAGGCACCTAACTAGAAATTATCACAAATACTTTAATAGGCAACACATAGCCTCACTTAGCTGTCACATCTGTAAAAAAGATTAAAAATAATTTTTAAACCTCTGATAATTTCTGTGAATATGCTTTGCAAATTGCAAAACATTGTATGAATCACTTTTTAAGGCGATAATGGGGGAAGATATTTACTCCCCTCAAAAAAGGCTGACTAAACTGCCTCCTGATATTACAGCTAAAAGAATAAATAAGGGATAGATGATGGTAATTCTTGTGTTCATAGAGGGTAGAGTACAATGTACAACTGTACAATCAATGTTGCAGAGACAAAAGAAAAAAAGCCTAAATATAAAGTTATGTAAACAGTGGCCAACAATGAGCATTAGTAATCCCCTCCTTGTTTATACCTTTCCTAAAATTCATAGACTCATAATTCCCAGCCTTTTTGGAAGGAGACACACACACACACAGGAAGAGTGCTATATAGCATCTTTAACAAATGAAAATGGTTTAAAATACATTTTGTTTGATGCCTTGGAGTGCTGCAAAGTTAAGGTTCAGAGACCATAATATAGGCAGTTTCATTTAGGGATATTTTAGTTGACATATGACCCAGGAATGGGATCATAGATTGAATGACTTTTTGAGATTACTTCAATCTATTTTTCTTAGTGGAGCAGATGTTTCTAAGTAACTGACACATTGAAAACTTTGGAGCAGAAAATATGTCATCTCACATCATGTGTATTTTAATTGGTTTGATTTCATTTATTTATTTATTTTCTTACATCTCACAAAACAGCTGAATTTAAAAGAAGTAAATGAGGAAAATTCTGATTTCCCTTCTGATGAGCTCTTTGTATGAGAGCTGATTTAGTCCCTTCAATACTTGAAGGGACTTAAGGGAGGAAAACTGTGTCTGGATTAAAACGTTAAAAATAGAAAACATAAATTCCAAGATTAAGTCCCTTGAGTTACTTGACATTTGAAGTAATTTCCCCAAAGTAATTTCCTTTGTAAAGGTTTATAAATTTATGAGAGAAAATACCTTATCCTAGCTAGAGATTACTGTGTCAATTAAGAATAAATAGGGATTAGAGAAAACCAAGCATTAGTTTCGAAATGGATCTACTCTAAGTGTGATGGGACCATATTCAAATTATTAAGTGAAACAGTGAATGTATGCCCTCCTTTCTTCTTACCCAAGGCTTGAATAAGTGCATCTGTGAGTGATTTTCTAAAAACTCCTTGTTTGCATGTACTAGTTACTTATCCTTATATCTTTGCCTTGTTTGTCGGGAACTTCCCACCAAAATACATGAACTCCAAATGAATCCCAAGTTATCCATCTGCAATTCTGAAAACATTTTGGTTCTCTCATACAGCCAAGACCTCAAGAAAACAGTCTCTGAAGTTGCCACCTTATTCTTGGTTATAACCAGAGTAGATACAACCCATTGGAAAACAAGCAACATACAGAATAGAAAAATAATGTGTTCCTTTATTGAAAACTAATGTATTTTTCCCAGAGGTTGATTGCTCATGAAATGTATTAAGAAGCTGTATACTTAGCAAAACAAACCTCACTCAAGTTTTATGGTTTGCTAATCTACACACAAGAACAGCCCTTTTGCAAAGCAGGTACCCTTCAGCAATTTTTCCATAATACCCTATATACATACATATGTATGTACATACATACAAAAATACAAATCAGACTTTCAGGCGTTCACTGTAGAAAACTCATAAGATCAACAAGAAATCCCTCATGATAACTGAATCTCTATTGGCTTTCTTTTCTTGGTCAAATGCATAGCATTTTTGGTTTGAGATGATAACTTTATTTTAAGCCTGAGAGAGCAGTTGACTTGCCCTTGGTCTAATGATACTGAGCAGCTGCCAAAGCCTGTTTCACATCCACGGGAGAAGACTGTCCCCGGAGAGGGGACACATAACCATGCATGTCTCTTTCAAGATGTTTCTTTGGGTACCATGTCAAGAAATGACTTTCCAAGAGGAGAGAAGGATGTGTGTTTGGCTTTTTGATTACGCCTCTGTGCACAAAGGAGAGACTGTCTTAAAAAGCCGAGACTTTAAGAAAATTCTTGTTACTTCATTTGTATTTACAGTGCACTTAAAGCTCAGGACAAAATTTTGGTTCGTTTGATTTTTTAAGCAAAATATACCAAAGGCCAATAAGTGAACTCACATATACAATAAAATGACATTTTTTCTTCTAAGTTCCAGAATCAAAAGGGACATAATTTGCAGTGGGGGATGCAGGAAGGGGAGGCATAGTCCCTTTGACCAATAACAATTATAGCTTCCATTTTCTGATGATTTATCATGTAAAATGCTTAGCAAACTTGGACTTCCCTGGTGGCACAGTGGTTAAGAATCCACCTGCCAATGCAGGGGACACAGGTTCGAGTCCTGGTCCAGGAAGATCCCACCTGCCACGGAGCAATGAAGCCCGTGCACCACAACTACTGAACTGTGCTCTGGAGCCTGCAAGCCTCAACTACTGAAGCCCGCGAGCCACGACTGCTGAGCCCGTGTGCCACAACTATTGAAGCCCGCACGCCTAGAGCCCGTGCTCCACAACAAGAGAAGCCACCGCAATGAGAAGTCCGGGCACCGCAACGAAGAGTAGCCCCCACTCGCTGCAACTAGAGAAAGCCTGCATGCAGCAACAAAGACCCAATGCAGCCAAAAATTAATTTTTAAAAAATGCTTAGCAAACTAACACATACAAGATACACAATATTTGTTAAATGAATGAGTGCTAGGTGTTGTGCTAGCATTTTGTATCATTTATCTCCTTTAATTTCATATGAAGATGCATATATATCTTCATGATAAACATAAAGAAACTGAAACTTCAGTTAAATAACTCATCCACTGTCACACAGCTACTGAGCCTGGCAGCTGGGATTCCACACTAATCTGATTCCAAAACCTATACTTAATATATCACATCTACCTACACACACACACACACACACACACACAGTGTCTGAGTTCACTGTCATTTCAGATTGTCACTTGTTTCAGACTGTCTTATTGCCTTTTCTGTACTCTCCCTGTCAGATTTACTCAACACTATTTTATATTCATTTGATCTCATTTCAAGACATTCCCTAAACCAGACCCTGTTGTACTAGAAAACACCACTTTTTCTGGGAAATGTTCTTCCCGTTCTTCATGGAGCATCTTAAATTATGTCATCCCAGAATATCTTTCCTGAATATGTTGTATTTTCCTTGAGCCTACAACATACCCAACTCCTTTTTCATCTATTCATTATTTCAGTATTTATTAGTCCCCCTCCACATTCACTAATCTCCTATTTTCATTTATCCAAAATTTTAGAATTATTGTTTCAGAACTAGAAGGAACTTCATCAATCACCTATTCCTAACTCCCAATCAGTTTGCCCAGCTTTGCTCACAGCACATCCCTGAGAGAGGAAAGCTGTGCCTCTGCTTAGTTACTGCCATAGTATGTGAGTGCTCAGTATGGTCAAGGCTACCTGGAAGAATAGCAGGGAGGTACTGTGAGAGGTTCCAGCCTAGATAAGATGAAAATAATCCACGTCTCTTGAGCAGTATTCATGGAGCACTCACCATGGACAGGGCATTACTGCCAGGTCTTGGGGTGGGCAAACAGTGAGTAAGACACAGTCTCTCCCCCCAAGAAACATAGTCTAATGATTATTCTTTGGAGGGGAATGAGCGTACTGCACAAATGTCTGTAAAAAAAGGCATGAGTTTAGAGGTGAATGTTTTGAGGCTTTAAAGGAAGGAAATATCATTGATAATTGGAAGGAATCAGAAAAGACTTCATGAAGAAAGGTAAATTTCATGTTAGGCCTTGCAGGACGGTGGGAACAGTCTTGCTAAAGGGACCCTTTCATCCCCTGCTAGACAAGCCTGTCTCATCAAGCTGAGGGAAGGTGGATGTGGCCAATGCCAAGCTCAATAGAAAGACATGCTACAGAAATGCAAAGTAAAATGTCATAGTTATTGTTCAGATATGGCAAGCCAGGATGAGTCAACTCCCCTCCCCCACACACATTATCACGTATCAGCGTGAGTAAAAAGCAACACCATTCACCTTTTAGAGTCATTCTTTGCCTTACCCTTTAATATTACTCATCGTACTTTGACCCCCAAATTCTCACTTTGCCTTCTTGCTCAGCCCCTGTATTTGGGGTAGGGAAGCACATAGGGCCAACTGAATAATTTGGGGTCTGTAAAATAACTTTTGAGTCACTGTCTCTCACAGTGCCTGGATGAGCCAGGGGTGATGCCAAGTGCAATGATGAGCTTGCCCATCTGCTTTGGGCTTCAGCCTCCAGCAGGCCTCCATCTCCTAGGTAAGCGTACAGACAGAGGCGTCTCTAGACCAGAAGGTCCTGGATCACAGTCTGTGCAGTTCTGTGCCAGTCCCCATGACAGCATGAGAGCAGGAAGGGACGAGAGGTGCACAAACTGAATAGCCCTCTTCCTGATGATATTTAATTGAATCTGGACACTGACAAGGCTTGGCTGAGTAGCTTTCTTCCCATCACGTGCCGCTCAGCTCTGCCAGATTTCTTCTGTAATGAGCATTCCACCCAGGTAGCACAGAACTTTTTCATTGAATGAGACCTTGGGTGAGGATCAAGAAACCTGAGAATTGGTTTCAGTTGTGCCATACACTTTAGGCAAGTCACTTAACATCTGCGAATTACATTTTCTTCATTTATAAATTAGGAAGAATACCCATCCTGCCAGTCTCTGTGAATTTTTTATCTGAGACTGTAAAAATCACATAATAGTTGAGAATGCCCTTTGAAGGGTTAAATATGTGCTGAATATTACGATTACTAGAGTCTTACTATTAACACACCCAAGTGCAAAAAATACCACTCATGCAGGTAACAAATGAAAGGTACAATGTGGAAACTTGCTAAGCAGTCTTTCTGTTTACACAAGGAGTATAAATTGTAGCTAAGGTGTGAGGTTACTGTCTGTTGTTATTGGCCGAGGAAGTTGGAGATGAAATGTGAGGGAAGTGGGTGTGAAGGTCAGATGTGTAAGGAGCAAAGAAGGATCTACAAGGCTTAGTGAGCAACGTGGTCTATGGTTGATCAGTGACATCAGTATAGAACAGTAATCGGCAGTGTAGACCATAGGAGTAGAGATTCTCCATTTGTGTTTTCCTATTACTCTCTGACAAAGCCTTCTCATTATTGATCTTCTTTTGGTTGTGGAATGGGAGCGATACTTGCTTCCTAAGTCTGCCTGCCTCTACCACCAAGAACTGGGTCTTGCTTGGACAGGGCAGGGGCGATGCTACCAGAGAGAAGCCCAGAAAGCAGGAGCGGGGACTCCGTAATGCAGCTGTCCTGTCCCCTCTTCCACACTCTACCTCGGCAGCTTCTGTGGAGTTTTGCTTCCCTGGGAATGCTCTGAGAATTCTTTAGCAGAAACCAAGACTGTGCTGCATGTCCTCTCTCTCATGGCCCAAAGCAGAACTGCAAGTAGAGAACAGTCATTCCTGAGACCACAGGACAAAGCCTCAGTGGAACTTCTCAGGGTCTAGCCCCTGGCTTCTGGGGTTCCCCAGCAATAGGAGGCAGAGGCCCATCTTGCTGATTTAGATAATTTCCCAAGACCAGATTTAACCTGCTTCCAGCAGCACTGTCTTTATGCTGCTTTCTGTTGACCTACAGTCTTCCTCAAGGAGGCAAATAAACTATTTTTCAACTCCATCCACTTCTCCCGCTCTCTACCCTTCCCCGATGGATTGTCCCAGGTTCCAGCAAAGCTGCATTCGGCAGCCTCTGAGTGAGGTACACGCTGCCACCCGTGTCCCTTTGACCATCCTGATTAAAGAGGACCCAGCTTAGAAGTTGCAGGCTCCCTTTCTTTTCATAGAACATTTTCTTGAGAAATGTCAGGAAAGTGCAGTCCTTATCCCTGAAAGCTATTCTGCGGTGCTGAAGCCTGGGTCACCCAAGCGTTCCCTCTGCATGATGGCCACGCTCCCAGACTATCGAAAATGCAGCAGTGCACTGAGAGAGACAGTCTGCTGAGGTGTTGTTGGTTTGCAATACCCTGATAAGGAGATTTCATTCCCTCCTTGCTGGCAGAGTTATATAGAGTAATTACATAAGTACTGCTGTGACACTGGGTGGAATCTCATTAAAAACTGTGTAAAGAACAATTGAGTTGTGGTGGAGAATATTCATTTTATTCCAGTTGACTATAATCCATATAATAGAGCATTAGCCTGAGCACAAATGCTGGTGTTGCTCTGATAAATGTATTTGGAATATATATTCAGTGCAGCATTTGCTTATGTGGAGCATGATAAAAAGTCGGTATGGGGCTTCCCTGGTGGTGCAGTGGTTGAGAGTCCTCCTGCCGATGAGGGGGACGCGGGTTCGTGCCCTGGTCCGGGAAGATCCCACATGCCGCGGAGCGGCTGGGCCCGTGAGCCATGGCTGCTGAGCCTGCGTGTCCGGAGCCTGTACTCTGCAACGGGAGAGGCCACAGCAGTAAGAGGCCCGCAAAAAAAAAAAGTCGGTATGGGGCAGCTCCAGATTTTCCCACTTGGGAAGGAAGCTGCTTGCTGTGCTGAGCAGATTGTTATGTGACCCCACTCGTCCTGGAAGAGCCACTCAGCCAGCTTGGATGGGACACTGTATGGCAGTCTGACCACATGGGAACTCCGAACCACTCACACATATAGACAGATGCACTTACAGACTTTGGCCTAGAAGAATGTGCTCCATTCACAGTTTAGGCTTCCCCCCAAGACGGGAGAGAGGCCTGGCCAGGATAGAATTTGTCATAGGTTAGTGTTTATTTTTAAAGAGATAGTGGGCAAGCCCTTTTTTAGTGTAAGGGTGTTTTTGGTTGATGGCATGTGAGTTATCCCTACTGAATATCACTCACCATAACAAACAAGAGCCATTCTAAACAGTTTTCTGATATGGCAGCCTAATACTCAAAAGCACTGAGGGGCAATAATATCCAATACATTTATACACCTTTCTGTGTATAAGGTGCTTTCACATATATTATGTCATCTGGTGTGTGGAGAATTGAGTATCTATGTTTAATTATTCCAGAGCACAGATTATTTAATACCTGAAGTCTACATTATTTTAGTTTAAATATTTTTCATCACAAAAAAATTACATCATGGAACATTGAGAAATTATGAGAAAAGTTCTCAACCTCAGCATCTTAATACACTAACATAATTTGCTCTTATTTCCTTCTAGTCTTCTTTCTTATTCACTCTTGTACGTGTAATCATAATGCTCTACATTGTTAAGTGCTTTTCCTCTGTAGGTCTCCAGACTGTCCCACTTGAATTTTATCTGTTCTCATACCATGTTTAAAGGAAAGAAACCAAGGTTAATCAATCTCTGTTTATATGAAGAGCATTATATTGTAGAGTATATATCCCCCTTGTTCAAAGTCAGTGTCACTTTGCTCATAAAGTACCAAAAAGATGGTTAGGGGAGCATTCATTCTGTTAAGCACTCAGTTTCCCTCTCTGGTTATGGAAACATCTGGGCAAGGCAGCTGGAGAAAACCACTTGAGAATCTGGAATATGCTGTTTCTAGTAAGGATGCCCCAGCTGCGCTTTGTTGTGCAAGATCTCTTCATCATCTCAGGATGCCAGGTCCCAAGCTGAGCTCACTCGGGGGACTCAGCTCCATCGAATGGGAGTGCTTGGCCTCTGCCTGCGTCATTTAGGAGCCGCAGGTAAAACTGAGGTTAAGAAGCACAGTTGATGCCTCTCTCAGTGTGACCCTGCCAAGAGAAGAGTGTGTGTGTGTGTGTGTGTGTGTGTGTGTGTCCATCCACAAGCATTCCTGAGACAGCTGAGAGAGAGGGCACAGATCCATCATCCCCAGGGACCTGTCATCAGCTTCCATCCTGGTGTAGTTCAGGCATGGATGTTCATCTGTGTGAATGCATCTTTTAAAGGGTGAAGCCAATATCCCCCCCAGACTATATCTGACTTTAAAGGGTGAAGCCAATATCCCCACTGCTCCCCTTTTTCTTGAGGAGAATAGGAATAGGTGTAGGATCTCCCTGGTCACACCCCTCCAGCCTCACCCCTCCAGCCTCCCTGTCCTGCAGAAACACTTCAAGCACACAGGGCCTCTAGACCAGATATTTGAGTGGGTTTCTGCAGGCGCTATACCAACTGCTGCTACCTCTGCTGGGAGGGCTGAGGCCACGGAGCAGCAGGCTTATAAGACAGTGTAAGACAACCTCCTAGACCTCCTTCATGCCAGGAAGGAAGAAGGAAGCAGTTAGAGACACTGAGGCATCCTTGTGTTGAGCAGCTCATCGTTGCGATGGCCAATACAAGTTCCAAAGCCCCTGGCTCCCTGACAGGTGCCTCCGTGCCAAGCCATGGCCTCCAAGCAGCATGCAGATGTATTCTTTCTTCTTTCATCCCTTTTTTTCCTTTTAAGTAAGCAGAGCTCCCTAAAGCGCACTTACTCTCCAAATATGTACACGGCAGGATGTGAGAGATCACTTCTGTCTGTAATGGATGCCTTGTGTCCAAGGTATTTTCCTGTGTATCGTGCTGTTCAATTTAGGACTCCTAATGCATGATTAATGTGTGTTTAAACAGTCATTGCCTAATCAGACTGCTTCACCTTTGGGACACTGGTAAGTATACAAAGCAGACCTACAGAAAACACCATCAGCTTGTGCAGAATAATCCCCCAATTCCAGTGTTATACAAGGAGTGAACATTCTGAGGCTCAAAAGGTGCCCATCCAGTGCTATGGTTTCCACTGAGCTGCATATGACTTCTCAGTTTTCAGAAACTGGATTTCAGAACCATTTGTTTAATTCAGTATTTGTTGAACATCTACTGGGCAAGGCTCCATGAGTTCCAGAAAGGGGAATTGGATGCGGGCCCTACTAAAGGGAGCTTACAGTCTAGTGAGAAACAGAATATGTTTATGAATAGTTACAGCGCTGAGTGGAAAGTTAGGAGGGCCTTAAGACTGATTTAGAAAAGGGATGGAAAGGCCATTGTGAAGGGGGCCTCGTGTGGACCATGAGTGTAGATGGCAGCAGATGGGACTGAGGGGAAGGCAGGGAGTAAGGAGCTTGCAGTCACTGCGGGGGTGTCAGAAGCCTTGTAGGGGCTTTGCAAGGCCTGAGTCATCCACACAGGCAGGAGGAGGTAAACTCGCTTGAGGGCCTGCAGTGCCCCCAGCTGTGGGCCTCCTTGAGTTCTTGCCCTGCGGGCTTCACCTACTGGCCACTGGAGCCCTATAGCTGCTGCTTTTGGCCTGTATGGCTGTGAAGTGGGAGACGTGTCCCAAAGAGAGGTCCCCGAATTCTAGATACTTATTCACAAAAATGTGATTTGAACCTAACGATCTGTGGACAGATGGCAAATAAGAAAGAGACTAAGGTGGCTGACTGAACATTTTAGTCATTTTCATTTCATCTCATTTGCAGCCCATCCAGGTCCTTAGAAGATGTGCTTGTGACTCACCATGGAGTCTGAACCCTTAAAGTGGGTCATGCCTGAAAAATGGATGAGGACTCTTGCTCTGAGGGATGTTAGTGAGGGGACAGTGTCGGACCTGTCCTTTTCTGAGAATTCTTAGAACTGCTTGCATATAAATAGAGTCTGAAAGAAATGGAAACTTGGCTTGAAGATGTCTTATAGGGAGAGAGTATTGGTATGTGTGTGTATTTATACGTACTTTGAAAAAAAATTGCACTCTCTTTCTGGAAACTGCTTTAGAAGTTAGGCTTATGATTGCTACATGATTCAACCACCAAATTACTGAAATGTTCCCCTCAAGGGGTATTTCACATTTTGTAAAAATTTTAGTATAATGAAGTGAATATGTCAAAAATTCAAACATTTTAAATTCTTTCACTTATTCACGTTTGAATTTAGAAGAAAGGATACCTTCAGGTAGGTTTCTTTTTCTTCCTTGACTTAAAAATAATAGTGGGTGTCTGAGACAAACACCCAAGAGGACTCGGGACTTCTACTACGGTGTCCTAACAGATTTCCCAGGTAGCAGCCAGGTGTTTGAGTACCACACACTTTCAGTCCCTTTTATCCTGTCAACTAATTTTTGGTTATTTTAGTAAATGCCATATGGCACAGTGATTATGTATTTGGGTTCTATGGTTAAATTGCCTGGTTTCAACTCCCAGCTCAGTCACTGACTGACTATGTGATAATTATCACATTACCAACCTTCCCTGTGCTTTAGCTTTCCTGTCTGTCTAATGGGCTTGATGATAGTGCCTGTCTCATATGGTTGCTGTGAAGATGAAGAAGTACATTAGTGGAGCGCTTAACATGGGGCCTGACACACAACTAGCACTCAGTCAGAATTGGCTTTGTTTCTCCTTCCCTCCCCGCCTCTCTCATTTATCCACCTGCAGGAGGATAAACACAAGGATGGCTATTTATAAAACATCAGCCTGGCCACTTTTTAGCTTTTGCTAACAGCTGGGGTAGAAGGTTTTGAGTGCTAGAGGTATTTGAAATGTGGTTAGGGTTTGAGTTGTCTCTTAATTTTCAAATATCCCAGCTGCCTCTGCCTCATCAACAGGAAAATTTAATTTATCAAAACTTAAACTTTCCCAGGACTACACTGTCTATCTGGCATAATGTGCAGCTGTGCTTTCTCCCTGGATGTGCAGTTTCTCCCGTCTTTGCCTTTCTGAATCTCTCTGTCAGTGATTCAACTCGCCAATTCCCTTGACTCCATCTCCCATCTTCCTTCATCATTTGTTCATTCTTGTTTTTTTTTTTATGCCTTCCTTATTCCTTGAAACCTCCTTAAAACCAGAGATCATAAAAACCATCATTTTAAAATCAGAATTTTAACTTTTGAATGGATTTTCTTTTGTAAATTGCTTCTTATAAAACAACACCTAAACTCTATGGGAAGGCAGTTTTAACTGTCAATGTTTGCCTAACTCAAAATTATCAGCATGAAATCGAGATGACAGCTTCTAAATATATGGAGTTTAGAGCACAGTATAAATGGAAATTTTTGTAGCCACGCATGGCTTTTTGTAATCTACCAATAGTATATTTCCTAGCTAATATTCTTCACACATAGGCTCAGATCCAAGATAAATATCCAGCAGCCATCCCTGGGTAATGCTTGCTAAAAATGAATCATTCAAGACATTTATGCCAGGAAATTTAGATTTTAAAGGATATCATATGATAAAACAGAAGTTACTTAAGTACTAGTATTCACTAAATTCTACTCAAGTGATAATTTTAAAAGCAGTCACTTCTACAGATATTTTTTTTTCTTTTGGACCAGTTCACCCCAAATTGACAAGGTGTTTAGGAATTTAAAAGCTCATACTCTTTAGCATATGGGTGAACCAAGATAAGTAGTTTACTGTTTGAAATGGTGTCATTCAGTGTTTTAAAGACTGAAATTGCCTATGAGACTTCCAAAGTATCTACTTTAATTAGCTTTAGTACATAAATTAACCAAGTCATCATTCAGAGGGTCTCTGTCTTTAAAAATGAGCTGGAAGAGTTTGAGGAACAGAGAGGTGGCCATTTGATCACCATATGGGCAAAGAGGAGAACAAGACGAGCCCGAGACCCTCTTGCGCCCCTGGAGCCCCTGCCCCATCTAACAGGACCCTTCCTTTAAACAACCTTTTCCCTCCACTGCCCCAGCCTCCAGACCTTCCCTCCCGAGCACAAGACAACCCAGCCTCTACTCCGTTTCCTCTCCCCAGTCACTCCCAGACGTATCTTTCATGTTTTCTTTTGCATTTTACATTAATATGTTAGCAACATCCCAGAGGCTGTGTGCTGGGCGAAAGAGAATGAACAGTGGCTCTGAGCCTGAAGTTCCTCATCTGAAAGATGGAGAGGATTAGAAATAATGTGTGTAAATTAGAAATAATGTGTGTAAATACAGTGTCTGGCATATGGTTAGCTCAGACTCTGCTGTCCTGAAATGCTCCCCTTTCCTTCCAGTTATTTCCACGTGTATATGAATATGCAACTATGACAGGAGAAAGCTATTAATTTATAACTGTTTACAGTCATGCTACACACCCACACACATATACACACCCCACCACACAATGAGGAAAAGAATCCTGCTGTCGAGCAGCTTGACTACACTGTCTTTGTTGTGATGAGCAGAGAACTGGAGAGAGCTGCAGATTTGAAGCAGTCGAGAGCTTTGCCTCAAAAAAGAGAAGGGAAGAGAGCGAAGGGGCTGGACGAGCCTGGAAGAGGGAGACATGAGGAGGGATTTGAGTAGCTGCTTGAGGAAGTGAGACTTGGGGGAAGACATTTTAAAAGTCACTTGGGGGAAAGTTTTACTCTCTGTCGTGCTGTGTACCCCTTGCTCCACTCCCTAAGAAATGTTCACAAAGGCTGCATTACAGTTCAGGATGTTTGGAGTTGGGTGCATGTGGCTGAGCATACGTGATATTGAAGGTGTTTTTGGTATCAGTGTCCTTGCGGTTGGCGCAGAATGGGAGTGTGACAGGTTCAGGTTCCAGCAGCTTCTTCCTTCCTATTTAATATTTAATGTTACAGGCCAATGTAAGTTCGTATTTTTAAAAAATTAAATTGAGACTTCCTGAGTGGTAATTTAAATCACTTCCCCTCTGCTTGCAAGTGGCTATGACGTTGGCTTTTGTGTAGTACTCTTTCTAGTTCTTTGGGTTCAGGAAAATTTTTATTTAAAAAAAAATAGCATCAGAATTTTTAGTGAAGGAGGTTTCTGCTTCCTTTAATGGCCAAGTACTTCCTATTGAACCCACTCTCCACAGACAACAACTATAAATGCTGGACAAACTATAAAACACAACCACTTTAAGCCACTGGAGCATGATTGGAAAGCAGCAGAAACTGAAGGAGAGTCTACTCTTGGGAGAAGGAGACAGCAGTGGGCAAGCTTCCCATTCTTTTATGGCTTTTAGCTTGAGGGCATGTCGCATTTGGTGTCACGTAAGGCAGTTAAAACCCATAGAAACCCACAGTTTCTATCGAACCCACAGAGGTCAGAGTTTGAGTCAGCCACAGCAGCTGGAAAGTGAAGAGGAAAATCCCAGAAAGGAGAGATGCAGATAAGGGAGCCCCAAATTTTGTGCATAAATTCTGCCTAAATCTCTGGCTGACCCTTGACTATGCACGCCTGGGACAGACTCCAAGGAGCCCAGCTAAGCCTAAAAGAATCGAAACTTTATATCCTCTCTAGGTAGCATCTCCTTTTTTAAACAATGCAAATAAACTCTTGGTTTATTGAGCATTTAGTTTGGTGTGTGGCTGTGTGCTGGGGGAATTTAAATATTGTTGAAATTTGACTTTGAGACTATCATTTCAGATACTAGTTGAAATTCCATACACATATGAAACCATAACACACATGTATATGTGAAAACATTAAATAACACAAGACCACATTCAGTGCCAAATGTCTGCCATACACAAAGTGGGACTTTGCCCTGAAAGAGTTGTATTCGTTCCCTAGAGCTGCTATAACAAACAGTCATAAACTGAGCGGCTTAAAACAACAGAACTTTACTTTCTCACAGTTCTAGAGACTGGAAGTTTGAAATTAAGGTGTCAGCAGAGCGATGCTCCCTCTGAAAGCTCAGAAGACTCCTTCCTTGCCTCTTCCTAGCTGCTAGTGGTTACTGGTATAGCCCTGCGTCCATTTTCATATGGCTCTTCTGTCTGCGTGTCTGTCTCCACATGGGCTTCTTATAAGGACACTATCCACTGGATTTAGGGCCCACCCTAATCCAAGATGACTTCATTTTAACTAAATAAGTCTGCAAAGACCTTATTTCCAAATAAGGTCACATTCTGAAGTTCTTAGGTAGACATGAGCTTTCAGGGAGGGAACGCTATTCTACCCAGTACAGAGGGGAATAAAAAGTATTGTGAAATATCCAGAACTTTAAGTTCTGGGTCTAATTAATCCTTAAGTATTAAAGTACTCTCTGTCTTATGGAACACTATTATTCAGGAAAGTGTATCGTGTGCTATGATTACCTAATTACTCATGACTCATCTGTATTTTAACTTTTATATATGTCATCATTGGAAGTAACAATTTATTTTTATCATAAACATTTAAAATTAAGATACCGCTAATTAATCCTGGACTTCTCCTGGCCCCTTCCCCCTTCCATTGTTCCAAATGAGTAAGGTTAAATGAAGCAGGGGGAGAATAGTGTTATAAAGCCCTTGACAAAATCTGTTCTCTAAAGCAAAGCCATTCCATTAAGGAGACCTAAATTTAGATTGTCAAAGCCCCATAGACTGAAAAGCAAGTTGTTAAAACTTATAATGAGTTTCAGTGTTGCTACATTTGGAAATGTCTGCATCTCAGCAGTAGCCCTTGTACTAGTATGCTCTAGAAGAGGGAGGGGACAGTAAAGGACTCTTGTCTTTGAGGCTATAATTTCAGATATTAGTTGGAAGTCCATGTTTTTAACCTTCACTGATTCTTAAATTGTAAACTCCTAGCAGCTGTAATTTGTAAAAAGCATTGGGGCAAATCCCCTAATGACAGATCAGAGATGACTGATTTAAAATATTTAATTCAATTTAGAAGAACCAAAGATGAAGCATCCTCTTCCTCCTTCTCCCTCCACCCCTATGCCAGCCACCCTGGCTTTTTCTTAACAATATCCCTGGAGTTAGAGAAAATTCAAATGAAGCTTTTGAGATTCAGCTTAAAGTGAAAACATTTTTTTTTGACATCTTTATTGGAGTAAATTGCTTTACAATGGTGTGTTAGTTTCTGCTTTATAACAAAGTGAATCAGTTATACATATACATATATCCCCATTATCTCTTCCTTCTTGCATCTCCCTCCCTCCCACCCTCCCTATCCCACCCCTCTAGGTGGTCACAAAGCAGCGAGCTGATCTCCCTGTGCTATGCGGCTGCTTCCCACTAACTATCTGTTTTACATTTGGTAGTGTATATATGTCCATGCCACTCTCTCACTTTGTCCCAGCTCACCCTTCCCCCTCTCCATATCCTCAAGTCCGTTCTCTAGTAGGTCTGCATCTTTATTCCAGTCTTGCCCCTAGGTTCTTCATGACCATTTTTTTGTTTGTTTTTTAGATTCCATATATATGTGTTAGCATACGGTATTTGTTTTTCTCTTTCTGACTTACTTCACTCTGTAGGACAGACTCTAGGTCCATCCACCTCACTACAAATAACTCAATTTCGTTTCTTTTTATGGCTGAGAATATTCCATTGTATATAGGTGCCACATCTTCTTTATCCGTTCATCTGTCGATGGACACTTAGGTTGCTTCCATGTCCTGGATATTGTAAATAGAGCTGCAATGAACATTGTGGTACATGACTTTTTTTTTTTTTTTTTTAAGTATCAGTTGTCTTCCAGTGATCTGACTCTTACTTTATTTATTTAGTTATTTATTTATGGCTGTGTTGGGTCTTCGTTTCTGTGCGAGGGCTTTCTCTAGTTGCGGCAAGCGGGGGCCACTCTTCATCGTGGTGCGCAAGCCTCTCACTATCGCGGCCTCTCTTGTTGCGGAGCACAGGATCCAGACGCGCAGGCTCAGTAATTGTGGCTCACGGGCCTAGTTGCTCCGCGGCATGTGGGGTCCTCCCAGACCAGGGCCCGAACCCATGTCCCCCGCATTGATAGGCAGATTCTCAACCACTGCGCCACCAGGGAAGCCCCATAGCTCTTTTTGAATTATGGTTTTCTCAGGGTATATGCCCAGTAGTGGGATTGCTGGGTCGTGTGGTAGTTGTAGTTTTAGTTTTTTAAGGAACCTCCATACCGTTTTCCATAGTGGCTGTATCATTTTACATTCCCACCAACAGTGCAAGAGGGTTCCCTTTTATCCACACCCTCTCCAGCATTTATTGTTTGTAGATTTTTTGATGATGGCCATTCTGACTGGTGTGAGATGATATCTCATTGTAGTTTTGATTTGCATTTCTCTAATGATTGCTGATGTTGAGCATTCTTTCATGTGTTTGTTGGCAATCTGTATATCTTCTTGGGAGAAATGTCTGTTTAGGGCTTCTGCCCATTTTTGGATTGGGTTGTTTGTTTCTTTGATATTGAGCTGCATGAGCTGCTTGTAAATTTTGGAGATTAATCCTTTGTCAGTTGCTTAATTTGCAAGTATTTTCTCCAGTTCCAAAGGTTGTCTTTTCGTCTTCTTTATGGTTTCCTTTGCTGTGCAAAAGCTTTGAAGTTTCATTAGGTCCCATT
Organism: Phocoena phocoena; assembly: GCF_963924675.1. Classification (NCBI taxonomy): domain Eukaryota; kingdom Metazoa; phylum Chordata; class Mammalia; order Artiodactyla; family Phocoenidae; genus Phocoena; species Phocoena phocoena. Next base: position 86,820,493 of record NC_089220.1, on the reverse strand, counting down.
TGTTTATTTTTTATTTTATTTCCATTTCTCTAGAAGGTGGGTCAAAAAGGATCTTGCTGTGATTTATGTCATAGAGTGTTCTACCTATGTTTTCCTCTGAGTTCGATGGTGTCTGGCCTTACATTTAGGTCTTTAATCCATTTTGAGTTTATTTTTGTGTATGGTGTTAGGGAGTGTTCTAATTTCATTCTTTTACATGTAGCTGTCCAGTTTTCCCAGCACCACTTATTGAAGAGGCTGTCTTTTCTCCATTGAAAGTTCTTGTCTCCTTTATCAAAGATACGGTGACCATATGTGCGTGGGTTCATCTCTGGGCTTTCTATCCTGTTCCATTGATCTATATTTCTGTTTTTGTGCCAGTACCAAACTGTCTTGATTACTGTAGCTATGTAGTATAGTCTGAAGTCAGGGAGCATAATTCCTCCAGCTCCGTTCTTCTTTCTCAAGATTGCTTTGTCTATTCGGGGTCGTTTGTGTTTCCATACAAATTGTGAAATTTTTTTGTTCTAGTTCTGTGAAATATGCCAATAGTAGTTTGATAGGGATTGCACTGAATCTGTAGATTGCTTTGGGCAGTATAGTCATTTTCACAATGTTGATTCTTCCAATCCAAGAACATGGTATATCTCTCCATCTGTTTGTATCATCTTTAATTTCTTTCATCAGCGTCTTATAATTTTCTGCATACAGGTCTTTTGTCTCCTTAGGTAGGTTTATTCCTAGATATTTTATTCTTTTTGTTGCAATGGTAAATGGGAGTGTTTTCTTGATTTCACTTTCAGATTTTTCATCATTAGTGTATAGGAATGCCAGAGATTTCTGTGCATTAATTTTGTATCCTTCTACTTTACCACATTCATTGATTAGGTCTAGGAGTTTTCCAGTAGCATCTTAAGGATTTTCTATGTATAGTATCATGTCATCTGCAAACAGTGACAGCTTTACTTCTTCTTTTCCGATTTGGATTCCTTTTATTTCTTTTTCTTCTCTGATTGCTGTGGCTAAAACTTCCAAAACTATGTTGAGTAAGAGTGGTGAGAGTGGGCAACCTTGTCTTGTTCCTGATCTTAGTGGAAATGGTTTCAGTATTTCACCATTGAGGACGATGTTGGCTGTGGGTTTGTCATATATGGCCTTTATTATGTTCAGGTAAGTTCCCTCTATGCCTACTTTCTGGAGGGTTTGTATCATAAATGGGTGTTGAATTTTGTCGAGAGCTTTCTCTGCATCTGTTGAGATGATCATATGGTTTTTCTCCTTCAGTTTGTTAATATGGTGTATCACATTGAATGATTTGCATATATTGAAAAATCCTTGCATTCCTTGGATAAACTCCACTTGATCATGGTGTATGATCCTTTTAATGTGCTGTTGGATTCTGTTTGCTAGTATTTTGTTCAGGATTTTTGCATCTATGTTCATCAGTGATATTGGCCTGTAGTTTTCTTTCTTTGTGACATCTTTGTCTGGTGGTGGTATCAGGGTGATGGTGGCCTCGTAGAATGAGTTTGGGAGTGTTCCTCCCTCTGCTATATTTTGGAAGAGACTGAGAAGGATAGGTGTTAGCTCTTCTCTAAATATTTGATAGAATTGGCCTGTGAAGCCATCTGGTCCTGGGCTTTTGTTTGTTGGAAGATTGTTAATCACAGTTTCAATTTTAGTGCTTATGATGGGTCTGTTCATATTTTCTATTTCTTGCTGGTTCAGTCTCGGAAGGTTGTGCGTTTCTAAGAATTTGTCCATTTCTTCCAGGTTGTCCACTTTTTTGGTATAGAGTTGCTTGTAGTAATCTCTCATGATCCTTTGTATTTCTGCAATGTCAGTTGTTACTTCACCTTTTTTATTTCCAATTCTATTGATTTGCGTCTTCTCCCTTTTTTTCTTGATAAGTCTGGCTACTGGTTTATCAATTTTGTTTATCTTCTCAAAGAACCAGCTTTTAGTTTTATTGATCTTTGCTATTGTTTCCTTCATTTCTTGTTCATTTATTTTTGATCTGATCTTTATGATTTCTTCCTTCTGCTAACTTTGAGGTTTTTTTGTTTTTCTTTCTCTAATTGCTTTAGGTGTAAGGTTAGGTTGTTTACTTCAGATGTTTCTTGTTTCTTAAAGTAGGATTGTATTGCTGTAAACTTCCCTCTTAGAACTGCTTTTGCTGCATCCCATAGGTTTTGGATGGTCGTGTTTTCATTGTCATTTGTTTCTAGGTATTTTTTGATTTCCTCTTTGATTTCTTCAGTGATCTCTTGGTTATTAAGTAGTGTATTGTTTAGCCTCCACGTGTTTGTAGTTTTTACAGATTTTTTCCTGTAATTGGTACCTAGTCTCATAGTGTTGTGGTTGGAAAAGATACTTGATACGATTTCAGTTTTCTTAAATTTACCAAGGCTTGATTTGTGACCCAAGATATGATCTATCCTGGAGAATGTTCCATGAGCACTTGAGAAGAAAGTGTATTATGTTGTTTTTGGATGGAATGTCCTATAAATATCAATTAAGTCCATCTTGTTTAATGTATCATTTAAAGCTTGTGTTTCCTTATTTATTTTCATTTTGGATGATCTGTCCATGGGTGAAAGTGGGGTGTTAAAAGTCCCCTACTATGATTGTGTTACTGTCAATTTCCCCTTTTATGGCTGTTAATATTTGCCTTATGTATTGAGGTGCTCCTATGTTGGGTGCATAAATATTTACAATTGTTATATCTTCTTCTTGGATTGATCCCTTGATCACTATGTACTCTCCTTCTTTGTCTCTTGTAATAGTCTTTGTTTTAAAGTCTCTTTTGTCTGATATGAGAATTGCTACTCTAGCTTTCTTTTGATTTGCATTTGCATTTGCATGGAGTATCCTTTTCCATACCCTCACTTTCAGTTTGTATGTGTCCCTAGGTTCTTGTAGACAGCATATGTACAGGTCTTGTTTTGTATTCATTCAGCCAGTCTGCTCCAGGTTGGAGCATTGAATCTTACATTTAAGGTAGTTATCGATATGTATGTTCCTATTCCCATTTTCTTAATTGTTTTGTGTTTGTTATTGTAGGTCTTTTCCTTCTCTTGTGTTTCCTGCCCAGAGAAGTCCCTCTAGCATTTTTGTAACGCTGGTTTGGTGGTGCTGAATTCTCTTAGCTTGTTTGTGAAGGTTTTAATTTCTCTGTTGATTCTGAATGAGATCCTTGCTGGATAGAGTAATCTTGGTTGTAGGTTTTTTCCGTTTCATCACTTTAAATATGTCCTGCCACTCCCTTGTGGCTTGCAGAGTTTCTGCTGAAAGATCAGCTGTTAACCTTTTGGGGATTCCCTTGTATGTTATTTGTTGTTCTTCCCTTGCTGCTTTTAATATTTTTTCTTTGTATTTAGTTTTTGATAGTTTGATTAATATGTGTCTTGGCATGTTTCTCCTTGGATTTATCCTGTATGGGACTTTCTGTGCTTCCTGGACTTGATTAACTATTTCCTTTCCCATATTAGGGAAGTTTTCAACTATAATCTCTTCATATATTTTCTGCATCCCTTTCTTCCTCTCTTCTTCTTCTGGGACCCCTACAGTTCGAATGTTGGTGCATTTAATGTTGTCCCAGAGGTCTCCGAGACTGTCTTCAATTCTTTTCATTCTTTTTTCTTTATTCTGCTCTGCAGTAGTTATTTCCACTATTTTATCTTCCAGGTCACTTATCCGTTCTTCTGCCTCAGTTACTCTGCTCTTGATCCCTTCTAGAGAATTTTGAATTTCATTTATTGTGTTGTTCATCGCTGTTTGCTCTTTAGTTCTTCTAGGTCCTTGTTAAACATTTTTTGTATTGTCTCCATTCTATTTCCAAGATTTTGGGTCTTTACTATCATTATTCTGAATTCTTTTTCAGGTAGACTGCCTATTTCCTCCTCATTTGTTAGGTCTGGTGGGTTTTTACCTTGCTTCTTCATCTGCTGTGTGTTTCTCTGTCTTCTCATTTTGCTTAACTTACTGTGTTTGGTGTCCCCTTTTCGCAGGCTGCAGGTTCGTAGTTCCCGTTGTTTTTGGTGTCTGCCCCCAGTGGCTAAGGTTGGTTCAGTGGGTTGTGTAGACTTCCTGGTGGAGGTGACTAGTGCCTGTGTTCTGGTGAATGAGGCTGGATCTTGTCTTTCTGGAGGGCAGGTCCACGTTTGGTGGTTGTTTTGGACTGTCTGTGTCCTTATTATGATTTTAGGCAGCCTCTCTGCTAATGGGTGGAGTTGTGTTCTTGTCTTGCTAGTTGTTTGGCATTGGGTGTCCAGCACTGTAGCTTGCTTGTCATTGAGTGGAGCTGGGTCTTGGCGTTTAATGGAGATCTCTGGGAGATTTTCGCCATTTGATATTACATGGAGCTGGGAGGTCTCTTATGGACCAGTGTCCTGAACTTGGCTCTCCCACCTCAGAGGCACAGCCCTGACGCCTGGCTGGAGCACCAAGACCCTGTCATCCACACGACTCAGAGTAAACAGGAGAAAAAAAAGAAATTAAGAAAGTAGAAGGTAAAATAAAAAAAATAAAGTTATTAAAATAAAAAATGATTATTAAAAAAAAATTTTTTTAATTAAAAAAAAGAAAGAGCAACCAAACCAAAAAACACATCCACCAATGATAACAAGTGCTAAAAACTGTACTTAAAAAACAAAAGAACCCTAGGACAAATGGTAAAAGCAGAGCTATACAGACAAAATCACACACACAAGCATACACATACACACTCACAAAAAGAGAAAAAGGGACAAAAATATATATATCGTTGCTCCCAAAGTCCACCTCCTCAATTTGGGATGATTCGTTGTCTATTCAGGTATTTCACAGATGCAGCGTACATCAAGTTGATCGTGGAGATTTAATCCGCTGCTCCTGAGGCTGCTGGGAGAGATTTCCCTTTCTCTTCTTTGTTCGCACAGCTCCCGGGGTTCAGCTTTGGATTTGGCCCCGCCTCTGCGTGTAGGTCACCTGAGGGCGTCTGTTCTTCGCTGAGACAGGATGGGGTTAATGGAGCAGCTGATTCGGGGACCGTGGCTCACTCAGGCCCGGGGGAGGGAGGGGTACGGATGCAGGGCGAGCCTGCGGCGGCAGAGGCCGGCATGACGTTGCACAAGCCTAATGCGTGCCGTGTGTTCTCCCAGGGAAGTTATCCCTGGATCCCGGGACCCTGGCAGTGGCGGGCTCCACAGGCTCCCGGGAGGGGAGGTGTGGATAGTGACCTGTGCTCGCACACAGGCTTCTTGGTGGCGGCAGCAGCAGCCTTAGCGTCTCATGCCCGTCTCTGGGGTGCGCGCTGATAGCCGCGGCTCGCGCCCATCTCCAGAGCTCCTTTAAGCGGCGCTCTTAATCCCCTCTCCTTGCGCACCACGAAATAAAGAGTCAAGAAAAAGTCTCTTGCCTCTTCAGCAGCTCCAGACGTTTTCCCGGACTCCCTCCTGGATAGCTGTGGTGCACTAGCCCCCTTCAGGCTGTGTTCATGCCGCCAACCCCAGTCCTCTCCTTGGGATCCGACAGAAGCCCGAGCCTCAGCTCCCAGCCCCCACCCGCCTCGGCGAGTGAGCAAACAAGCCTCTCGGGCTGGTGAGTGGTGGTCGCCACCGATCCTCTGTGCGGGAATCTCTCCACTTTGCCCTCTGCACCCCTGTTGCTGCGCTCTCCTCCGTGGCTCCGAAGCTCCCCCCTCCGCCACCCATGGTCTCCTCCCAAGAAGGGGCTTCCTAGTGTGTGGAAACCTTTCCTCCTTCACAGCTCCCTCCCACTGGTGCAGGTCCTGTCCCTATTCTTTTGTCTCTGTTTTTTCTTTTGCGCTACCCAGGTACGTGGGGAGTTTCTTGCCTTTTGGGAAGTCTGAGGTCTTCTGCCAGCGTTTAGTAGGTGTTCTGTAGGAGTTGTTCCACATGTAGGTGTATTTCTGATGTATTTTTGGGGAGAATGGTGATCTCCATGTCTTACTCTTCCGCCATCTTGAAGCTCCTCCTTAAAGTGAAAACATTGTACACCTGTCATAGCTAATTTGACAATAAGTGCCAGTCATTCTCTTAATATATCTCTTGAATAAGAATCTTAGAAATGAAAAAATATTGCCTCCAGAACGCCTGCTGATGGGCTAAATCTTGAGATGTACTGTGTTTCCTATGCCTGGAATTGACTCTGCTTGGTGTGAAAGTTTTCACCAGTATACCACTTGAAGTTAGTGCTGAGACTCAGCTGCTGGGACAAGAGGAGCATTCACATAGGTTTTTGTGCACAATTAGTTTCAGTTCTACTCGCCAGTCTAAGGAAAGGGCAGTTGGAATGGGGTTGTTAGATATACTTTACTACTTTTATTTTATTTATTTATTTATTTTTGCGGTACTCGGGCCCCTCACTGTTGTGGCTCCGGACGCGCAGGCTCAGCAGCCATAGCTCACAGGCCCAGCCGCTCCGTGGCATGTGGGATCTTCCCGGACCGGGGCACGAACCCATCCCCTGCATCGGCAGGCAGACTCTCAACCACTGCGCCACCAGGGAAGCCCCACTACTTTTATTTTTACAGCTTTTATTGAGTCAAGATTATTTCCTTGAGTGCCTGCTATGTTTCAAGGATTAGGCATACCAGAGAAGTAAGACAAGGTCCCTGTTCCATCCACCCTGCCTCCATGACAAATTAGTAGATCATTACAACACACGGAGAGGGAGGGTATGCCCAGAATGCTATGGAAGATCAGAGAAGGGCATCTAAAACTAACTTTAAAGAAATGTACAAATCTCTGTTGATACAAACATGACTTATATGCCTTGAAAATTGAATTCAATCATGGTACCTATAAGAAGGAAATGTATTCTAGCAAATATTTTTTTGAGATAAGATTTGCCAAAAACAGCGTGCTCTAAAAATAAATCAATGTAATGACTGATCTAGGAAATCTTAATTATTTCCTTAATTAATTCAATAGTTGGAGCCCTGAAAGAATTAATGACCCATTCGCCAAAGTCATTGTGATAATACTCAATTTAAAGATAGCTTTTCAACCTATTCTCCCAGCCTCCTTGCTGAACTGAAATTGTGGAAATTGTCCTCCGTTTCTACGCATTCACAGCCCTCTTCAAACTGGTCACTGAAACACTGTTTATTCTGCCACCTAAATAGTTCTTTAATCCATCCCATTTTTATTCTCATCACCATTATTGTAGTCTGTGTGTCCATCAAAGCTCATTTGGATTGTTACAATGATTTTCCATCTGGTCTTCCTGCTTCTAGTCTTACCGTCTTCTAATCCTCCTCCACCAACATGAAATCTACTTACATCTTATTCCCACTTAAAATCTTTCCAACCTTTGCCATCATTGACAGAATAAAGCCCTTAGGATGGCATATGTGGCCATTGACCACCCAGCCCTTGTCTGCCTCTCCGTATTTCACCTTGATCTCCTGCAACAGACCTCCTTGTGCCATGGCAGGTGGTAAAATTCCTAGAACGTGCCCTGCTCTGGACATGCTGTTCCCTATGCCGTTCTCCCACTCGTAGGCTGGCGAGCTCTATGCATCCTTCAAGACTCAGTTAGTAAATCCTTCTCTTTGTGAGGTCTTTCTGGTAGTCTAATTCCATCACACTATCCCTGTACCTTGTACAATACCTCTGTTATGACATATATCTCCTCACCGTAATTTGTGAGAAATTCTTCCACTCCCCAAAATAAGGTTCACCTCTAGTTAATGGAAAATTGAGGGGATCACCCCATCACTCTTCATCTTTGGAGTCCTCCTGGGCAGGGAGAATAGGTATCAGTAATATGGCCTCAAAAGATTTCTTACTTGAAGTTCAGGGAGGACTTGAACACACTGAGGGGCTGCTCCAGAGCTTATTCCACTGACTGTGTCTCTTACACAGTCTGATGTCACATGCTTTCCTAAGTAAGTACCTTTGATGAATTGAAAAGAGCACCTCAGAGAACAACATATAAGACACTCTGCCTGGGGAGAAAGACCCGCAGGGCCAAGTAAACTTGCCAATGATGCATCGTTTTGCTGAGGCAGCAGATTTTCTTGTCGTGAGCCGACGACTTCCTCTGGCCTATAGATGTCATGTTAAACTTTAACGATATCTGGGCTTCCCTGGTGGCACAGTGGTTGAGAATCTGCCTGCTAATGCAGGGGACACGGGTTCAAGCCCTGGTCTGGGAAGATCCCACATGCCACGGAGCAGCTAGGCCCGTGAGCCACAACTACTGAGCCTGTACGTCTGGAGCCTGTGCTCCTCAACAAGAGAGGCCGCAAGAGTGAGAGGCCCGCGCACCGCGATGAAGAGTGGCGCCCGCTTGCCACAACTAGAGAAAGCCCTGGCACAGAAACGAAGACCCAACACAGCCAAAAATAAATAAATAAAATGTAAAGTTTAACGATATCTGGAGTGTACAAAGGAAGAACAAAATAGGGACTTCCCTGGTGGTCCAGTGGGTAAGACTCCACGGTCCCAATGCAGGGGGCCCGAGTTCGATCCCTGGTCAGGGAACTAGATCCCACATGCTGCAGCTAAGGTCCTGCATGCTGCAACTAAGACCCGGCGCAGACAAAATAAAAATTTTTTTTTAAAAATTGATAACAGCCTTTGGGGGTATAGAAAGAGTGCATATGACCTCTTGTGTTACACCCAGCTCTTGCCTCAGCTCCCCCAAATACCTAGAGATTTGGGATTGGTTACCAGCTGATCTCTAATCTCCTGGATATAAAGATTTGGAAATGTTCTGATCCAAAAAAAAACCTAAAAGAAAAGTAAGAAGAAATCTGGCTTTAAATGCTGCTTATTCATCATCTTCAAATATTGTCGACTGAATTACTGGCTTCCTGTTAGGTTTTGAGGATTTTTCCCCTTTGTGTATCTTCATGGAGAAGCCTGGCATCTCCACTTTTTCCAGCAGGAGTGGTTTTCTGCTTGAAGCAGGCCAATAGTGTCCAGGTCTAAGAGATCTAAAGAGTCAGAAAAAAATTCAAGCAATGGGCTTAGCTATGCATTTAGACATAGAGTCAGAGGATTATAAATCCAACCCAAAGCTGCATAGAAGTATGGAGCTGTAGGTTGCTTCCGCAGGGGACATACGAGAAAAATCGAAGGATGGCAGTTCAGCATAATGGAAGGAGTGTGAACTTTGGGGCAAGGTAGGCCTGGATTTGAGCCCCACATACTAGTTGTGTGGTCTTAGATATGTCATTTAACTCCACTAAGCCTTGGTTTCCTCTTTGGTAAAATGGGATTAATAGAAACCTTTGTTATGGAATTGTTAGCATCAGAGAGAATGCTTGAGGAATGCTTTGCACATTTCTCTTAAGAAATGGTAGTTATGATTTTGGGTTTGTGTTGAGAGTGATATGATAGACTCTGATGTTCCACCCAATCCTCTGGGAGTGCTGTTGGCAGTGGTCTACATCCAGTGACTGCTCAAGCAGGGGTGTACAAGGCCTGGCTATTTTGGTTCAACTTGAAATAACTCTGAAGGACCATTCTAGCTCCAGAGCTCTCCATAGTTCAGCCAAGTCGACACTAGGCCTGCATCGCAGCTCACCTTCTCCCTCTGCCCACTCCACCTTTCTTTCATAACTTTCCATGGGTGTCAATTCCAAGAGCACTCCTTAAAAACATCCTGCATGCTAAACTCCATCCCAGAGTCACTTCCTGTATAACCTGACCTGTGACAAACGACAAGGCAGGTATCCAATCCTATGTTATTAATCACCCATTGATCTGAAGCCCAAAGAAGATCCTGGGCACCTAGGTGCTAGGTGTCGGGAAATATTTTAGAAAGACAGGCAAAGCATCAGAAAAACTGTAAGGGAAAGAGGAAATACCTAGAGACATGTGGAATTTGCCCATGGGAATGTGTCTGATAATTTACAGAAATTTAAAACATCCTAGGGCTTCCCTGGTGGCACAGTGGTTGAGAGTCCGCCTGCCGATGCAGGGGACACGGGTTCGTGCCCCGGTCTGGGAAGATCCCACGTGCCGCGGAGCGGCTGGGCCCGTGAGCCATGGCCGCTGAGCCTTTGTGTCCGGAGCCTGTGCTCCTCAACGGGAGAGGCCACAACAGTGAGAGGCCCATATACTGCAAAAAAAAACATCCTAAATCCTATTCCACGTGATCCCAGGAGCATGAAAGTGTTTTCCAATATCAACTTCCTGAAAGGAACTTGGCTCTGAGATTCACATCAATATAATTACACATATGTAATGATTAGTCTTTTCCAGTATCGAACTTTTAATTCCCTTTTCAATGGCAAGGACCCAGCTAGAGACCTTCCTGGAAGCAGAGCTGTGTTTCCCTTTCCCATGACTGTGTGTGGGTGACCGAGCAGTTATTTTGGAGCCGAGCTGTACTGCAGGCCACTTTCTGTTGCCTGGTGGCGTTTAGGCTGGGAGCCCCTTGTACCACTCAGGTGCAGGTGGAGTTAGAATCAGGAGGCCGGACAAAAGGTAATACTTGGGACTCCAATCCTGGAATAAGTTCTAGGGTTAAGTTTGACTCTGCTTTGGACAGGGACTCCATCTCCAGGAGCAGTCTTATCCCAACACGATCCTTCTCTGTTCTTTCCTACACTGATCTCACTGGGTATTAGGAGTTGAAGACCCAGGAGGACCTCATCAGGGAAGATGAGCTACTGCTAGTCTTCAGCTAATAGCCTGGTCATATCATTTAGTAGCTAATCAACAAACACTTCCTGAGGATCAGGTACAAGGCCCTGGGCTGTGCGCTGTGAGCGCAAACACTGGGGAGCACACTTCTACCTCTCCTGGTAACAGACAGGAACGGGGACATGAACATGGAGAGGCAGCAGTAGGACGGGTGCATGGTACACACAGTGAGTGCCAGGAGATTGGAGGAAAGAAGATGGCTTTTCCCAAGTCACTTTTTCAGATGTCTCTAAATCCCATGTCTCTGCAGTCCTGAGAATGCTCAGGCAGTGCCTTGCCCATGGGAGGCCCTCAATAGATATTTACTGAGTTGAGCATTTTTCCCAGGGGTTCGTCATCCATTTTTTGGCCTTCAAATGACACAATATTCAGTTTGCAGCAGATGTGCAAAATTTTTTTCAGTGGTGACTTCTCTGCGCTGCCATACGACCCTCAGGGGACTCTTGGTCTCAGTACTGGTGGCCTTGCTGTGCAGAGGCACAGAGATGACAGGGGTGTGCCAGAGACCTCGGGAGTGCTGCTGAGCTCAAATCTCCCACCTCTCCTGCATTCACCGCTACTCTTCAGGCCGAAGAACTGCTGAAGGAGCTCTGGCACACGTCCACAAGTCTTGCCACCTCCGTTTGCTCTCTCCACCATACTGCAAGGCCTAGACCGTGGTTTCACCTGATGTCCTGGGGAGGTGATCACCCCACCCCACCTCCAGTGCATGTGAGGAGATACATTTCCAAGCCCAGGAATTATTCATAGACCAAGAGGTACCTGTTGCCGCTCAGCCACTGAAGTAATTATATCTGGAAGAACCCTCAGGAAACTTAAGCTCAGGGACTGGGAGGGCACTTACCTCAAAGCACATCCTTGACTTTTATCTCAGCCCAAGTTCAGAGGCTCTGCCTCCGGGCAAATTTAGGATAGTGTGGGATGAGGTTGGAAGGAACACCTTATCAGCCCCTTCCCATCTCTGTCATTCTCTACCCCTTCTTTACTAGACGGTTGAAGAGTTCTCAATCTTATATTCAGGGTCATGCAAAGAAAACTTCATTCCCCTCCCCAACCCCAGACTGTCACCCCTAAGGCCCTTTCATACAGAAATTCAGGAGCCCCACTGCCGCCTGGGATGTAGTCTAGGAAACAGTGGGCCTGGGGAGGACAGAGGGAGGCACAGCCTCAGCATCCAACCTGAGAAGACCCTGCAGCAGTTCCCTCTGTGTGAGGCTGGAGGTGTGCACTGGAGGATCTAAGAGGATTTTTTCTGTAGTTTACAGCGGAATGTAAAATGACCAGACTCGTAGTGGGATAACAGTTTCACATAATGGTCTTCACTGTCTGAGGCCTGCTAGAGGCAGTTTCCAGAATTGAATGAATTCTGTTTAGTTACTCTTCCCATTTACTTTGAGCAATGGCCCTGAGTTTTTCAAATTAATTAAACTAGTGATAAATGTCTTAATGAACATCCACCTTGTAAAGCTACCTGATTACTCTTTTTTGTTTTTTGGTTTGTTTTTTTTTTTCCACTTATTTTATCCTCACTTAAGAGAAGATGGACCTGTAGTGTGATTACTCTGGTCAGCTAAGAACAGAATCAGAGACTCTGGGCACATAAAGGCATAAAGGGACACAAGGTCATTTACACAGAGGGAAACTGAGACTCAGAGAAAGAAAGGACTTGCCCAAATTCTCTTGGGCTCAGAATTTGCTTTTCCTTACTCCCTCATGTCCCTGCTGCCCCAAACTCCCTGCTCAAAGCTGAACACAGAAGACTTTCCTCCCTGGCATGGAACATCCTCAGGGCACCTATCCCATACCCATCTACTTCCCCACCCACTGATGGAGGAACGTCTGAATCCTCGCCCAGGAAAGAGGAAGGAGAAGGCTGGTCATGACAGCCAAGACGGAAGTCTGACTGAGAACCTTAAAGAGCACAGATGCAGGAAGGAGGCAGCAGCAGGCACGGGCCTGGGGCAGCCACCAGCCCACCTGCTTCCTAGACGAGAGACCCTAGAGGCCAGGGGAGGAAATGTTCTGGAACAGACTCCCTGCCACTGATGGCAAAACTGGGGTGAGAAGGGAGCTCTATCTCTGAATTAGGTTTGATGATACTTGCCAGCTTTATTTTCTGATGATGTAGCTCATGGCAAAAGGGCAGTGAATTTTGTGCTACTTAGCCATTGAAAGTAAATGGTGATTGGGGACTTGAACTTTCCAGCCAGAACTGGGCAGCTGCCCACTGTCATGAAAGGTAGAGTTTGAAAAATCTGGCAGGAAGGAGCAGAATTCCTCTGTAGTATTGAACCCACAAGCCTAGTGCTCTGAAGTTGGTACTCTTGGTACATGAGAACATGAAAACTGAATAAAAAGTGAGAGTTGTGGGACTTCCCTGGCGGTCCAGTGGTTGAGACTTCGCCTTCCAATGCAGCGGGTGCAGGTTCGATCCCTGGTCAGGGATCTAATATCCCACATGCCTCACGGCCAAAAAAACACCAAAGCATAAAACAGAAGCAGTATTGTAACAAATTCAGTGAAGACTTTTAAAATGGTCCACATCAAAAAAAAATCTTTAAAAAATAAATAAATAAACTGAACACTTGACAAAAAAAGAATTGTGCTGACAAAGCAGGAGCACAATTCTAGAGTGGTATTAGTCCTGGAGTTCAAATATCCACTTTTTCTCCCCCTTATCCCTGCAGTCCTTGCCCCGAGAGCTGCTAGTGACCAACAGGTGCTGGAGAAGGGTGGATCTAGTCCCATGATCCCCAGACCATCAGCATGGGCATCACCTTGATCTTGTTAAGCCCCATCCCAGACCCACTGGGCCAGATACTCTGGGAGAGGGGCCCAGCATTCTGTTTTAACAACTATCCAGGTGATTCCAATGCAGGCTCCAGTTAGAACCACTGGTCCAGAGCATGGTATGGTTCTGAATTTGCTTATTAAGGAAACTATTTTCAAGAGAGCTAGCCATTGCCTCCTACCTTACCTCCCCGCTCCATCCCCCTCCACCACTGGGACAGCTGCTATTGGGAGATCTGGGGTTTGCCCTATTGCTTTCCCAGGCCTCAGCATTTGTAAAATAAACCATCTTTCCACCACCTGCTTGGTTTCTGGCCCCAGCTGTCTCACTCATCTCCTGGGACTTCCAGTTTTGTTGTTCCAGTGAGGTTGTCTCCACTTAAATGGTGGGAAGGGGGTCATTCATCAGTGTGGCTTTGTACCATCAGTGGGACCACAGACCAAGAGCCGGGCCCTGGACCCTACCTCAGAGGCTTCTCTGCTCTGATGAGAGACTTTTCAAGGGAGGCCCTCGTTGTCCTTCTCAGGAGAAGCAATGAGAATGACCTGCCTGGTCCTAGCTAGGGACACCAGCAGCTGTGAGTGACTGAGTGAGCTCTGGGGAACTTGGGACTCCAATCCAGGAGCTGTGAGCTCTGCTTGTTCGTACCTCCCCCTTTACCTGCCAGCAGGATGGGCAGTCACCTGCGGACTGCAGGGGGAAGAGTCTGAAGCTACAATTCACTCTTGTAGCTTTAATGCCAAAGAGAACCAATTATGGTTTTTGAAAGAGATCGGCGCTCTGGAGTAACTTAAATACACTTTTCCAATTTTTTTCTTTTTTTTCTAATTAATGCCAAGGCATTAAAAGGTATGGTGGCTGTTGGAACTGTGTCGTGTCTCATCCTCCACCTCACTCACTCCTTCCCGAGTGTTAGGAGCGTGTCGAGAGCATTATCAGAAGAAGCTCTGCCTTTGTCCCCGTGGAATTAAATACAGCTGCCAGGCCTCCGAGGGGTTTGGGTTGATGGCATATATTTGATATTTTATACTTTTCTTCTGACCTAGTCTGGGGAAAATAGCCTTGGGATATGGAGAAGATGCAAATCTGTGCCTTGAGAGCCCTGCGGGGCAGATTTCCAAAACAGTAGCCAACCCCATAAGCTCGGGGACACTGCACAGGTGGACGTGTAGCCAGGACCCACCTGAGCATTCTTGTCCAGGGAGGACTGGCCTCTGTTCCGTGAGTGCACAGCCCCATCGCTAAGGCTGTGTTATGTTCAAGTCCATTCAGCCTAAGGGAAGAAGGGGCCACAGGAGACAGAGGAGGTTGGTAGGGAAAATACACAGGGTTTTTATGTATATTATGTCTCTTGTTTTGAGCCTCACAATAATCCTTTGAGAGATGTAGTGTTAATCTTGTTTTGTAGCTAAGGAAACAGAAGCTCAGAAGGATTAAGGGACAGGTCTGAGGTCACAAGCTGAGAAGTGGCAGAGCAGGGCCTTGACTCCAAGCCCAGGGCTCATCCTCAGTGAACCTTCCCAGGGCCCTTCCCCTCTCTGCTCCCTTTGCCTCCACGTCAACTCCAAGGGAACGTGAGTGACCTGATAGGGTAATTGAAAAGGAGACTGCACCAGGACTCGGAAATCCTGGACTCTTCATTATTGGATGTGTCCAGCCTAGAACCCACCACATTTGTTGGTACTGGCCAATAAACAGTTTTCTGCTGAGGGGCAAGGAGACTGGGGGGAAGGCTGCAGGATTATGAGAACCAGTGAGGATGCTGAGCTTGACATGGTGCTCCTGACCGTGGCCACCGAGGCCACTCCCCTTAACCCCAGAAATTCCCAGGCTTGACAAATAGCATGTGCATTTGCCCTTTACAAAAAAAAAAAAAAAGGCAATAAAATGTGTTGTCAAACTGTCTTTAGGGTTGGGTGCAAGGGGATGTCTATTGTATTTCCTTTTTAAGTAATTTATTTTACTGAAGTATAACTGATTTACAATGTTGTGCTAATTTCTGCTGTACAGCAAAGTGACTCAGTTATACACATAGAGACATACTTTTTTATATTCTTTTCCATTATGGTTTATCACAGGATATTGAATATAGTTCCCTGTGCTATACAGTAGGACCTTGTTGTTTATCCATTCTATATATGATAGTTTGCATCTGCTAATCCCAAACTCCCAGTGCTTCCTTCCCCACCCCCACCCCCACCCCCTGCCCCTGGCAACCACACATCTGTTCTCTATGTCTGTGAGTCTGTTCCTGTTTCGTAGATAAGTTCATTTGTGTCATATTTTAGATTCCACATATAAGTGATATCATACGGTATTTGTCTTTCTCTTTCTGACTTTCTTCACTTACTATGATAATCTCTAGGTCTGTCTATGTTGCTGCAAATGGCCTTAATTCATTCTTTTTATGGCTGAGTAATATTCCATTGTATATATGTAGCATATCTTCTTTATCCATTCATCTGTTGATGGACATTGAGGTTGTTTCCATGTCTTGGCTATTGTGTATAGTGCTGCTATGAACATAGGGGTGCATGTATCTTTTTGAATTATAGTTTTTTCTGGATATATGCCCAGGAGTGGGATTGCTGGATCACATAGCAACTCTATTTTTAGTTTTTTGAGGAACTCCCATACTCTTTTCCATAGTGGCTGTACCAGTTTACATTCCAAGGGGTTGTCTATTTGCCCCAAAACGCTGGGCTTTCTTTACAAATTATCTGAAGCAACGTTGTAGGCATAGTTGTATGAGAGGGTGAGTGTGTATGTGTGTGCGTGTTTGTGTGTGTGTGTGTGTGTGTGTGTGTGTGTGAGAGAGAGAGAGAGAGAAAGAGAGAGAGAATATGAGCTTCACACAAATACAAAGTGTTGAGTTTTTTTCTAACAAGCCTGGCTGAGTTTTCAGTAATTCTATAGCTGTGATATGACTAGTCCACTGAGGTATTCAGCACTGGCTGGAAAAATACAACCAAAATTTATTCCATCAATAGCAAGAAACAGTGACGCTTCAAAGAGTCACTTTACTGTAAAAGTGGCCTCACCATGAGAAAGATAGACGAGTTTGCTTTCCTTCAGGCCCAACTCAGGTTTTTTGTCCTTCTGGTAACTTCACCAGATACAAGGAATCCACATAGGAATGGGGACACCTTGGCTCTTGAAGCATTGTCACTGATATCTCAGTAAGTCTAGCCCTCTCGTTAGCCCTGCTCTTACAAGCTCTACGACAGCAGGTTTGAGGATCTGCTCAGAGGGTCTTAACTGCCCTTGTTGAGTCTGGCTTGGACCATCTATGCTAACAGAACACGTAGTCCTCCCTCCCATGCCGTTGACTTGCACACAGTGACCTCCACGTTCCAGACGGAATGTGTTTTGCCTGCCCCACGTGCATGTCCTCTGCCTACCACACCATGTGGCGCTGAGCTCAGCCAGTTCTCTGACCCAAGCAAGGACTGCCAACAGGGCTGCCTGAGGCCCCATGCCTGGCATCTGAACCTACAGATATCTATTTGCATCATGAAAAGCACCCAGTTCCCTCAGTTTGCCTGTAGAATGGCTGGTTATTGGTGCAAGAAGGTGCTGCGTTTGTTAAGGACTAGCTGGGGCCAGTGGCTGCAGGAGTCTGGGTGACCACTGTTCCTCTCTCCCTCTGAACTCTCTGGGTGACCACTGTTCCTCTCTCCCTCTCTTCCTCTCTCCTCTCTCCCTCTGAACTCTGCCTTCCCTCCTCAGGGCCGGACCTCTCCCTCAGGAGCCACATGGCCACCTGGCTCCAGGGCAGCCTCCTGGTGCTACATTCTAGGTACCAAGTACCTGCACGGGCTCCATCGTTCCCAGCCTAACTGCCGAGCTCTCGAGTCCATCTCCTCTGAGAGTAGGGAGCGAGGGCCTGCATGGGGCTAAGCTCTGGCCCTGCTGCACGGGGGCAAACAGCTATATGACACAGTACAGCTGCATTTCTCCCTGCAATTACCCTCCCTCATCTTCTACCAGAGCGAGCTGGCTGCTTTTCTAGCCGCAGCCTCAGCAGTTCCTGGGCAGATTTTGTTGGTTTATGACTAAGCAAGAAAAGTGGGCTCCTGGGCCAGAAGCTCGGCAGGAGTTCTGTCCCTTCAAAGAAAATGTAAATTGGCATGGAAGGTGCAGAGGTTAAGAAATCTGGGGGCCTGCTGTTAGCATTTGTGCCCCTCTCGTCCCTGAGCCTCAGAAAGCCAGGCCACTTGTAGTGTGCGAACACAGGGGCAGGACCGCACCCCAGTGATTGATTCACACTTCTCAGCTCAGTGTACTCATGCCCCGGCCCTGAGAAGATGAGCTGATGTGGCTGTTCCTCTGTGACATTAAAGTGCCTTTTTTTTTTTTTAATTTATTTATTTATTTTTGGCTGCTTCAGGTCTTCGTTGCTGCGCGTGGGCTTTCTGTAGTTGCAGCGAACGGGGGCTACTCTTTGTTGCGGTGCACGGGCTTCTCATTGCGGTGGCTTCTCTTGTTGCGGAGCACGGGCTCTAGGTACACGGGCTTGAGTAGTTGTGGCACATGGGCTCAGTAGTTGTGGCTCGTGGCTCTAGAGCACAAGCTCAGTAGTTGTGGCACGTGGACTTAGTTGCTCTGCGGCATGTGGGATCTTCCCGGACTGGGGCTCGAACCCGTGTCTCCTGCATGGGCAGGCGGATTCTTAACCACTGCGCCACCAGGGAAGTTCCGACATTAAAGTGCTTTTACACAGCACCTGCTCCTGAACCTGGCAGACGGCTGCACACACATGCCTTTAGACGACACGGATAAGGAAAGCCAGCAAGTCTTTGGCCTACAAGAAATGTAAATGTAAAGTTAAGACAGAAAAGAGGCTAGGATGCCATCCCACCCCTAGGGTGCTGGGTGCCTTGTCCCTCCCTCTCAGTCCCCCAAGGACAACTTGTTCAGCTCTTGCTTCCTCCCCCAGGCACCCCCCATCCTGGCATGGCCTTTCCGCACCCCTGGACTCTTGTGCTTTTGGAGGGCAGGTGCCCACCTCCTGCAGCCTTCCACCTCCCCTCTGCCTTCTTGAAGGGCCGTGAAACCATGGCCAGCTCCCCTTTAACTGCATGTGGCCCAGGATCTGAGAAAGTTGTGATGGCTCGTGCCCCCTTCACGACTCAGGTAGTTTTTACTTATAATCTACCTGCCTCACAGGTAAGCTGGATTGAATAAGGCCCAGTGAGTGGGGAGCTTTCTACATGTTAGCTCCTCTTATCTGGATGCACCATGCCAGAGTCCCTGGGATTGACCCTGTGATGGGTTAAAAAAAAAAGCGGTTCTCCTACCCAAGGGTGTTGACTGTGAGGCAGAAAATGCAATTAACCTTGACCAGTTTAGGTCACTGGCCCAAGCCTGCTTACTGCTTGCTGCTTCAGTGCCTTCCCTAAAGAACAGACAAACCATAGAGAACTAGAACCAGGCCCTCCAGGAAGGAGCACCAATATGAATTCTCTTGACCTCTGAGTTTCAAAATGATTCTAAAGGGCTCATGAATCATTCTGAGCACCATATAGAGAGAATTAAAAGGATGCATGTGTACGTACTATTATTTTCAAATGTGTGTAGGTGCTATTGTGGTTCATAAAATGTAAATTTAGTTTTTAGATGGGTGCTTAATACGTTATTTTGACCCACTAATGTCCTTGTGAAGAGAATAACCTCTGAGGTTTAGCTGGATTAGGGTGCTCTGCCTCAGCTCGCTTGTCCTGAAGATAAACGGCCTCAGGCTTGGAGCCCCGACTTCGTGACTAAACAGTAATCACCTGTCAGCGTGAGTGCCTGTTTCTCCAGTATAATCAATGGCACAACATTGAGCACACAACACACGGGTTAGCATAGCACCAGGGCAACTGCCAGCAAAGGGAAAAGGAGACAGAACTCACTGGACTTTGCCGTCCCACCAAAGGAGAAAGCTGGCTGCCAGAGAATATTCCAGAAAGCCCCAACTTAAGGCAGGGAGACCACGGAGAGGGAATCCTAGGACACGGCTGGCATCTGGAAGTGCAAGGCCAGGAAGTTTTAAATTCCTAAACCCTAGGCCCTGCCAGAGGCTTGCTGTAGAAACCCACCATGAGGGGGCAGCTGAATGTGACTTCCCCCCCAAAGACTGCCTGGGGCCACTCCACCAGCCACAGGAGTGGGTGCTCCAAGGGAGGGGCGATTGCAACTCTGTGTGAAAGGTGTTCCAGCGGCTCTCAGTAGATCCTGCCTTTGTGTTTCTTCTGGGGTTTTAAACTTCATGGGATTCCGCTCTAAGGAGGAACTCTGCTCCTACCTTTCTCCCTTCCTTCCCTCCAGCCTTGGAGACACAGCAAGGGAAGATGCTTGTCTTCATTGGTCTCCACAAGAGCCTCGTAGCTCAAAACCATGCCTCCACCACGGGTAGGTGGGAACCTGAGGGAACTCTGACTTCATGGTGGGGAGCAGGGGTTTCACCAGATGCTGAGAAATAATGATAAAAAGATCCTTTTTCACTGATAAAGGGAATGTACAATGGGATGTGTCTTTTTTTTTTTTTACAACTACCTAAAGAGAAAAGCCATGCTTCCTTTTTCTTCCTGTGAAGTGGAAGAACTCTGAGGTTGGATCTGCTGAATTTAATGTTCTTACCAGCTAAGAGCCCTACAAGTGTATTTGAGCTGACAACCCATGAGTATGAGTTGTTTTTGTGGAAGACATGATTCTTTTTTTTTTAAACATCTTTATTGGAGTATAATTGCTTTCACACAATGGTGTGTTAGTTTCTGCTATATAACAAAGTGAATCAGCTATACATATACATACATCCCCATATCCCCTGCCTCTTGCATCTCCCTCCCACCCTCCCTGTCCCACCCCTCTAGATGGTCACAAAGCACCGAGCTGATCTCCCTGTGCTATGCGGCTGCTTCCCACTAGCTATCTATTTTACGTTTGGTAGTGTATATATGTCCATGCCACTCTCTCACTTCATCCCAGCTTACCCTTCCCCCTCCCCGTGTCCTCAAGTCCATTCTCTGTGTCTGCGGGAAGACATGAGTCTTATCAAAAGTCCATGTGATTTCTATCACAGAGGCGCAATTTCCCCATGGCTGCCCCAGGCTTCTGCTAATATGGCTGTTGTATGTAAGGAAGCGAACTTCTTCAGCCATTAAAACTCACACCAGGAGGGACAAATTAGGGGTATGGAATTAGCAGATACAAAGTACTATTTATAAAATAGGTGAACAACAAGGATATACTCTATACCTCAGGGAATTATACCAATTATCTCGTAATAACCTGTAATAAAGTATAATCTGCAAAAGTACTGAATCACTGTGCTGTTCACCTGAAACTAACATAATATGTAAATCAACTATACTTCAATTAAAAACAAAAAAATCACCCCAGCTGATCACAGTACAGTAGCCAGCTTGGTGCAAAGGACAATTTGTAGAGAAAAATATTCATAATATGCAACTGTCTCTTAGTATTCCATTTCAATTGCTTTGAGAGAGATAATAGTACAGGACATGCTGCCTGAGACAGGGTTAAGCATATTTTCTCTGTTCCCAGAACCTTAAAAATGACTTTAAACTCTTCCCACACTCTGGGGCATCAGTAAGGAAAGAGTTGACAGCCCCTGCCCACAGTGACAGTTGTTGACGGAGTCCTTTGAAAGACCTGGTTTGTGGCCCACTGCCCTGAAGTCCCCGTGTGATTCATAACAAGGCTCTGTTGTGAGAGTAGCTCTTGCTGGTGGGAGACAGAAGGGTGTAAGAATGGGGCCAGCTGCCTCAAGGTTATGTTGTGGGCGGGAGTGTGAGGCCGGCAGAAGAGCAGGGGAGGTGCCCACATGGCACCACCTTCCTTAGTTGAGCTGTCCACTCACTCATCCTTCCAATCCTGCAAGGGTAAGCTTCTTAAGATACTTGCTGAGAGATCTGATATCCTGCCCTAGTTCTCCTTGGCAAAGTATAGGGTGAGCTGGCAGAAGGGACAGAGGTGAGGGGTAAACCTTTTGAGGTCTTAAAGATCTGTCCATTCCAGGAGCAGGGCCAGGTCCTTCTGTAATTACCCATGGCCTTGGGCCTTGTCATAGGTGAGATAGTTTGGATCTTATAAGACCACCTTGATTTGCATGTGGAATTAAACACAGACCCACCAGAGACGGGCATCTCAGCTGAGCTGTGGAGACCACTGGGGACAGGCCCAGAGATGCTGTCTTGCAGAGCTCCAGCTGTTCTGACACTTCCCTGCAAGTCATTCTCCCAGCTCATCAGAGATACCCAGGCAGGTCCCTGAAGAGAAGGTTATGGGTTTAGAAGTGGCCTAATTTCTTGACATTGTGTAAAACCTTTTAGCCACCCCTCCACCTTCTATCCATTGATTCAACAAATAATTATTGAGGACACACCGGCCATATGCCAAGCCCTGTGCTAAATTCTGGGGGAGGGCTCCTACCCTCATGAAAAGTATGGTGTAGAAAGGGAGCAGATGATAAATAAGTAAACAAATCAACAAGATAATGACAGACTGTCAGTGCCATGAAGGAAATAAACAGGATAAATAAATGAGATAGACAGTGACAGGGAGGGGCTGTTCTGTAGGGAAAGACCTCTCTGCAGCAAGGACATTTGAGTTGAGACCTCAAGGAGATGAAGAGCTGGAGGAAGGGCATCCCAGGCAGAGGGGGGTACAAAGACACAGAGGCAGAAAAGCCTTGGCATGCTCAGGAACAGAGAGATGGTGGCCGGAGAGTGGTGAGAAGAATGATTTGGGGTGAGTTCAGAGAGGAGGCAGGAGCCAGGTCGTGTAGGGCCTTGGAGGCCGCGGTCAGAGCTTGGATTTTATTCGGAGAGCAAGAGAAGCCCCTTGCTGACAGTGTCACACAGGAGTGGCAAAGTCATTAAAGATCACTGTGTGCTCGCTGCAGTTAAGAGCTGTGAGGCATATCTATATGTGCTGCTACAGAAAGAGTCACAAGATACTCTACGTGGGGAAGAATCCCAAGAAGCAGAATACAGTATAAAATATGCTGCTGATGTCTTTTTAAAACAGGAGATGTATATGTATATAGGCTTGCCCGTGTATAAAGTAACCTCATTAAGGATACCCAAGAAGCTGGTGAGGGTTTGCTTCTGGGGATGGGGAACTGCAGCCTAGGTAAAAGGGAGACTCTTCATAGTATATTCTTTTGTAAGTTTGAATATCTTACTACGTGCCTGTATTACTTATTCATTAAAAAAAGACAGTTTGTCTAAATTGCAGTCACCCTGGCCGTCATGTGGAGAGAGGGTGAGCACAGAAGCAGAGGACTGGCTAGTAGGCTCTGGCCGTGGTCCAGTTGAGAGGTGGTGGTGGCTTCACCTAGGGAGTTGGTGATGGGGATGCAGAGAAGCAGGAGGATTCATGATGCACTTTAGAGGCAGAGCCAGCTGGACTTGGTGAGTTCCACACGACAGTCCAGAGGAACGCTGTGTGCATTATAGGTGGGAACTGGGCCTACCTGACTCTTATCTGCCTTCTCTGTCATCTTTGTGGAAGGAAGGGTTCTTGGGCTCCTTCCAGGTGCTGAAAGCCTCAGAATTCCTGAGAATGTTGAATCCATCACAATATGGAGGACATAGTTATGGACATGTGCCCCTTTCACATCCTCATGCAACTGTTACAAACGATTTTTAATGACCATCAAAACAAAGTTACACTGAAGAAGCCCGCCCATTTCTCAATGGAGCTTGCTTTCTTTGCAGAGAGATGCCAAAGGCCAATACCTGTTTGACCTTCTTTGCCACCACCTGAATCTGCTTGAGAAAGACTATTTTGGGATCCGCTTTGTGGACCCTGATAAGCAGCGGGTAAGTCAATATTCAAAGCACAGTTGGAGGAGAGGGTTGGTCAGTAAGCCTGAGGCCCTGAACGGTCTGTGTCACTCATGTTCAGAGTTTAGCCGCAGGAGTCGGGGACCAACCGGACCCTGCAGTTCGGTGTCATCTCTTCAGATCATATTGTGAGACGTGGAAGACCCCATAGCAGAGCTCAGCCGGAGTGGTCCATCGTTTTTTAGATGCTGAAATGGCAGCCTCGAGAGCTGAAGTGATTTGCCCAAAGCTGCCCAGTTAGAGTCAGGGCAGCTGGACAGGTGTTGTGGTCTCAGAGCCCAGGTAACAAGCTGAGGCTGTCCTGCCCGTCTCTAGTAAATGGGCTGATTCGCCTTGTTCTGGTTAGGAAGGGTCTCACCTGAGTGCCACAAGAACCCAATCTGGGCAGGACAGAGATGGAGCCGAACTGACGCGGGCTTTTCAGCCCTTGCAAATCCTGCAGTTCTTGTTCTGCTCTACACAACGTGGGCGGCTCTACAGACACAAGGCATTGACAAGGACTGTGATATTCTGGACAGATACAGAAACAAGGCCCCTGACTACTCCTCCAGCTTCATCTCCCCAACCGTCTCCACCCTGCTGTGGCCCTACCAGATGATACTGTGGCTCTCCACACACGTCAGACTTCTCCTCTTCAGAGCCTTCACCTGTACAGTTCTCCTCTGGAACATCGCTTCCCCTTTCCTCACTTCTCTACTCTCCACACTTTCCTTCTGGCTAACTCCTTCTCACGTGTAAGGTCTCAGCTTAGGCTTTGACTTCTTCCCGGAAGCCTTCCCTAACCCCTACGCTGACTGAGGGGCCCCTCTGATGTGCCCCCATGTGCCCTGTTCTACCCCTATTGGAGTAGAACTTATTACACCATGCTGGTATCGCCTGTTTGATTACCTGTGTTCCTTGCAAAAATATGAGTTCCACGAGGGCATGGACTTCATCTCATTCATCACTGTAACCCATGGAACTAGCACAGGGCCTAGAATGCAGTGGATTCTCAATAAATGTCTGCTGAAGGGATGATGAGTGGGTGAGTTAGTGGGTTATAGTGCCATGTTCCTGCCCTCCACTTGCCCAGCTACCCTTCAGGCCCACACCTGCAGTTTCTATAACTTCCGTCCATCAGCCCTTTGCTCTGTGTGGGGAGGTTCTCTCTGGCATCCCCACCGAAGTGGGAAAGTATGCAGAAGCATTCAGGCCTCACTGCCTCCCTTCCCCTCACCCACTGTCGTCTACCATCCTCCAAAAGCACTGTCACCACGAGCCCCAGAGGGCCCCCCTTTCATGGGTCCACACATTTTTTTCATAGCTCCAAACATAAGCTTCATCTCTGTCACCACTGGGGACCTTGGAGCCCCGGAGGGTGCAGCCTCCCACCAGTGCCCAGGGCCACAGGTAACTCCCTCTCCAGGCCAGAATCAGGTTGTGTTTTTTGTTTCATTCATTCACTTATTAATTATTTGGCTGCATCAGGTCTTCATTGCTGCTCCCAGGCTTTATCTATTTGCAGCGAGCAGGGGCTACTCTTCATTGCAGTGAGCAGGCTTCTAACTGCAGTGACTTCTCTTGTTGCGGAACACAGGCTCTAGACACACGGGCTTCAGTAGTTGCAGCACGTGGGCTCAGTAGTTGTGGCTCGCGGGCTCTAGAGCACAGACTCAGTAGTTGTGGCTCATGGGCTTAGTTGCTCTGCAGCATGTGGGATCTTCCCAGACCAGGGATCGAACCCGCGTCCCCTGCATTGGCAGGCGGATTCTTAACCACTGCACCACCACAGAAGTCCCCAGGTGTTGTTTTGTTGTTTGATGCTCTGAACCGCTGTGTCTCCAGGTCACATTTAGGGTTTTATGCTGAAGACTTGAGCTGTAGGAAAGAAACCAAAGCCTGAATCTGTTTCCTTTGACAAGCCGTGCCCCACTTTGCTGCCATGTTTCATTCCTCCTGGCTCAGCAGAATTTTGAGCATCACCAGTGTTTGAGGAGTGTTGAGGTCAGCCCCTCACCCTGTAAAGGCCCCACTGTCTTGGCATAAATACTATCCTTAGCTCTGGACGATAGTATAAGACCCCCCAAAGTGCCACGACACCAGGAAGCTACATGTCCTCACATGCTCTAGGTGTCCATTCACTCTGTAATGGTAGAGTCTTAGACTGTTTTTACAAAGGGATTTTGTTGTTGTAGTTTGTTTATTTTTGGGAGTCAGAGCTGTTTCTCCTTAAGAAGGAAGACCAGTTACCCCAAGGTCTCTTCATCTCCCAAAGGCAGTTGGCATATGAAGAAAAAAGGGTAAAATGTATCCTGTTCATTATTTTTTAGTTGGATCAGCATGTGCTTGAGGAGGATAAGAGAGTATGTTGAGATGACAAAGATTAAAAGCCAAAGGAGACAGAGAAAAATAAGGAAATGGGGAAAAGGAGAAATAAACTTTCACGGAGTGACTCCTTTGTGCCAGGCTCCACGCTGGGCACAAATCTAGATCTTTCAGCCAATGGACGTTGAGTGATGAGGTGTATCAGGCACGAAGCGAAGAGCTTCACATGTGTTATTCGATCCTTATCATGAATGAGATGAGTATCCGCAGTTATACCATCCATTCTCCAGATGAGTGGACGGTCTCGGGCAGGTTATGTAACTTGCCCAAGGCAAGTGGCAAAGCCTGTCTCCTGCTCAGACCTGCCTGATGCCAGAGCCTGTGTGGTTTCTGGGGGTTCCATGCTGAATTCATACCCTATAACCTCTAAAGTGACATGATTCTGTGCTTTTATTGAGGGTTTAAGGAGAGCAGGGAGGCTTGAGAGGGTCCTTGAGAGCTGTGGGGTAATGGACCTGTAAAGAATTGTCCTAGATCTACTGATCACGATAGAGATGGAGGAGATGAGCTCCCTGCCCCGCCCCACCCCAGACCTCTTCCCCTGAGCACCAGGGCGGCAGAGCCCAGCGCTCACATCCATCCCATCATCGCTTGCTCTGCAGGGGTCTCCATGGGGTCTGAGATTTCTCTGGTCCCTCCTGGAGGAGCTGCCCTCACTCCCTCTCCCCTGTTCCTGACTCAGGCCCTGGTCTCAGACTATTCTCACCCTCCCCTTCAAGCCCCCAGAGTCTGAAGATTGTACCACCTTGGCTCCTTCACCCAAATGCAGGAGGAAGCTCCGCTCTCTGAACCTTCTTTTTACTCTTCTCCTGACCCCAACTCCCCAACCCAATGTTATCAATTTGCTAGTAATTCTGGGACCCAGATATAGGCAGACAGCTGCAGAAGGTAACTCTGGCCATCACCATATTTGGGGGATCCTGTCAAGATTTCTCTACCAGACCCTCTCTTGGACAAGCTTTCCGCCTTCTTTCCACCTGCTCCCGGTCTCCTCCAGCCTCACTCCTTTCCGGAGCTCGCACTCCAGTACAAACTAAAGTCTTCTCTCCAGCTATTGCCAAGGGGAATAGCCTTTCGTCATCCAGCCTCTCTGCCTTCTGCTGATAATGGATCTATCATTGCACTTAGCTTCTATCTATCTTCGTTTATTTATTTTAATCTATCGGTCCAGTGCCTCAGGGCATTTAGTTTTCTGAGTCCCCAACACTTGCTGTGTTCTTCTCACTGTCCAAACTTCTGGTGTGCTCCACACAGACAGGCCTCCTCCACCATCACAGGCATGGTCTGGAACCCCAGTTGTTTCCGTGCAGTTTCATCTCCTTGCCTTTGCTTCCCTGTGAAGCCAAGCCGCGGTGGGCCGTGTAATGTGAGAAGGACCTCTTAACCACACTGAGTGGCTATAATGAGTTGCCAGCCTCGTGGGAACTCAGATCAGAGGAAGCAAGAGAGCAGGATGTCAGCCCAGATTATCCATGTGGAGCTGACAGGAGAACTAGCTCTTGGTGGGTCCATTAACTGTGTGACCCACGGCCCAGCCCAGAAGGTGAGAGCTGGGCATCGAGGGAGGCCAGGATGCGTCTGCGTGGCCCTGCCTGCTTTCCTGCCAGAGGGAGGACTCTGCCAGACGTTTTACTAAATAGGAGTAGTCAGAAAAGAGGGAGGTGTGGACCTGGTTCCTTCTCCTGTTCTACAGCTGCACATTGAACACTGAGCTGGGCACCAGTGATACAGTGGTAAACAAGATAGAATTTTCTGCCCTCACAGAGCAGTGGTTTTAAGCTACTTCCAGATAATCAAGCCCCAAATATCAACAGTTCTAGCTCTCTGCAAATTAGCAAGGTTCCTGATTATCATAAAAGCAACAAGCATCAATAGTGCATTTTATAAGGCATCCATGTAGAAGTGGGAAACTGATATAGAACGTTCTTGTTGCTTCCTTTCCCAAACGTAAGTGCCATGGGAAAAAATGCATTGCTACTATGTCCTGCCTCTGTGAAAATCCAGGGGAAACAGGATACTACACATTGATTGTGGTTAGTTATCTTATGAAACTTAGATTTTAAACATCCCTGGATGCCAAGGAATCCTGAGGATGTATTCCCTAACACAAGGGTTGGCAATGCGTTGCTCAAACAAAGATCAGATATACACCAGCCATCCCTGCCTTCTCCACATTTATGAAATTCCACCTGCCAGTGCTTTCTAGAGCTGCTACCAATAGCCTCTGTGTGTCATCCTGTCCCCACTGCATAACACAAACACAACCCATTAAAGGGAGTATTTCCCTACTAAAAAGCCAGGTGGGGCTCTGTCCCCATCACACATAGGTGCATTCATTTGTGCCTACGGGCATGCCAGAAACATGGCTTGGAACTCTGGCGCCCTACGTTGGAAGGCGGCATTGCCAGGGAAGCCCAGAAATGGCATCTGAAGCTGGATCTCTTCCCCCCTTCACAGCTGGTTCCATGGGGAGCTTATTTCAGAAAATCATATCATTCTGTACTCTCCAAGCCTACATATCACAAGCTTCTGAGCTGCTTTCACCCTGGGCTACAATCTGTCTAGTTTTTTAAATTGAATAAAACAAGTTATATTTGACACTGCTTCTCATTAGGGCTTTCTTGTTCTGTGTTCTCTGTTTCAGCATTGGTTGGAGTTTACAAAGTCTGTGGGGAAGCAGTTGAGATGTAAGTATTGTCCATGAAAAGACGGAAGCCTCACCCCTGGGGAGGGTGGGAGGAAACCTCCCACTTGCAGTGAGTCTTGGGAATTTTCCACTGTTCTAAGTGTAAGTTGGCCCTAAACATGTGAAGATTTTCTTCAGATGGTTCAGAGACCTGTGCATCCCAGTGGGGCGGGGAGCCCAGTCATCTTCCTGGGAAGGTCTTCCCGATGGGCACCTCTTTTTCTCTGCAGCCCAGCCTCCATTCACCATGTGTTTCCGCGTGAAGTTTTACCCTGCAGACCCTGCTGCCCTGAAAGAAGAAATAACCAGGTAAGGCTGAGCCCATGTCCCTCAGCCTCTAAGACTTGTTGGAGAGGATAGGAAAGAGGGACTGTAGCTTCCTAGATCCTCTACTTTGGAAGCTCCCAACTCTGATAGGCAAGGAATTCTTCCTAAATATAGCCTTACTTCTATATTTCATTTCCACATGCTCTCTTTGCTCATCCCCTCAGCAGAACTGCAACGGAGTGAGCTTCTTTCCTTTAAGAATACTTCACCTTAGGGCTTCCCTGGTGGCGCAGTGGTTGAGAGTCCGCCTGCCGATGCAGGGGACACGGGTTCATGCCCCGACCCGGGAAGATCCCACATGCCGCGCAGCGGCTGGGCCCGTGAGCCATGGCCTCTGAGCCTGCGCGTCCGGAGCCTGTGCTCCGCAACGGGAGAGGCCACAACAGTGAGAAGCCCGCGTACCGTTAAAAAAAAAAAAAAGAATACTTCACCTTAAACTGGTCATCTGCAAAAGGGTCTGGAGTAATGAATTAATCAAAAGCATTTTTTCTTTTACCAATGATGTGGCCACCATGGATGTTTTTGGAGACGGCCGTGTTGCTGCTTATTTGGGGGCTTGAAATAGACTCCAGCGGCCTAATGTACTTGGGAAATGGCAAAGTAGGACGCTGAAAAACGAGCTGGGAAACACTGAAGATTTTAAATCCAAGTGGGTGACCTCCCATGTGCTTATGGATCAGGCCCGTGATAAACTCTTCATTGTGGGGATCGTGTTCTGTGGCAGGCAGCTACAGGGAATGAATCCTGTCTCATCCAGCACCACTTGGGGATGAGAAAGAACCTCTGTGCCCACACCATCCTACAAGAGGGTCAATGAATTGGAGCTTCAAAGCTCCCCCACGGGTTTTGTGTATCTAAGCCAAATTCACTCTAAAAGTCTGACCTCAGAGATTTAGAACTCTCTGAAATGGGATCTTAATTTTTATATTAGAAAGATGTAATTTGGACATTAGCAAAACCTTGATGTTACCTTGTAAAGGGTGGAGCCCGAGGTGAAGAGGTGATGCCAGGGAATCCTAGAGCCGTGGAAGAGACAGCTCAGCCAGCTCTGCCCCCACTCCCTAAAGCCTTACAGACAGCAAAGATTGGGATGAGGCCATTGCCTCAGAGACTGCTTGTCCTCTAAGGCCTTGAGACCTATTTCTAGATCCCGAACTCCACATGAGCCCCAGTGGAGGTTGAGGGGAATCTTGCGAAGGAATCAAAAGGATCAGGAAAGTTGTTTCCTCCAGATGCTCTGAGTGCACCCACCACCCACTTTAAAGCACTGAGGACAGTGAAGTGTGTAGTTACAACCAAGTCTCGTGCTCCTTACTGGGCACATGGAAACTGCAGGCTCTGCTCATCCATGTGGAAGTGGGTGTGGCCCCTACTTTGCCTGTGAAAACCAAGCTCATCCATATTAATGAGCAATCCTGTAGCTTTAGGCAGGAGAGTGAGGGTAGAACCACTGTGTTTAACAACTTAAACAGAGAGGAGTTTTGATAAAGCACTAGCCTGCCCTGCTCATGACTTCCAGAGTGCTTGCCACAGTTCTGTACCTGCCCCTCCTTCCCCGCTTCCCTCCGCCTCCCCCCTTTCCTTTCCTCCCTCCCTCCCCACCTTTCTCTCCTGAAAGAGGTGATGGTGCCAGGGCAGACCCAGAAGTCCACGCTCCTGTCCACATGTCAGGGCAGATTTAACACAACTTTGTTGAGAGCCTAGCACCTAGCCTCCTAACACCTCGCATCAGGATCACCTTTTCTGCACCTCACTGGACCAACAGTAAGGATGAGAGGGTTTGATCTAACAACTCAGAGGGCTGCCAGTGACAGCACGACAGACACACGGCTTTCTGATTTGATTAAAGGACAAAAATATATAGTTCTCTTGGCCCTTAGGAGGAGGTCTTTTTCTTTTTTAAGATTTCTTTTTGATGTGTGGACCATTTCCAAAGTCTTTATTAAATTTGTTACAGTATTGCTTCTGTTTTATGTGTTGGTTTTTTTAGCTGTGAGGCATGTGGGATCTTAGCTCCCTGACCGGGGATCAAACCCACACCCCCTGCTTTGGAAGGCAAAGTCTAAACCACTGGACTGCCAGAGAAGTCCCAGGAGGAGGTCTTAACAATACAATTTTCTAAAACAAATGTCACTACATGATACTAATGTACAGACCCTCCTACCCAAGGAGCAGCATAGACCAGGAGGCTCAGATCCTGTTTCTGCTACTTCTTGGCTATGTGGCCTTGGACATAAAATAGTTAACTTCTCTGACCTTCAGATCCCTTATTTATAAAATGAGGATAGTAATAGTACCTCCCAGCTTCGTTGGGAGGATTAACCACTACATGGGGTCTTGTACTTCTTAATACACCCCCAGGGAGCCTGGCACTGAGCAAAGGCTCACTGTTTACTGCCAGGTCGATTACATGGTCCGTGGACCTCAGGGGCTCTGCATGGGGCACAAGTACAGTTGGTTCTGGCTTTTCTCCCTTGTTTATGTGATAATCCCCACTCCTTTTCTGTCCTAGCTAGAGTCCTAACACTTAAGCAGCTAACTTGTGAGGACTGGGAAAGCCATGGCCAGGCCTCTCTCCAAGTCAGCAAACTTCAAAGACACTGGCAAGCATGTGAGCTCCTGCCCCTTCCGCATGCAGCTGTGCCCATCATCCTCGACTATTTTCCCCTTGCTCTCTGCCTCACCAGCCTTCCTTCCCTAGAGGGCATTTTCCAAGCGTTGTCAGGTGTGCGGACCTCAAGGTGCCTGGGCCTGATTTGGAGTCTTTGTGCCTCCCCCTCCCTGAGGCGTTCTGTGGAGGCCCTGGTCTTCGCTGCGTCTTTATCCTCATTCACATCCCTGCTGCTCTTAAAAGAGTGGGTACCTGCCCCGGCCTCATTCAATACCCATAATTCATTACTGGCTTAGAGCTCTCCACCCCACCTTCCTGCCAAACTAATTTAGCTGTCAGTGTGGTTTTTTCCCTGGCAATATCAGTCCTAAATTTCGCTGCCGTCTCAGCTACTCCCATAAAGCCAGGCTTAGAGGAGGGGATGAAGAAGAACTGTGCTTCAATTTATCTCTTGGACTCTTCCCAGATGATAAATTTAGTTGCCAAATCCTGATTAATCTCTTTTGTCATTTTTTAAATAAATAAATAGATTTTCTTGTCTGAGCTAGAGACAAGGCAGAGAAAATGGGGATTAGGCACCAGATAGGCACCAGATTTAGCTTTTAACAAGGGCTGCAGGTGTTCGAACTCATTGAAAGATCAAGTAATAGAAGGAAACTGAGTGCACATGGGGCCCCGCCTTCCAAGGAAGCAAACTGCCTGACACATGTTTGAGCAGGTGCTCAAAAAATGTTAATAGACTTTTCAGGTCATTTATTTTTTTTAAAAAGTTAATAGAGTTTATAGGTAATGTATTCCATCAGTGAACATCACTTGAGCCTAGCTTAGGCTAAGATGGGTTGGCAAACTTTTTCTGTAAAAGACCAGATAGTAAGTATTTTAGGCTTTGTGGGCCATATGGTCTCTGTCGCAACTAATCTGTTCTACCATTGTAATGCGAAAGCAGCCACAGACAGTACATACATGAATGAGCCTGGCTCTGTTCCAATAAAATGTTATTTTTATCTCACTGGGGACTCTGGTGGCAGGTTTGGTGTGCCAATCCTGGGAGAAGGAATCAAAAAGATCTGAGTTCAAATCCCAGGTGGTTCTTTAACTAGATGTGTACAAGGCAAGCAACAATATCTCTGATCACTCCCTTTCCTCATGTATGAGACAGGGATAAAAACAGTAGTCACCTCATAGAATTGCTGAAAGAGTGCGCGTGTGTGGCACACAGCATGCACTCAGTAAATCACTGCTATATTGTCTCTCTCCACTGGAATGCAAGCTCCATAAGAGTAGGGACTCTGCTTCGTTCTCTGCTGTATTCCCAGCACCTGTGGCTGTACCTGGCACATGTGTGTGCTCAGAACTAGATGGATAGATGGATGGGAGGTTGGATGGACGGATAGAGGGATGGTTGAATGGATGGATGGATGGATGGATGGATGGGTTGGTGGTTGGATGGATAAATGGATGGATGGATGAATGAATGAGTGGATGGGTGGGTGGGAGGGAGGGTGAATAGGCACAGGATGTATAGGCTTTCTAGAAGAATATTAAAAGTGACAAAGCGTATTCTCTAACTCCAAGGAGCCCGCAGTCTAGTTTGGGGGAGGAAGACATACTAAACGTGATCATAGTTAGGAAAAGGGATGGCAGAAAATAGAGGAAACCAGGGGCAAAGAATCTAATGAAGGAAGACAGGGCCAAAGGATCTTTTGGAAGAAACTCTTCAGGAGCTGCCAGTGCTTTCCAGAGTTCAGAACCTTTAATTGTGGAAACATCTCTGGATTCATCCCCATCCTCTGATATCAGAAATCAGAATGCCAAAGCCAGTTCCTTGGATGTACATGTTCCAGAAATACATAGGTTTTTCTTGGTCATCTTTTTTTTTTTTTAAACCCTGAAGAATCTCTCTTTTTTTTTTTTTTGGCTGCATTGGGTCTCTGTTGCCACATGCGGGCTTTCTCTAGTTACGGCGAGCGGGGGCTACTCTTCATTGTAGCACGCGGGCTTCTGACTGCAGTGGCTTCTCTTGTTGCCACTGGCTCTACACGCACGGGCTTCAGTAGTTGTGGCTCACAGGCTCCAGAGCGCAGGCTCAGTAGTTGTGGTGCACCGGCTTAGTTGCTCCACGGCATGTGGGATGTTCCCAGACCAGGGCTCGAACCCGTGTCCCCTGCACTGGCAGGTGGATTCTCAACCACTGCGCCACCAGGGAAGCCCTCCTTGGTCGTCTTTTAGGCTCTCACACACTCTGCCTTTGGATGGTCCTCCATCAATTTAGGACAACCTGGCATTTAAACAAAAATGGAGGTGAGGTAAAGCCTCTTTGAAGCCAGAAGGAGATAGGCAAAGTTTAACCAAAAAAGTGTCCTAAAGAGAAAGCTTTTTGTCTTAAATCTGGTCTAAAGCTGATTTCTTTTTCATTCCAGTGAGAATTTCTCTCTGATGACAAAGAGTTCCCCTGACTTCATTTAGGACCCTTTTCTCCCTAACCATAGCTCACTGAATCACCATGCGGGTTCTGCTTCCTCAGCTATAAAATGCGAGAGTTAGGCTCTGTAACTCCTACTATGAGGGTCTGAGACTGGGGAGCCCAACCAGCCTGCTCATTATGAGCTGCTCATTATAAGCAGGCTGATCCCTTGCCTGACAACTCAGTGGCCCTGGTGACAATGACTCAGGCAACAAGATAGTCTTCCTTAGGCCCTTATGTCACAGGGGAGACCATGCCAGGGCCTCTTGGGAATAGGTCTAAGGATGCTATGAGTCATGTGGGATGTATTTTCATGACCAACAACACTGAGTCATTGGTTACCTCCTTAAATGAACAAAACACAAAGCTTGACGGAAGCTGCTGGGGGAGAAAAGGGAGGGGGGACCCCTAGTTAGTGTAACTGTCAGTTGATTCTTTCCTGAGCTCATCTCATCCTCTGCAGACTGTGGTGTGTTTCTTTAGGATGTTGACTTGCCCCTCCATCCCCTCCCCCTCCAGTTGCTGCACCATTGCTTGACAGTGTTCCCACGGCCTTACCCTTGACCTCCCTGTAGCTGTTCTACCTTCTGAGGTCTGAAGGAACCCCGCCCAGCAGCGGAAAAGCCTTGTTTCCTTTCCAGCTCACCTGAGGCACCTGTCATGCACCTGTCATGCACCTATCGTGGTTCTCACTGCGAGGAGGAGCGTGTCCCCCTTGGAGCTCTAGAGGAGCCTTTTCAAACCCAGCAGCACCCATACACTGACTCTCACATGCTCCTCCCCGGGGTGGGGGGTGTTCTCACCACCACATTGAGGACCACCATCCAGAGCCTTTGAAATATCTCCTTCAGTCCTGTACATGCAGCCCCTGAATTTTGGACACAGACAAGCAGAGAGGTGTGGGAGGAGTGATGCATCAACTCAGGCCCCGGGAGTGATCTGTAAGTAAGAGGCCAAAGGCTTGCTGCTACATCCTGCCAAAGCCGGTGGAAGGTGGGAGTTGAAGCAGTGAGAGGCAGAGAGCACTGCCCCCTTCCTTCCACACACCTGTGGCATTTCTTCATGGGAAGCAGAGTGAAGAGAAGCTTGATCTGGTAGATCCAACTTAAAAAATTACTACTCATTGCACGATGTCTTTTTCCTTCAGTTTTCCTTGGGGCCGAGTGGGAGTGGTTGGGATAAGAAGGGGAGTTCTTGTTAACTTCCAGACCACAGTAGTCACCTTCCCCTCGGTTTGGGGAGGGCAGTCCATCCTGATGTGGTCAGAAGGATGCTTGCGAATTTTCTTAGGACAGTCCTTCATGCATTTTAATCTATGTACAGATCACCTGGGGGTCTTGCTTAAATGATTCAGTAGGTCTCAGATGGGCCTAATTCTCCATTTCCAACAAGCTCCCAGATGCTGCTGATACCCCTGTCGTGTGGGCCACACTTTGAATAGCAAAGCTTTAGGAGAAAAGGTTCGATTGCGCCTTCGTTTCTATTTAATGACTTGAATCACCAAAAAGCCCCGAGCTCTCAGACACGTGCTGGTGCCCCTCCTCACCCCAGAAGTTGTGCTGTCATTGGTCCTCTTTCTTTTGAGCATTTTCACATGATCAAGTGGGCATGGAATCCTCTGTTTTATTCTTCAGCCTGAAAACAGAAGCAATAGAAACACCTCTAGTTGTCCAGGGAGTGCCCAATTTCTTTTTGGTTCAAACTGATGGAATTTAAGGGAATTTTACCATATTCCCATTACTCCTGTGAGGATGCTGTAGTTATCTATGGCTGTTTAACAAAATGCCACAAAACTTCACTTAAAAGTATTTCTCATCTCTGAGTGTCTGTGGGTCAGGAATTCAGGAGTGGCTTAGCTGGGTGCTTCTGGCTCAGGGTCTCTCCTGGGGTTGCAGCCAAGTGGTTGGCTGGGCCTGTGGTCATCTGAAGGCTTGACCAGAGGATTCAGTTCCAAGATGGTGTACTCACATGGCTGTTGGCAGAAAGCTTCAGTTCCTTGCTAGCTGTTGGCAAAACGCCTTGGTTCCTCACCATGGACCTTTCTATAGGGCTGCTTAAGTGTCCTCGAGCAGAGTGAGTGATCCAAGAGAAGGAGAGCACAAGGAGGAAGCTGCAGGGACACTATGACCTAGTCTCAGATGTCAGACACTAACTACCACTCCTGCTTTAGTCTGCTTGTTAGAAGCAAGCCACTGAGTCTAACCCACCCTCAAATGGAGTGAATTAAGCTCTACCTCTGGAAATGAGGAGTATCAAGGAATTTGTGAACTTTTTTTTTTTTTTTAACCATGCCACGCGGCTTGTGGGATCTTAGTTCCCCAGCCAGGGATTGAACCCACGACCTCAGCAGTGAAAGTGCAGAGTCCTAACCACTGGACCGCCAGGGAATTCCCTGTGGACATATTTTCAAACCACCACAAATAACCCCCTGTCAAGGAGCCGCTGTGGTAGGTGACTCACTTAAGGGTGTGATACCCCAGGCCTCTGCTCTTCTCAGGGCACCTGTGAGGTTGTGAACATCAGAGACCCCACTCCTTGTAAAGACCTTTCAGAATACAACATCAACAGTTCCATTCCATGGCAACAGAGTCCACCCAATTACTTGTGAAACTACAAAGCACTTATAGTGCAAAGAGGGTAGAATAACACAGTGATGAAGAGCCAACCTCAGTCCTGAATTTGAATCCTGGTTCTGCCACTTACCAGTTATGTGCCCATGAGAAAATCACTTAAGCCTCAGTTTATCTTAAAAAAGGGAGATAATAACAATATATATCTCAAAGTGGTATGGAAAATTAGGTGAGATGCTGATGTCAAGTGTGTAAGTCCTGGACTGGGAAATAGTAAGTGTTCAATACACATCAGCTACTATTAGCTGTTCTTGATAGCCTGCTTCCACCTGAGGTGAGCTTCCTACGGTTGAAGAAATATTAGCCACAAGTTTGTGCATTTCCTTCACCGGTGCCTCTTCTTACACCTTATTCAATTTCTGAGAGGTCTGGTTGACCTCTGCCCATAATGAGGGCCATTCCACATATGGACAGATTGACTTGGCAAGCCGAGGCAGAACTCTCCCCAGGGCTAGTTCCTTCACCACCTCTCTGCTTCTTAAGAGGCAACGTCAGCGAGAGTCCAAGGCGGAGAGAGGCCCCATCAGCCCCTCTCTTATGACACAGGTTTCTTTCTCGGCACTGAATTGAGCGGGGCCGGCTCCTTCCAACTCCCAGCACTGGGGGACGATGCTTTTAACCAGGAAGTGCCATTTTTGTTTTGGTTTTTGTTTTTGCGGTACGCGGGCCTCTCACTGTTGTGGCCTCTCCCGTTGCGGAGCACAGGCTCCGGACGCGCAGGCTCAGCGGCCATGGCGCACGGGCCCAGCTGCTCCGCGGCATGTGGGATCTTCCCGGACCGGGGCACGAACCCGTGTGCCCTGCATCGGCAGGCGGACTCGCAACCACTGTGCCACCAGGGAAGCCCGCCATTTCTGTTTTGAGCTACAGAAGGAAACTGACAGGTTGTTTTGAATTGAACTTCAAAATCAGTTCAGGGCAAAGTGCTTGAAAGAGCCTTCAGGGAAATGGAAAATGTTATTTGTTTTGTGGTATGTTTTGAGATTTTTGTTTTAATGTAGTAAAAGTGTCCTGACAGAGATTTTGATAGGCTTATATTACATATTTATGTCTTTAAAGCAATCAAAGAAATCCTTTATAGTTCATTTTCTGTTTTCTCTCCAGGTATTTAGTCTTCCTGCAGATCAAAAGGGATCTGTACCACGGCCGCCTCCTCTGTAAAACATCAGATGCTGCCTTGTTAGCAGCTTATATCCTTCAAGGTAATGACTTTTGACAGGATAAATTTGCCTTTCATGCTAAGTACTGATTACATTATTTCAGTTACCGCAGGTGACTACTTCTTGGATATAAACAGTATCTAACTTGAAACAGAGCCCAAGTTAAAAGACTTTGCCTGGACTCCCTAGTCCCAGGAAGCTCTGACCACACAACCTTAAATCGTTTGTACCTAAAGTCTTTCTGGCAGCCCCTTCAGACTCTGTTTGGGGGGGTGGCTTTCCTTGCACCCTTGGTCGATAAAGTTATCGAGACTCTGGAGAGTAATCCAAATCAGCTTTTTCTTGTCTTTTTATTCAAATCTCAAAGATGTGAAGCACCTTGGAATTCTGGTATCTGTTTCAGAGACCTTTCCATTCAGAGTGCTCTAAGTTAGAAATGTTTCCAAGTAACAAACCCATTTTCTAACATGCAAAGAAGGCAGAGTTGGGGTTGTACTCAGCCAATACCCAGACTGGCGGTTTTTGCAAAACAGTGGGAAAGGTACGTACTCTTCGTAGGTGATCCTTTCTCCTTTCGTGAAATGCAGGGGACTTCTAAGTATTCTAAGTTCGTAGACTTCTCTTAGTCCTTTGGCCTGAAGCTGTCACTGGGTTATTTTGGACCATAGCACTAAAATCATGAAGTTTCTATCAAAGAATCTGAATTCATAATCAGAAATCTGTGAACTCCAGGAAGCTACTTTGTGAACAGAACCTAAAAAAATGCTTGCCAATAAGAAACGAAAGTTCTTCTGGCAAAAAAAAAATATCACAGCTGCGTTAAGAATGTAAAAGTCAGCCTATTGCAACTTTGACTTCTGAGACTCCTGTTTTTAAAAACCTCCTAAGCCTGAAGTCTAGAAGGTACTTGCCAACTTTAAGGTACCCAAAGATACTCCTTTCATTTTTTAAAGGAAAACCTGGTCCCATCTAAGTGAAATTTTAAACTCTAGTTTTACCCTGACAACCATATTGAAATTTTCTTTTTTTTTTTTTTTTTAATTTAAAGAAGTTATTGGTATCCAACATTGATGTTTCCCATTTGGAGCTTTCTAAGTAAAATCATAATAAATGACTCCATGGCTCAAGATCACTTCAGACTTTAAGCCCAGGGAAACCTTTAGTCTCTTGCTAAATGACAGAAATTCCCGAGTAGTCTGGAAGGCACTGTGAGGAGACCTGTGCCACAGGACAATATTCAGTTGTGGAAAAAGGGCACATTTTCCTCTTAATATTTACTCCCCACTCAAGACTTCTCACCTGCACTGGTTGTGGTTCTCACTAGGGGAGGAGAAAAGACAACCACAAAGCAGCTGAACTTCTTAACGTCCTTTCTCCTGACACACACAGTGTTCCCTGTGGAATGCTGCATGTGGAGAAGGCTGGATTCTGACCTAGGACCACATTGTAGGGAGTAGCGTGGGCCCACTGGCCCCCCCCCAGATCTGAGATCTCAGCAGCTTTGGGGATGGACTCTCTCTGTGAATCTGCAGGACGAGAAAGCCCCACCCCCTGCTGGGAACGGAGAAGTCAGCCTTAGGACCTGGTGCTCCTGAACTCAGCGGCCCTTTCTGCTTATAGCCAGTCTTCCCACTCTGCAGCCCTCTCCGGGGGGCCTGGCACCTGTTCAGCCCTCAGTGAATATTTATTCAAATGTGTTCACTTGATTTGATTGGGACTGAGAGTTGAGTTCTGAGTTTGGGTCATGGTTCATTCATCATTTTGCTGTGTCCCTGCTAAAATCCTCAAAACGAGATTTAGTCTTTGGATGTGGCTCAGGCCCAAAAGCTTTCTGATCAAGCTCACAGTTTTCTGTGCTGCCACAAAGAGCATTGTTCTCAGGCTCTCTTCTGGGAGCCTGTGGGCCATGGTGCAGACTTCTGCTCTTTTATTGCAAATTTACATGTGGTGACCTCAGAACGCAGGGTCAGCTCTACCTTCTCTACTTGGCCTTGATAGCAACTCAGTGTGCACACCTGGGGAAACAAAGGTGGGCCTGCTCCTGAGGAACATGCCCTCTGCCCGACTCACAGCTGTGCTCGGATCCACTGTTCTTTGCAAATGTGGTGCAGACTTTAGCTTTTGCTCTCTGTGTTAATCTCTTGTTGTTTTGCCAGTGATGATTTACCTATCTCCACAACTGTTTTCCTCTACTTTCCTTTTGCAAGCGGAGATTGGGGATTATGACCCAGGAAAACACCCTGAAGGCTACAGCTCCAAGTTCCAGTTTTTCCCTAAACATTCAGAGAAGCTGGAAAGGAAGATTGCTGAGATTCACAAAACAGAACTCAGGTGCGTGACACTCGGTTCAGGCCAGGCCACCGTCTCCCTCACAGCCTGAGCACACAGCCTCTGCACTGCATCCTCTGCTCCTGCAGACCCAGCCTTCCTGACTCTGGGATGTACCATTTTCAGTGATCCACTGACAGTACAACCTCAAGGCTCCCTCTCCAAGAACAGTGGTGTAGGCTGAGGCTTAAAGGCAAGAGAGAAGCTATATAGGTAAGGAAAATGGAGAAGGATTGGCCTCTGAAAGGTATTTGCTTCACTAAGATAAATGAAGAGACAGAGGGAAGAATCATGAACTGGGGAAAAGGAAAAGGAAAACGTAAACAGCAGAAGAGGGAAGAGAGGAGTGGTTAAGTGGGGATGTGAAAAATGGGCAACCCTCTGACCTTGGTCCGTGACAGTGACAGGTGGCTTCTGGATCAGTGGATGGGACCACACAGGGCTGGCCTGATTCATAGCTGGTGTGGGTACCTTGAGAGCACCTCACTCAAGGGTATGTCTTCAGCACTGCTTCCTCAACCCCACACCCCTGCACTGAGGGAAGGAGGGGGGATAGAAGCAGCTGGAAGCAGGAGGCTTGTCCTCCTCAGACTCTCCTAGGTCACCCAGAATGTGCCACATCCCATAAGATAGCATCAGTGCATCCTCTCACCCATATGAAATAGTGTTTTCTACAAAGGTTGGTTTTTCAAAAAGCCACAAAAGGGTGTTTAGGCTCTACTTTGTATGGCACACTGGAGCACAGATTCCCCAAACTGATAAACTAAGAAAAAATTTATGTACAATACAGCATTGTAAAATAAAACCTGCTATCATATTAATACCATGCAATTAAAAAAAAATCTTTTCAAATGTTTGTGTAACTACCTTTCTGGGGAATGACAATGTCCAAGGGGTGGGAAAAAGATATTTCTAATGATAACATTAACCTTAAACTAGTTCCTACCTGATGCCCCCCAAACAAAAAATCTTCACCTTCACTCAAAGATTTTACCAACAAATACGTCCCCACAGCCTCTTTAGCCATATAAACAGACCTCCTGCCCACTGTATGTGGTTGGACTGGTCCCCACCCTCCAGAGGAATGGAGACACCTACCAGAGGTGGAATCCTAGCCGCCTCCCACCCCTCTCCCTGTGCAGGTGCTGCCCCAGCTCCTCCCATCACTCTTAGGGAATAGTGGCCCCTTGTGGTACAGGTCAGAATAAACACATCTGTGAGGGCTCCTGGCTCATTAAAAGGAGAGATCAAGGGTGTGCTGGGACAGCCGGAAGCCCCTGCCAGGAGGGTTTTAGGAGATGTCAGAGCAGTGGGGACAGTCCTCCAGAAACCTCATAGAAGTCAGGGGATTCCTCAGGAAATGATGCCCACTTTGAGGGTCCCAGAGGGTTGAGGGTGAATGCAGCCCACGGAGCCCTCCAGTCTCCACACAGGGAATAAGGAGGCTCCCTGGAAAGGGTAGCGGTGCTCAGCTGCCTCTGGTGCCCGGTCCTTTGCCTGCTGCGCCAGCATTTTCCAAACACCTTCCCCGTGTCTCAGGTGCGCTGGTGGGTGTAAACATCTGCATTGTACCAAATGCCTCCTTACACAGGTACTACTTACACAGGCTCGGCCTCACCTTCGTAATGTAAAAGTGTGTCTGTGTTTCCTTTCTGCAGCTCTAACGTGTGTTCCTTGAGGGCCCAGGCTGCACTATAGTTTATGGTGTATTTCATACAGGGCAGCACAGAAGCTGCTGAGGTGCTGATTGATTGATGCCTCTCCAGAAAGACACTAGAGGGAATCTGGTCTTCTTCTCCCTCAGGCTGGCTTGTCTTCCTGCCCTGCCATATTACTTGAGACAAATGATAACTTAGAAAGTTTCAGTCCTGCCCACCAGCCGTCAGAGTTGTTGACTTGACAAACTGCCCACACCTCCTCATACTGAAGCCAATCCCACATCTGTAGAAGGAGGTCAGCTTCCCAGGGCACTGGACCCTGAGAGAGCCTGTGGTGATCCTGCACTGGTTCTGCGTGGAGCCCATCCACACCCCTGCTAAAGAGGCAGCCAGGAGGGGAGTGATGCTGAAGGCCTCTTCTTCAGATGGCTTGGTGTCAGCGCTGGTTTCTTCCATTTTTCTGCTTGTTTCCTTTTCACAGTCATCACCCTGTGGGCAGACAGAGCTATTGTGGAGTCTGGGGAGCTCAGCACTGTCTTCTGTTGCATTTCTTTACCCTCCATTCCTGTGTTCCCATTTGGTAAAGGAAGAGGGTTAGGCAGCAAGATATACAGGTCCCTTCTTTGTGTTTCAGTCTAGATCAGATGGCCTGCAGCCAGCCTACAGATGTATTTTTTTTCTGCCCCCATAGTACTTAAAACCGAAATGCCACATAAAATTCGGTATCTGTGAATTCTCTTTAAAAATCACACCTGGGCTTCCCTGGTGGCACAGTGGTTGAGAGTCCGCCTGCCGATGCAGGGGACACGGGTTCGTGCCCCGGTCTGGGAAGATCCCAGATGCCGCCGAGCGGCTGGGCCCGTGAGCCATGGCCCCTGAGCCTGTGTGTCTGGAGCCTGTGCTCCGCAACGGGAGAGGCCACAACAGTGAGAGGCCCGCGTACCGCAAAAAAAAAAAAAAAAAAAAAAAAATCACACCTAGCAATGATGGTGTGACCACAATCCAAGACTGCATTCCAAGACTATAGCTGAGGAGCAGCTGCCCTCATTAGACGGGGTGGCACTCCCAGTTTGCCCTAGTCCCCACCACTCCCTATTGTATTACACTCAGCCCATGTCATTCATTATGTAGCCTGCCTCACTCTGAAGACTTACAAGGTTTTGACCCTAGATAAGAGTCTCTGAAGTCGGTCC
The DNA here is from genome assembly GCF_963924675.1 of Phocoena phocoena. Classification (NCBI taxonomy): domain Eukaryota; kingdom Metazoa; phylum Chordata; class Mammalia; order Artiodactyla; family Phocoenidae; genus Phocoena; species Phocoena phocoena. Next base: position 86,777,781 of record NC_089220.1, on the reverse strand, counting down.
TAGGACGGAGCAGGGAGCACACTCTATGGAAAAATCGGAGTGTGAGACACCCTGAGCACTTCCTAATTGAGTTTACCTCAGGGGAACCTATGGGAGCAGGAAATCCTGAAATCATCCCGTTTTCTTTATTCCAGTGGCCAAACACCAGCAACATCAGAGCTGAACTTTTTAAGAAAAGCGCAGACGTTGGAGACATACGGAGTGGACCCTCACCCGTGTAAGGTAAGACCCGCCCCCATGGCCGGAGACTGTGCTGACCTTGCCCCCTCTAGGCAGGGGTCCCCGGTCCGTGGCCTGTTAGGGCCGCACAGCAGGAAGTGAGCAGCGCTTCATCTGCTGCTCCCCATCGCTCGCATTACGGCCTGAACCATCTTCCCCCTGCCCCCATCCATGGAAAAATTGTCTTCCACAAAACTGGTCCCTGGTGCCAAAAAGGTTGGGGACCGCTGCTCTAGAGGGTGACAGGCAGGGAGGGACCACGCGCCTGTGCCACCCGCCCCTTCAATATTGGGATGATTGGCTTTTTTAGTGACAGACGCCAGAGAAAATGTCTCGTTGTGAAAACTCCTCTGGTTTCCACGCTGCATGATCTTGTGGTGCCACATCGATGTCAGAGGGTCCGGGGCAAAGTCCATGGAAATAACAAATTGGAAACCGGGGCCCCACTTAGGCAGCAGTGGGTAATTTGGTGGAAGTGAAGAGAAGAGGAATGGGGGAGGCCCCCCACAGGGAATGATCAGAGGCTGCTCAGCGCACTGCCCACCCTTCCCTGACCCGTAATCTGTTTTCTTTCCAAGAGTGGGTTTTTATTGACTGCAGCGGCCTAAGTCACTGCATGGAACTGCAGTGGAGTCACGTTTAATTCCCTTATGCGCGTGTGAGGGCAGGACAGGAACCAGCCAGGGAGGCTCTGCCCAGAGAGGAACCTCTGTGATTACTCACTAGCATTTCAGAGACGAGCTCGGGCAGCCACTCGAGACTGTGGAAAGCAGTGAAGACCCGTGGCCTCTTCCTGTCTCTCTGTGGCCGGGTCCCTGCGCTTCATCTCCTCATCCCAGCTGCTCTGACACTTCTGGTCTCTGCCTCAGTTTCTCCAAATCTTTGCCTCTCTCTTTCCACTACTGGAGAGACCCCAGTATCACAAGTAAAACTGATTCTCAAACACTTCTTCCTAATAAGTGAGGGGCACCATAAGTTTCCAAAAAAAATTAATAGAATAGAAACCGAGGAACCCAGTGATGTGGAGGCAGAGTTGCGTTTCCCTTGGCCACTTGGTGAGGAGATGGTGATGTTTTTGTTGCGTAGGATTTAATGCCAAAACTTCAAATATGAACTTTGAGAACATTCTGGCACTCAGAAACCTGGTCACCCTCCCAGCTCCACAGTTCCCTATCTACCAGCACAGCCTACTGAAGATAACCCCTGTGCTCTTGGGGGCCAGCACTGTCAGAAAACACATTCATGCCATTTTATACCAAAAAAAAAAAAAAAGAAGACATATGGATATTTACAAATGAATTAGCAAAGCTTCCTGAATAATGCCTTGTGTACAACCGATGTAGTTTAACTTGCATAAATTCCTCAGATACTATCAGCAGGGGCCTGCAGAGGACTGACTGACAAGAGCTTTGGAGTCAGCTGGCCTTGGCTCCAGGGCTGGTCTCCTCCTTCCTGGGGCCTTCAGAAACTTCTCTGAGCCTGGCTTTCCTCATCCGTGTTAAAGTCAGCAGATACTCCGCACCTGTGCTCCCTGAACTGCTGAGTCACTTCAGGACCTGAAAAGACAACAGCTGCCTTCTTCTCTTCTCCGCCATCCTATGTGCGGCTGGATTTGCTCCATGTCTTCTCACAAGGCTCACAGGTCTTGTCTTCTCACAAGACTTTCAGGATCAAGCAATTCCTGGCCAAGAAGCAAAAGCAGAATCACCCCATTCCCCAATGGGTTCGAATGAAAACTGGTAACAAAATGAGGTACAACTCCAAGAGAAGACATTGGAGAAGAACCACGCTGGGTCTGTGAGGAGCCTCGCCTATGAAGTGGCACACATTTATGCTGTGTCAAGGTCACTTGCATCTTACCATATCACTTTGAGAACATCACTACCGTCTGACGAGCTGGGTGTGTTTTATTGGGAAAATTATTTTTCTCTTTGCGTGTTTCTGCACTAGTGCTTTGGTTTAGTAGTAAATATGTGAGACCTTTGGTTAGAAGGAAAAAAAAAAAAAGACATAGCTGCCTAAAGATAGATATGGTCAACAGAAGATGCCAGGTCACCTCTGCATTTAACCCCACATCTGTCCAGTCCCATTGAGGCCACACAGAGTGCCCACCTCTTCAGAGATGGGTCCCTAGGCAGGGCTGTCACCTGATGGCACGTGGAGGTGGGCTGACGGTGAACCTGAGCATGACAACTGAGTGTAGCAGGGTGGGGATTCTCTGCTGTTGCCTATGGGGGTCTGGAAGCTACAGCGGCACCCAGCTTGGTGTCCAGCCCAAACCCACATGCACCCTAGGACTGCGGGGGTCCTGGCTCAGGCCTGTCTTTTGATGACTCTGTCCACCAACAGACACAGAAGTGAAGAGGCTACAGGAAGGAACCGGCTTTCATACCAGGCACTGCACAAGGCCCAATCCCATATATCCTATCATTTCATCCCCACGGCACCCACTCCTAGAAGGAGAGAGGGAAGAGAGGTTTGTGGCACACCTTCCCTAGCAGGCCCACTGGAATCCTTTCACATTATTTTCTTATCTAATCCTCATGCCAGCACCGGGAGGTAGATATTATTCTTCCTGATTTATAGACAAGAAGATGAAGAAGATGAAGTTTCCAGGAGGCCACAGTGTACAAGGCCCTGAGTGGCAGAGCAAGAATATATGAACTAAGGTCACTTCCTGTTGCTGTGTATCTCTATGGAGCAGAAGCCCCCAGGAGACTTCCTCTGGGGAGAAGGTGGGAGCAGTCATCTTGCTGGGATTCCGCTCCCTTGTTCCTGGGCCCCGTACTTCTTGCTCACCCGGGGCCACGTCAGCGCCCTGCTGCAGACCCTGCGGCTCATCTCATTAGGCTCTGGTTCAGGATTCCCTCGGCCCTCCTGAGGAAGGAGAACAGTTTGGGAGCCTTTACTCTTGTCATTAAGTAGAGTCACTTTGGTGATAGGCTACCAAGCCCTCGCCTTAATGTTGCTACAAGGAGAGCCGAAATAAGCTGGAGTGCTTGGTGTAATAGATACTGATGATTTCTATTAACAGAGAGGCAATTACTGGAGCTCTGGGAATCTGGGGCACACAGCCCTAGGGAGGACAGAAGAAGAGGAATCGTTTCGATAATTAAATGAGATCAGACCAACGCTTCGGATGGGCTCTGTTCTCCTGGACTGATTAAGAAGCTGCTGTTCTTTCTGATGGTTTCTTTCTGCCCAGAGGGCCCTTGCCTGGCCCTGGGACTAGGAAGAGGATATCCTACCCACTCTGGGAGGGACAACCAGAGGGCTCCAGTAGCTAGCTGTCTTACACTAATACCCAAACTCTGAACTTGCACAAGCTGTCCTGAGCTCTCTGCCTTTCCACTGACCCCCAACTCCTGGCAGGAGCCCCTAGCAGACCAAGCCTACAGCTGCTGGATGAGGAGGATGGAGCAAACCACTGACAGCACAGTGTTGCATCTGCTCCCCGGCCCTGACACCTCTCCAACCTCTCACCATCTTGTTCTTTCCAGGGGGCCTGGGACTGGTTGTTTGCCTTGGGTCTCCTGCAGGCCCAGACTGTGGCCTCCTGCCCTGTCAAGGATTTGAACTGGTCGGACCCACCACATGAGCCCAGCCTTATCATGAATCATGAAGGTGCCATTTATCGAGAGCCTCCACATGCCAGCCACTTACACTATCTCATTTAACCTTATTTATTTATTTTTTTTGGCCACGCCACACGGCATGGGGGATTTTGGTTCCCCGACCAGGGATCGAACCTGTGCCCCTGCAGTGGAAGTGCAGAGTCCTAACCACTGGACCACCAGGGAAGTCCCAATCTCATTTAATCTTTACAACAACACTGCCAAGAAGACATTCTTGGGCTTCCTTGGTAGCGCAGTGGTTAAGAATCCGCCTGCCAGAAGACCTAAATAGACATTTCTCCAAAGAAGACATACAGATTACCAACGAACACGTGAAAGGATGCTCAACATCACTAATCATTAGAGAAATGGAAATCAAAACTACAACGAGGTATCACCTCACACTGGTCAGAATGGTCATCATCAAAAAATCTACAGACAATAAATGCTGGAGAGGATGTGGAGAAAAGGGAACCCTCTTGCACTGTTGGTGGGAATGTAAATTGATACAGCCACTATGGAGAACAGTATGGAGGTTCCTTAAAAACCTAAAACTAGAACTGCCATACAACCCAGCAATCCCACTACTGGGCATATACCCTGAGAAAACCATAATTCAAAAAGAGGCATGTACCACAATGTTCACTGCAGCACTATTTACAATAGCCAGGACATGGAAGCAACCTAAATGTCCATCGACAGATGAATGGATAAAGAAGATGTGGCACATATATACAATGGAATATTACTCGGCCATAAAAAGAAAGAAAATTGTGTTATTTGTAGTGAGGTGGATGGACCTAGAGTCTGTCATACAGAGTGAAGTAAATCAGAAAAACAAATACCGAATGCTGATACATATATATGGAATCTAAAAAAGAAAAGGGTTATAAAGAACCTAGGGGCAGGACAGGAATAAAGACGCAGACGTAGAGAATGGACTTGAGGACACGGAGAGGGGGAAGGGTAAGCTCAGATGAAGTGAGAGAGTGGCATGGATATATATACACTACCAAATGTAAAATAGATAGCTAGTGGGAAGCAGCCACATAGCACAGGGAGATCAGCTCCGTACTGTGTGACCACCTAGACGAGTAGGATAGGGAGGGTGAGAGGGAGATGCAAGAGGGAGGAGATAATGGGGATATATGTATATGTATAGCTGATACACTTTGTTATAAGCAGAAACTAACACACAATTGTAAAGCAATTATACGCCAATAAAGATGTTAAAAAGAAAAAGAATCAACAAAAAGAGTAAAAAAATAAATAAAAGATGTGGCAAATATATACAATGGGGTACTACTCAGCCATAAAAAGAAACAAAATTGACTTATTTGTAGTGAGGTGGATAGACCTAGAGACTGTCGTACAGAGTGAAGTAAGTCAGAAAAACTAATACCGTATGCTAACACGTATATATGGAATCTAAAAAAAAAAATGGTTCTGAAGAACCTAGGGGTAGGACAGGAATAAAGATGCAGACATAGAGAATGGACTTGAGGACACGGGGAAGGGGAAGGGGAAGATGGGACGAAGTGAGAGAGTAGCATTGACATATATCCACTACCAAATGTAAAATAGATAGCTAGTGGGAAGCAGCCGCATAGCACAGGGAGATCAGCTCCGTACTTTGTGACCACCTAGAGGGGTGGAATAGGGAGGGTGGGAGGGAGATGCAAGAGGGAGAGGATATGGGGATATATGTACACATATACGTGATTCACTTTGTTATAAAGCAGCAACTAACACAACATTGTAAAGCAATTACACTCCAATAAAGATGTTTAAAAAAAAGAAGAAGAATCCGCCTGCCAATGCAGGGGACACAGATTTGAGGCCTGGTCCAGGAAGATCCCACATGCCACGGAGCAACTAAGCCCGTGTGCCACAACTACTGAGCCTGTGCTCTAGAGCCCGTGAGCCACAACTGAGCCCACATGCTACAACTACTGATGCCCGCGTGCCTAGAGCCCGTGCTCCACAACAAGAGAAGCTACCACAATGAGAAGCCCGTGCGCCGCAACGAAGAGTAGCCCCCACTCGCCGCCACTAGAGAAAGCCCACGCGCAGCAACGAAGACCCAATGCAGCCAAAAATAAATAAATAAAATAATAAATTTATTTTAAAAAAAAGAAGACATTCTTGTCTTTTTAAGATGAGAACACTGAGCTCTGAGGAACTAACTAACATGTCCAGTGTTAGTGGCAAGGATGGTACTGGGACTCAAACTTGGAGTTGTGGAGTTTCAGTGCTGTGCTCTTTCAGTTATCATTCATGGTCTTCCATCCGGAGAGGTGGCATTTATTTAGGAACAAAGCGGGACTCACTGCCAGTTCTGATCAAGAGAGGACGAAAGACCTACGAGACTACTGAAATCATCATAGAAAAATGTAATGTAAATTCACCAAATGGCTTTATGTCTGTTTTGTATAGATAGACCAGGAGAAAATTGATTTCAGCAGGGTCTAGGTTAGGTCAACCACACAAATAAAATGATAGTGTCACTCCGTTGCTCTTAAAACAGGATCATTACTTTCATAATCCAGCTACCAAAGCTCCTCTCTAAATAAACCCACTCCCCATTTGACACGTTGCCCTTGACCTCAGAGAAGCAGAACAAGAAGCATCAGTGATGGCTTGCCCTCACCCTCAGGTGGGCCCCTCTTGGCTACACTGCGGGGAGCGTGTTAGGTTTATTGCCAAAATGAAGAACTAAAGCCACTTAAGTGGCAAGTTTCTGCCCAGATTTCCATTTCTGAGCTGTCACGGGTTGATGCCAAGCCTCTTCCAGGGTGCCTGCCTCCTCCTCCTCCTCATTTCCACTCTGGTTTCTTGTGGCTGTGTTTCAGTGTATTAAAACTGGGTGGTTTTCATGATTGATTGAATGTGAAGGTCCCCAGCTGTAAGCCCTTTCAGGAATGGGCACCACTGTCTGGAAGAGCGTATGGAATCTTCTTCTCTCAGGTTTTTTAAGGATAATAGAGGCTTCGTCCACCCAGACTGAATTAGTTTCAGTTGTGCACCAGAGAGGGGATGGCTGACTTTGAGAGGCATAACAACCAAGAATGCTGTGGTCCTGACTCAGACACATCCAGGATGTCCTCTGGGGAGCAGCAGACAGAAGCCTACTTCATTGTATCCAGAGGTAGATCTGGGCAAAGATGGCCAGATGTCCCTATTTCCAAGAACCAGTCAGTACTATGATTTCCAAAAATCCTTTTCCAGACAGAGTGATCATCTTAGGGTGAACATTTGATGATGATGTATTGATGCAGGTCAAGTTTGATGGTGGGTTCCCTATGAACATGAATGACTGTGCAAATCCATCCCCTCCTCAAGAAAAACACAGTGGCCTTGTCCTGGCAGTACATCATTTAGGCCATCTCCCTAAAATCGGATGGAAGTATCGATAGTATTTCTTGGAGTATGTATTATTGTCCTCATCTTACAGATGAGGAAACTGAGGTCCAGAGAAGCAAGTAGAACCAAGGCTGAAGCTTCTTCCACAAGGATGAAAAATTGAAAATAGATTTGTCACCTCACAACCATAGAAGCAAACTAAAGTCTTTTGACTGTTACCTGATGTAGAGCAGGCCTGGCGATATCTGCTGTGGGGCTGTCAAGACCTGAGTTTTTATTCCACCTCCCATATAGTTAATGGCTCAGTCCTGTGGGTGCTGATTGCATTGGGATGGGCAGGGGACAGGGAGGAAAGACAGAATCCAGCTTGATAAGATGGAAGAGCTGAGGAGCAGCTTCCTGCCATCTGTGTCACTTCTCTCCTCATCCTCATTTCCTTCTCTTTCTGTCACATAGCTTGTCCTTCCACATACAAATCCAAAGGGCAGGCTCACAAGGAGAATGGCTCGTTAGATGAAAGAAACTGGGAAACTTGTGGCTGCCTGTTTGTGTTTTCACGCTGGTCCACGCTCTTTTTTTTTTTTTTTTCGGGTGTGCTGTGCAGCTTGGGGGATCCTAGTTCCCAACCAGGGATTGAACCTGAGCCCTCAGCAGTGAAAGCAAGTGTGGAATCCCAACCACTGGACCACCAGGGAACTCCCTGATGCTGGTCCAGATGTGAGGTTTCTTGCTGTAATTCCAATCCCATGCCTCATGTGCCAGAGACGAGTAGCAAACATCCCAGCTGCCCGCACTGTGGATGCCCACGTGCCAGGGCCTTGCAGCTTCATCTGCCACTATTGCCTTGGAAGCAGTTTGGATAATTGCTCTCTTCAAATGGGAGGATGGATTGGGATTGCACAAGGCGCTATTATTACTTATTGGGATAATAAGTAATACTTATTGGCATCTAATAGGGATTTACTCCCAGTTTGTTCCCTGTTCCAAATCAGCCAGTCTGGTCAGGAGAGACTGTTCCCCTCTAACTCCAATACCTGCCTTCACTTGGAGGCCGGCCCTGTGGTGTACGGGCGGTGCAGATGGCCAGCGCCACCCAGTTCATGGGAGGACCTGCCCTTCCCTTTGCTCTGGCCAGAGACAGGCCTGTCACTGCGATGACTCTCACAGATGTCCTTCCCCTCCTGCCCACTTCACTTTTCCCCCGGACCCTCAATGTATCACCCACATCCCCCTTCTCCATGGTCCCTAACAATGAGTAACTTCTCCCTTTCTACCTCAACTTCCCACACCCTCTTTTCCTAAATAGCAAAATTTAAATCCATCAGCATCAGGAAAAATAGTAAAATGTTAGGCTTTTTGAAAAGAGATTCTGTATTGAGTTCAATAAACTCAGCTAATCAGTAGCAGCTATAATATTATTAACAAGAACACAACCATTAGCATTTATTGGGTGCTTACAGAGCACAGCCTAAGAGGCAGATGATATCATCAACCCTGACTTGACAGCGAGGGGCCTGAAACACAGGGCAACGAAGGGACCTGGCTGAGGCCACACGGGCGGTGAGTGCAGAGCCAGGACCTGGGCTGACTGACCCGGAGCCCGTGGTTCTGGTGCAGGTGCTCTTCTACCGTTGCCCACAGGGGCCTGGAGTGTGAGACCTGGAGGGAGGCCTTCCCTGCCCACTTCGCTGCTTCCCCTCCCTCCTCTACCATCCACAATCCATCCACAAGCCTCTGCAGGCCCTGCCCTTCCTTTCCATCCTTCCGCCTGTTCTTCCTCCTGGGCCTGTCCTTCAGCAAGCAGCAGAAGACACCTTCCCCCCTCTGCCCCACTGTGCCCTCCCCTCGTTCTGCTCACGTGTGGGCTTCCCCCCGCCCCCGGCAGCCACACTGGTCCCTCTGGCCCCCACCTCACTGCCTCACACATTCTCCTGATAAACGTCTGCTGCAGGCCTGTTCTCTGAGTACAAATAAGGTAAGGCCTCCACCCTCGAGTCTCTGTCTAAACCCGCAGTTGTAGGCCTTCCTCGGGTCCTGCCTGCACAGTGAGCTGAAAGCCGCCCGGTGCCCACCCTCCAACCCTGTGGGCAGAGCCCTCCCTCACCCACTGCCGCCCCGCCCCCAGGCCAGCCTGCCCAGTTAGTGCCGGTGCCCCCTGTGAGGGACAGTGTTTGTGTGCAGTGCTGGCGCTCAGCTGTTAGCACCCACCACCAAGCCCTGATGACAGGCAGGGGGAAGCCCAGCCCCGTGGCTTCAAAGTATCTCCATTCAGGTTATTTTTAAACAGCATTTTGCTGTGCCCATGGGTTGAATGACACTGTGCTTGCAGCCAAATGTTGGGGTCACGACAGACCCTGAGGAAAGGACAGTAACAACTATACATTAATTCAAATGTCTGCAAAATATATATTTAGTTTATTTCCTGGGCCCAGATGCTCACACCTGTAATCCTGACTCTAAGAGATAGCTTTAAGGCAAAACTGCACTTTTCCTTGAGGCAAGGCTCATGAGGCCCTGCAGAGGCCCCACTGTTCTTAGGACTGATTAGGCTGAAGATCTGTGCCAGGGAGGCAAAGCCTGAAGGCCGGAGAGACTAGGAGAGCCTGACAGCCACGGCCCACACTTGCACCCATCACACCAGGGGCCTGGCCCCGACGCCATGGCACTATCTGAGCTGTGGCCCAGACAAGTGGCCTGTATGCCCATTCGATCAGCAGCATGGCATAATTTTCTGGCCACCTGAACACACACCCTGACAGAGCAGATTCTCACCTGCGGCCGCTATCAGGTGAGAGAATATAATCGTCACCCAGCTTTCTGTGCCCCATCCCAGGCTAGAAAAGACCTGGGCCTCCTAGAGCTCATTTCCCACGTGATGGAACCAGGACCTACAGCTTCTGCACCTTCTCCCCTCTTTACCCAGTAGAACCTTAAGCCTTGTGTTTACCAACTGATAGTGACAGGTGACCAGGAGGCCTCTTTGTTGGTTCAGGCACCACAGGGCTGGCGATCGCTGTTCCACTTGGCCAGTTGCTTCTTATATTTTCTTCCGCTAAACTTTCCTGAGGGAGCCCAGTGTGTCAGGCCATCATGATAATGATAACTGCTATTCTCTCTCTCATTCACACAGAACAGCTTTCTCGAAATATAATTCACACATCAAAAAAAATCCATCCTTTTCAAAGTGTGCAGTTCGATGGTTTTTAGTCCATTAACAGAATTGTGAAACTTGTGAAACAGTCACCACTATCTGATTTTAGAACATCTTCATCACCATCAAAAATAAACCCTGTACCTATTAGCTGTCACTCCCTACCTCCTCTTCCCCACAGCCCCTGGCAACCAGTAGTGTACTTTTTGTCTCTCTGGATTTTCCTGTTGTGGATATTTCATATAAATGCAAGCATACAACATGTGATCTTTTGTAACTGGCTTCTTTCACTTAGCATAATGTTTTCAAGGTTCATTTGTGTTGTTACAGGTATCAGTACTTCATTCCTTTTTACTGCTGAATAATATTCCATTGTGTGGATGTACCACATTTTGTTTATTCACTTATCAGCTGATGGACATTTGAATTATTTCCACTTTGCAGCCGGTATGAATAATCCTGCTATGAACATTCATGCACAAGTTTCTGCGTGAACATAGTTTTCAGTTCTCTTGGGTACATACCTAGGAGTGGAATTGCTTGGTCATATAGTAACTCTACGTTTAACAATTTGAAGAACTTCCAAACTGCTTTCCAAAGTGACTGCACCATTTTACAATCCCACCAGCAATGTGTGAGGGTTTGTGGTTCTCTTTGGATATTCACCACAGCTTTCTAAGATTGGTAGTATAATCTACAACTTACAGTTAAGGCCACCGAGGCTCAGAAAAGGTAAGTAACTTGGCTATTACTTCCAAATGCCAGGCTCTTCCCTCTGTGACCAACGGCCAAGTATTAACCCTGTATCCCCAGTGAACAACTGTGTTTCTCACCCTTTTACCTCTATGCCTGCATCACCCTGATGAGAAATCTTTATGTGTTACAGGACGTGTCAGGAAATGCTGCATTTCTGGCCTTCACTCCTTTTGGGTTTGTTGTTCTGCAAGGAAACAAGAGGGTCCACTTCATTAAATGGTGAGTATCTTTATTTCCAAAACAGGCTTTTTATACCTCACCAACTGGGGAGGGCTGTGGTTCCCATGTCCTATGTCTGTGATTGGGCGAGTTCTGGTTCTGAGCCCTCTCCAAAGCCTTGCATCCATAATGGTAACTGACGAAGGTAGTGGTCTCTTCTAGGGATCCTATGCTTCCACAGGGGTGTTCCTGAGAGCCAACAGCCTCTCCAGAGAGAGAAAGGTATGGAAAGTTGGTTTCTGGGTAGGATGAGACGTCTAGAGCTGGAGCCAATGTTAGGGAAGCAAAGTTCCCATGAGAACTAAGTCCTTGGGACTGTCCCCCGCTGAGGACCATAGCATCTGCAGGGATGTTTACTCCTTACCCACTCTCCTAACGAAGGAGGGCTTGCAATGACCCCTGGGGCAGATACAAGTTACCCTGTTGCTCTGGCAAAACACCCTCCTCAGACCAAACCCCACGGTGGGCACTGCCTGCTGGAGCACAGATGCTGCTCTGTCTCCTGTCCCTCTTCAGGGCTTAGGTGTCCTCAGCCTCCAAGAGTCACATCCCCACTCTTTCTTCCCTCCCCTGCCTCTCCCACTCCCAATTCTAGCAGGCAAGAGCCACTGCTGCAGCCACAGCTGCTCGGAACTGCTTCCTGTCCGCCCACCTGTTGGGGTCTGTTCTGCTGCGTGGCTCTGTGAGCCGATGCAGCAGACTCTGGTTTGTTGATGGACGTTTGGCTCTCCTAGAGACCCTTTTTCTGGCCCATGCAAACATCTTGCAGCCTCATGTTGCATATTTTACTAAGCCCCTGTGATCTCTGAACCTTCCTGGGCCTTAGACTGCCAAGTCTAAGCTGGCCAGCTCCTCTCAGGGGCTTGGACAGGTGTCTTTCCTTGGCCCAGCAGAGCTCAGCCAGGGAAGCCTGCTCCTGTCTTGTTTCCTCCGCCTTCTCAAGAAGAGCTAGCGGGGACCCTGATGACAGAGATGCTCCCTGGTGAGCTTTCTGCTGGGGATGCTGCAGGCTAGCTCTCCTGCGACATCCTCTTCAGCTCCCCTGTGCGCTTGTGGACAGACACCCCCTTTCCAACCCTTGTGGCTCTTGTGAAGCTTGGCGACATGATCAACCACAGTGCTTGTGAAACTGCTCCCCAGACATGCCCGGCCAGGCCCCGTTCCCCAGAAACCCCCTTCCCAGGGCGGCCCGCTGCACTGGGCTAACCGGTGTGCTCCCCAACACGCCCATTTGCTACCCCTTCTCAAGCTGGCCCACTCACTGCACTTCTTGGGTGAAGATGGTGAGGGTTTGGGGTCTTCTGTCCAACAAGATACTTTTCAGAAAAAGACAGTGAACAGGGTCAGGCCACCGCTCTCCCAGGGAGGAGCACTTGCTATTTGGAGACCTCTGGGTCATCTGATGTTCCTTAGAAGGCCCGGATCCTGGCCACACTCCAACCAGGGTAGCTGTCTTTATGAGGTGGCTGGTAGGGGGCATTTTAGCTAGAAACAGGTAGGACACACCGGGGCCTGTAGTCCCTAAAGTATCTTTACCCTCCAGAAGCCCTGCTGCTCACTGGGTTGTCCCAGACCCTTTTCCTTCTATAGCTTCTCTCACAGCCCATTTCTTCAGGACGTCTCTTCATATGCCTCAACATTAAAGTAATAGATGTAAATTTAATCACACTTCCAATAGAAAATTTCCTACTTTCCTATCTTGCTTGTTGAAGCCTAGGATGATCTGTGTGCTTGTTTATATATCAATCAATTGATATTTACTGTATTCTGTATGTGTATGAGAGATTGATTGATTGGGAGGGAATCTAACAGGGAAGGAATCCCATGTGGGATTACTAGTACTAGCTCAGAACTGGTGGTCAGAAGTTGTGAGCTCTCATCCTGACCCAGCTATGATTTCCAGGGAACAGGTGACCTTCCTCTGTCCCCTGAGTTTTGTCCTGTAGTAAATTGGGTACATTGTTTTCACTACCTTTCTGCTACTTTCTAGGATATTGAGGAAATCTCCCTAGAAATCGCAAAGAGGAAGAAGCCAAGTGGAGGCAGATATGCATGGTCACACCTCCTTGGGGGGTCCCAGTTAGGTAGAAAAATAAAGGCTCTGCCCCCAGTGAGGTAGGAGGGCCTTCAGGCTCCAGAGGGTAGCTGTGTCAGGCCAATGGAAGGGAAGTGAGGAGTGACCAATGCTGAGGCCTAGTTCTCTGGCTCTCAGGGACATCCACCTAAGACCCCAGTCATTTTTCCATTTTGTAAATGTAACCAAGGCTGAGAGCAGTATGTGGAGGTGAGGTCTAAGTCGTGCCATGTACAGTAACCATGTCACTTCTTCTGATTTGTGTCTGTCCTGCGGGTGGATGTACCCCAGTATCCTGTTTGCCTCTTTTACTGCAGCCATTCACTGGGCTGGTGGCTTCAAGGATTTTTCTACAAAAACCCCTAAGCCCCTTTCCTGGTCAGTACGCTGCATGACTGTTCCATGTAATCTGTTCTCTCTCTTTGGTATGTTGCCCTGCCCCCCTCCCTGAGATCGTTTGACATTTGTCTGCATTAAACTGCATTTTCCATCCAGTGGCACAGTCACCTGAAAGACTCAACTCCCTCAGAACCTGGTCGCATTGTTTTTCATTATTTGCTGTTATCTTGAACTTTGGCCTCATCAGCTACCTGTGGCATCTTACATTTGACAGTCCCATCAAGATAATGCACCTGTGTTATGAACCAAATCCCGAAATGGCCCAGGACCACTCTACCTAGACTCACTTCCCATGCAAACGTTTCCCTTTTACAGCCACTGTTGATGAGCCCGAAATCCTCCTATCACCCTATTATTATAGTGTGATTGACCAGAAAACTGTGGATTGAACTGTTTCAACAACTGTTCTCTAAGGCCCCTGCGCTGCTGTCTTGTTTCAGTTCTAATTTTGGCTAAAACTGTGTCTGTGCCTGGAGCCCCTTCCAGTCGGGGTGGGCTGTGCATCTACAAGACTTAGCTGTGAGCAAGCAGCCCACAGTGAGATGACGGGCGCTCTCTTTGTGCTTCTAGGAATGAGGTGACCAAGCTGAAATTTGAAGGAAAGACTTTTTATTTGTACGTAAGTCAGAAAGAGGTGAGTGCTGGCTTCCTTCTCTTCAGGGAGGGCTGGGGCACTGGGGTGGCTCCTGATGGCCAGGGCTGAACCAAAGTGGTCCATCCAGGCAGAGCTAAGCCCCCTGCATGCCAAGCCGGGACCAAGTTCAAGGCTGGAGGTGAGGAGACATGAGATGACGACAGGTGGCTGTAGGTCCTGGAGCACAGGGACTTCCTCAGGGATGCTGGTGACCCTCACAGGTTCCATACCTCCAGGAAGTACAGAGTAAGATTCTTTTACTTCCATATGAAAATTCCAGGAAGATAATACCAAAAAAAAAAGAAAGAAAGAAAGAAAGAAAATTCCAGATGAGAGTGCCACTTTCTCTGGGGAGGGCTCACTTGGTTCAAGCGGTGCCAGCAGAGACTTACTCTGATTGGACCTGCCAGGTGTGCCCTTCTGCACTGAACTCAGCTCTGTCCTGTGGGTGCTGCAGGCTTCTCTTCCAGCCAGCAGCCCCTTCCCCGTCTGAAGCCTCTCCCTGAGAGCACTGGGGAGCCTTCAGACAGCTCAGGGCTCAGTGTCCTGGGCCTCTTCACCCTTCGCTTTGCCATCCACACTCAGCTGTTTCTATGTGGGATTTTTTTGTAGGAGAAGAAAATTATTCTCACATATTTTGCTCCAACTCCAGAAGCCTGCAAGCACCTCTGGAAATGTGGGATAGAGAACCAAGCCTTCTACAAGTGAGTGGACACCTGGGATGGGAACTGCCTTTATCAGGGCCAAAGCCATAGAAGCTACTTTTAGAGGAACAATGGGCAGGAAAGTTTGAGAAACTCTGACAAAGGAGACATGAGATGACAAGGCTGGGCTTCCTTATAAAACTCAGACCCCTTTCCGGGTGGCTGTCTGTACCACCTGGAGGGTCAGAGCTGATGTCTGGGAATGTGTGTCAGCGGAGTTGCCCAATGTGTCTACCTTGCGATGTCGTTGGACAGCCCCAGTGGCAAAGCAGTTCTGGGTCTTTTTCCAGGGTAAGGCTTGGGCCAGAGAAAGCCCACAGGTGCCTGACTTGAATAAAGCTGGCCCCTTGGAGCCATTCAGAGCCAGAATACAAGAGCTCCATGAAGGAACAGGCACAGCCCAGAGCAGCTCCCTAAGCCTTGGAGAGACTCTGAGGCCCGCTCCCCAGTGGGTGGCCTGGTGCTGAGCTGGGGTTGCTACCAGCCCTTCCTGGTGTGTCACTGACAGAGGTGTTGCCAGTGACAGGCCAAGTGCTCAGGAGCTGGGGGTGGGGTAGCTGGAGGAAGCAAGGACTTGACTGTTACTGAGATAGCAGCTTTGGGGCAAAGGAGAGAGGTTAGCTTACCAAATGATTTTGTAAAGTATATTGAGGCTTTTGTGCCCAGTTTTCTTTGATGAAAAAAGTTGTTATAAAAGCATTACGGAGCAACGAAATAGCCCATCGAGAAACGGGTGATGCCAGATGAAGTATATTTCGCTAAAACCCTTGGTCTTGTTCTTAAAATAGAATGCCATGACTTACGCTTTAATAAGCTGCATCTTAATCAGAACAATGTAAGACAGAATGTGTGGTATACTCCTCTCCTGACAGGCCATAGCTCTCCCTCCAGTAAGGAGGATCCAGAGCAGCGTTGCTCTGGGCTGGGAGGGCACCGTCTTCCTCTCCACTCAACAGACTCTGCTACCTGCTGACTGCTGTGGGATGCTGGCCCCCACAGGCTGTTTCTTGGGCAGGCTTTCTGAGTTGTATAATAAATTCTGTGCATTTGATACCAGAATCAGGGGTGAGTTGAATGGGCAGCCTGAATTCTCACCTGAGTGGGCTTCTTTCTTCTCATGGAGAAGACACTCGGAAGACTTTCATGTGGTCACATTTCCCTCCTATTCAGTCCCTGGCTGTCCAAGGAAAGCCGAGAAAACATTTCAGTGCCATTTCTGGAGGCCCTCCTTTGTTTTTCCGTCTGAGCCATGGGAACAGAATTGTGCTTCTGAGCCTGTGACCAAACTCAGTTTCTGAGTCTTTCCTTAACAGATTGCCCACATCCACACTGGAAAGCAAGGCCGCTTTTCACTGTTCTCCATGACTACTAATTAGGTGTTAAAAGCCTCTAGCCTGGGTCAGACCCTCATTTATGCCAAGTCGCTAGCAGGAGCCACTTCGGCCTCACTCAGAGTGTCTGTCATGGGCAGATCCCTGCCCCGCTTTTGGCCTAGTGCTTTGAAGGGAGCCGGTCAGGCTCAAGAAGGCGCTCAGAAAAAAATAACTTTACGTGTCTAACACGTATTAAATATTTTAAACCAAAAAAAAAAAGAAAAGGAATGTGCTCAGACAGGAGAGTAAGTAGGCTCAGAGCCTCATGGAGCCCTGAGACAGGTGGGGATGGTGTCCCCAGCACCTGCTGTTCATGGATTATAGGGACAACTCCCTAAATATTCACTGCCCGCTCAGGACAAAGGCTTCAGACCAGTTCAGTTCCCAGCTGGGTTAGCACTACAGGCACCCAGGACATGTTGTGGATGGGGTCAGGTCTTAGGAGATTCAATCTGGGCAGCTCTGCCCATGCTTCCCTTTCTAAGTGAGAGGAGTACAGGGATCAGAGCAGTCACTCAAGGGTGGCTTCCAGAGTCTCCACCTCAGCTGTTCACAGCCTTGAAAGTGGTGTTAATGGGCTTTCTGGGGGAGGGCAAATGGTTCCAAGTTCAAACAAATGGTGGAACTTTTATTAAAGTTCAGCTAGTTTCTTCACTTCACGACTTCTCAGAGTCTCTAATGTGACAATATACTTTAGGTTCTCTCCAAGAAGGAGATGGAATAGGAAGGGCACTACTCTCTTCTCCACCCACAGTTACCCAGACATGGACACGAATTCTCAAATACTAGGACTGGAAGGGACTCCTGAGGTCAAGCAGTCCCAGCTCCACCATTTTATAGATAAGACTGAGGCTAAGAGAGGAAAAATTTGCCCAGGGTCACACTGCTAACCAGTGGCCTGGCTGAGATTCAGCAGGTGGCATTCTCTTTCCCTAACATTTATTCTCTCAGTCCCCATGGTGAACCCATGAGGCACTCTTGGGGAGCCCTCACTCTCCTAACGTGGAAGTGGATTGCAGCACGCCTGTCCATAGCACTGAGACTGTGAACACGGCCCCCAGGTGCTAAAGGAGTCAGAGACAAGCAGGGCTGTGAAGGGCCTTTTCCTGAGGGGTTTTTTCAAGTAGCCTTTGGAAGGAGCTGGGGACACAGCCTTAGGCTGTAAGGCATTGCAGACCATCTCTCACACTGGACTTTGCCTTGCTGCAGGCTGGAGAAGTCAAGCCAAGTCCGCACAGTGTCCAGCAGCAATTTATTCTTTAAAGGGAGCCGGTTCCGATACAGGTAAATAGTGACAGTAAGTAACCGTTATGGACCTATTTTCAGACCTTCTCTGGAGAAGGGTGGCCCAGTGGTCCTTATCCTGAGAACAAAGACACTGGGAACCTCCAGAGAAGTGTGAGGTTTCCATCCGATTCTCCTGTCTCCTAACCCTTTGACTATTTCTTTCCTTCCCTGCAGCCGTTTGCCTGTAGGGGTTAAAATGTGTGTCTTCTCCTGCCCTTACAAAAGCAGCAAAATAAGAACTGTACGAGTGATTCCTTTCATTTCTATCTAAAGATTTCATTTTTTTGCAATATTTCTGGAACACGCTGGACAATGAGGAATCATCCCTAAATGAGGATGGAAGATCCCAAAGACCGCAGAGACAGAGAGCTGTCAGGACGCCTTAGAGCTCTTTACCCCAGCAAGCAAGCCCTACTCAGTGGCCTAAACATTGAGAAGGGGTAGGCCCAAGAGGCCACTTCCCAATTCAGCTCAAGAATCTGAGATCTTACAGAGGAGCTCAGTCCTGGAACACTGTCTCATTTCTTGTTGCTTGTTTTATTTATACTACTTATAGTGGCCGAGTTGCAAAGGAAGTGATGGAGTCCAGTGCCAAGATCAAACGGGAGCCACCAGAAATACACAGGTAGGCACCAGGGGCTTATCCCCAAACCAGGTCCAGCTCAGATCTCGGACTCTTAAAAGAGCCAGCAGTTTGAGTACTGTGAAGATTCTGGCCATGATGGCTTCCAAACAGGTCAGCAGGGTGAAGAGACCCATCTCAGCCAAAGGCATGGGAACAGGATAACCCTGGAGAATGAGGGAAGGTGGGCTAATGCAGACAGTAGTACATCAGACCCAGGAGCCACCTTCCTGGGTAATTCTCTACCATCATCCCAAGCCCTGAAATTGGTCATAGACCTTGGAGGACATGCCCAAGCAGCAAGATTTCATTGGCTCTGGAAACAGTGCATTACAGGAAGCCAGTCACACTAGGTCTGAAATAGTTTCAGGATCCATGCTTTATGTATAACTGTAAATCCTAAATTTCCAAGAGGCCATCTCCTAAAACCTGGTAAGACTGAGGGAGAATATGATTGGCCAAAAGGTCTGGGGTTTGCCAACCAGACTGACCTCTGGGAATGGGAGCATTACTACCTGCCTTCACACGGACCCCCCCCCCCCCGCCCTCTGTGGGAAGTCAGGGGAGGCCGCATATCAGTCTTAGGCACATTTTTAGGAGCACCGCATATCCTGGGGTTCTACTCTCTGACAATCCTGCCCGGGGACCAGTGGCACCACTGCCACACTAAAGAAAGGTTCGGGTAGGTCTGGGATATAAGGAGGTTGACAAGTTTGAAGTAGTGTCTCTGACTGGGATTCAGGGACTAAAGGCAGAAAGCAGGTATTAAAGATTTTTAAAAACAAAACAAACCTTAACACAGCCAGGCAATCCTCAGGCAATTCTAGTAACCAGTCCTCAACTCTGAGTCCTGACCACATTTGTCAGTGCACTAAGTCAACAGAATTCTTTTTTTCTTTAACCTCAGAGCAGGGATGGTCCCCAGCCGCAGCTGTCCCTCCATAACCCATGGCCCAAGGCTGAGCAGCGTCCCCAGGACCCGGAGAAGAGCTGTTCACATCTCCATCATGGAAGGTGAGCATGAGCTCTGGAGAGGACCTGGGGTTCCTCCAAGTTGTCACCTGGACCGGTTCCTCACAGGGACCTTGAAAAGAAGT
This sequence comes from Phocoena phocoena, assembly GCF_963924675.1. Taxonomy (NCBI): domain Eukaryota; kingdom Metazoa; phylum Chordata; class Mammalia; order Artiodactyla; family Phocoenidae; genus Phocoena; species Phocoena phocoena. The sequence goes on along the minus strand of NC_089220.1, from coordinate 86,758,269 downwards.
GAATTTCACTAGAGACAGCAGCAAGTTTCTCCAATGGTAGGGAGAATGTTTCATCCAGTCAATGGGAACACCAGCTGGGTGTCAGGTGAAGGGTAATTCCATCCAGCCCTGATGAGCTGTGGTCCAGGAGGGGTTTGTAGATCTGAGAGTATTAGACTAAACCTTTGGGAGAGAACCACCATCAAAGGCCTTATTTATGTGAGTACCTTAGTTGCTGCATTTGTAAAACCCCATGGGTTTCAAGGAAGCTGATGTACATGCAAGTACTTTAAAGAGATGAAAGCATTTACTGGGTAGGCAGCAAGCACAATGCAAAGAGCCCTGGTTAGGAAGTCAAGGATGAGGTCAAAATAGGAGCTCTGCCACACATTTTCTGGGCAGGTTGCTTAACCTCTCTGAGCCTGTTGCCCCCACTGTAGAAAGGGGTGGGGGGTGGGGGAAGGTGCCTTGGAAACTCCCAAGTATAATGGCTATGCAAGGTATGGAATTATTGAGGTCTGGCCATCATCAGACACAGCCCCCTGGTTTTCCCTCCTATCTTAGGCTGAGCGGGAGAAGTGAGCCCAGCTGTCTTATTTTGGGGTGTGCATCTCAGGAAAGTGGACTGTCTTCTCCTCTTTTGAGGAAACATAACTTTCTCCCCTCTCTGTGGCCCTTGTTCCCGTCTGTCCTGAGGCTGAAGCCACCAGGTTCATCCCAAGGCTCTTGCAGAAAGTCGGGACAGCTGTCCTCCCAGAGAAAAGGCCACCCCCTGGGGGAAGCTGGCCCTAATGTAGGTATCGCATAGGAGAGCAGCCTCAGGCATTACTGCTCCCCAGCATATGGAAGAATGTCCAGTAAAACCAGCATTCCCAGAAGAGGGAAGACTGAGGCCATCCATGTGGGGATATAACTCATTTGGAGTAGCTGCCAAGCAGGGTTAGCAAAACAACTCAGAGGTGGGGAGAACCATCCTCAAGCTCCCCCAAGACGAGCTGTGAGGCTGCCTCAGTTCCCAACCAGCTCTGGCTGTGCCTTCAGCCTCCTCCCAGAACCTGTCTTCTCCCATTGTAGCAGCAGTAGGCTCCTCAACATCCAAAACTGTCACCCATGCTTACAAAATGCCAGGGGAGGGTGCAGAAAGCTATTAGAGCAGAGACCCCCCACCCCACCCCAGGGCCAGGGCACGGCCTCAAAAGCTTAGGCTCAGAACTTCACAGCTGGCAGATTATAACACAGCAGGCCTCCACGTGCTACTCCCCAAGCCAACGTGCTCCTTACACCCCATGTCCAGTGGTGCCTATAGACAAGCACAGTCTTCATCCCTGGTCATGGCCCTCGAGGCCCATTAGACTCAGAAGGGCGTGGGTAGAAGCTCAGAACTGCCCTGGCAGGAATGAAACTCACAGGCAGAATGTAATTCAGGGTGAGGAGAGGCAGATGTACATCTGGTTTGGATGTGAAAAAAAATACAAGATTTTAGCAGTTGAGCAGCTCTATCAGTGCAGGGATCATCAAGCCTGGGGAAATAAAGAATGGATTATTTCAGGAGGTGAGAGTTCAGCTGCAGTTTTGCCTTTAAAGCACCTAACACGGCTGACCCTCACTGTTCACCCCAACCAGGCAGGGAAGGGTGAGAGGGACTCAATGGGGACCTCAGAGGAAGGACACAAACCATCAAAACGCCCAGGAAGTTATGGACATTTGAAATTGGTTCATGCTCCATCAGGGATTGTCTTTCCTATAGTCCATATGGCACACAAATTAATATCACAGAAACCATTTGCCTTTTCCAGGGGAAAGCTTTGTTTGCTATCTCCAAAAACAGTGGGGAAAATTGCAAAAGACATTAACGTAACGTTACAGTTTGAATGAAACCATGTAATCTCAATGAACTGAGACCCTTAAAAAGAAGACTGCGTTGGTTGGCCCTGCCCTCTGCTCTAGGAGATGCCAAGATAACACATGTTATTAGCACAGGCCTGACCCAGAGAGGACATTCAGGTATGTCAGTTCCTTTCACCCATTGTGCCCCATGGGGCAGCCAGATAAATAGCGTAGATCCCAGTGGAGGAGGGGACGCAGCCCATTTCCAGCCCCAGAGCCACCGCCTTACACTTCAGAGCCACCCAACCCAAAGCCATTTTCTTTGTAGCTTCACGTCCTGGATTTTCTGGTACAGTCCCGATTTCCCCTACTCTCTGGGATTATTCCCTGCCCTCTCTGTTCCTCACCCTCTGAGAGGTCTGGGGCCCTTATACGGGCCTCAGGGAAACAGCTACTGGCTGGGAAACCATTACCTTTTATAGCTCTAAGTCCTTCTGACTGAATCCAGTCCCCTGATAACGCTGGCCTCTCAGAGCTGCTCTTTCCCTGCAGCTCAGTCTGCTCTGAGACTCTCAGAGCCAACCTTTTCTCTCCAGCATGGGAGGCACTGCGAAAGGGCTGCCATGGCGTGAGATCAGTTGGTTTCCCATCCTTTCCCTCTGTACCTTCCCCGCCTGGCTGGTTCCCATGAAGAGATCAGCTGATTTCCACTGAAAAAGTACCTGCCTTCCTGGGCCACTATGGGGAAGAGTCTGATTAAGATTCACACCAGAGTCCGAGTTCAGCTCCGGTTGACTAATCACTGCCTTCGGCCCCTGAGTGTGCGCATCCTGAGGATGGGGCCCCGGCTCCAGGGTAGGCTCCTGACCACTGTGCCCCCTGGCCCACTGGGAGCCACCTCTGGGCAAGGCGATCAGCTGGAGCACCTCCAAGGTAAAAAGACACCCTCTGTTTTGCTGTGCCACTCACCCAGATCCCACCCACGGCACCCACCCCATCCATCCCAGAATAACAGGTTTGAGGCGAGTGGTGGTTTCTAGTGAAACCTGAAATTCTGTACAGGACTAACCTAGCATAGGAATAACCTTAACTTTATAGGTGAGGTCTGTTGGGGGAACAGAAGACTAACATTTACTGAGTAATTTTGTTTGTCAGGCTCTCTACTTAGAAATACATATGTAGCCATTATCTTGTTTACTGAGAGCACCAACAACTCACTATAATGTGGCTTCTGGTGTCCCTCTGATTAGCTCTTTCTGATGTCACAGCCTTTGCCCCTCACCTTCCCCAGCAGGCTTAGGGCTGAATTGTAGGCCAGGCTATGATTGCACTAAGTGGCTTCCGGCAGCTATGCTGGTCATACATTGGAAGATCTGGTAGTCAGAGCTGTCCTTGTGAGGGGACAGCCCTTGAAAGGGTGTGAGGTGCCCTGTGCAACAGGGCTGAGGTTCCAGAGAACAGGGAGCCAGAAGAGTACTTGGGAAAGGAGCTGAGCCAGCAACATGTAAGATCAGAGCCTGGAAAGGTTTGTTTTATCCGAAACCCATTTCACACTCCCAGGTACGTGTTTCTCATGCTACACACACGCAAATGAGGGAAGAAGGGAGGAACACTGGGGAAAACAGAGAACAGAGGAACATCAAAGGCTCTGGAACAAGGGACAGGCTCTTAATTTCACCTTATTTCACAACAGTTTCTTGGGCAATTGGGACCTAAGTCTAAGGCAGGTGCAGGCTGTTGACTTAATTCATCCTGGCCTGTTGTTCCACTCCCCGGAATCCAACTGCATGATCATTAGCACCATGGAATAGAAAGAGGCTTGGATTCTAACCTTGTCTTTGCCAGTAACAACCAACCACGTGACTGTAACCTCTTGCCCTCACCACTTCATGAAGTTGTTTAAAGATAAAATGGAAGTGCTTTAAAAAGTTTTAAACATTATACAAATTTAAGTATCTTATAGCATAGGGACAAAGGAAATACAGCCAGGACCGTGCAGCTTCTGAAAGCAGGAGCTGAGAGCTGCTGCTAATATACTAATGGTGAGGTGGTGGGGAGCAGAGGCAGATAGCAGGGGGCTGCCATCTCCCCTACCCATGCCAGCCACTCGTTCGTAACCCAGGGTTCGTTCCTATGGAGAATCTTTTACTGTGTGTATGCCGAGACGGGCTACAGCAGGCTGGGCAGGCAGGCGGCCTGGCTGCAACTGGCTACCTACCAAGGAAGCCAAGGAAGACGAGATACACTATTTCTGAAATGTTACTGGCACCTTTTAAAAGAGACCTTGGGGCTTCTGAAGCCAGCCCAGAACCAGAAAACTCTGTAATTGGCCCTGGTTAGGTCTTACCTTTACTAGCTGGGTGTCCAGCTGTCTGGGGCAGTCAGGGTCGATTTCAGAACAACAGAAGGGGACGAGCTTCTCTTGATGTGGACCACAAAAGCAGGGAGAGCCACTCTGGGACCACCAACATGGCCAGGAGTAGAAAATACAGACACTGAACTTGAAAACAAGAAGCCATTTCCTTGGGAGCACTATGACATGGGCCACACTTGGTGACTCAGCTCTGACATCCTCTGGCCTGGGTGGCTGCTGTTTGGTTGAGGGGGGTAACCAGCTCCTGTTCTTCCCTACTAGAACTTTGAGCCCTGGAAAGAAAGAAATGTTCCATCTAAGAAAGTAAAGAGATAATGAGTAGTTTTAGGGGTAGAAGACCCTTCCTCCTAACTAATGTAAGAGAATTTCCCACTGATGCAACAAGATCGTCTCAGAGACCACTCTGTACTCTGGAGTAGCTAAAGCAAGGGGAGCTGTCAGCCTGTTCTGGACCCGGCTCAGTCTAAGGTGAAAAGAGAGGGAGAGCACTTAGGAAGAGATCAGGTTTTTACCTCCCACAAAGTCAGGACAGCTAGAGCTGGGTGGCTGAGGAGACTGATAGCAACTGCAGAAATCCAAAAGATGAGCTCATGAGCTCAAGGAGCTGTGTGCCGTGTTGTTAGGAGGACACTCGGCTCCAGAATCTGTATTTGATGAGGCCCAGCTGGGCAAAACACAGTCTCCTCCACATTCCTGCCTCTCAAGGCCCTCGGCTCCCTGAACCATGACCCCAGCTCTGGTTGGGTCAGGGATAGTCTGCGATTCTCTTTCAAATTGGGCTAAAGCCAGGCCCAAGACACCAAAGGCAAGAAAGGCAGAATCTTTAACCAATATGGCCAAAACTATAAGCAAAAAGAAAGAAACTTGCAACCAATGCCACTCTGGTTCCTGCTGCTTCTCTTGTCCTATTCTTGATACATCAAAACAGAGTGCAGTGGCCATTGCTACTGGTCACGTGGGGCGTGCAAAGGGGCTTCTCCTAAGATTTTAGTGACCTGATAAAGCAGGATAGGTGCTGCCTCCGCCTGACAGCGAAGTGGGTGCCGGCACACAGAAGGCCTGCTCATTTTCCTTTTGCCTTTCCAGGCCTCGAGTCCCTACGGGACAGTGCCCACTCCACCCCGGTACGTACCTCCTCCCACGGGGACACTTTCCTGCCTCACGTGAGAAGCAGCCGGGCAGACAGCAATGAGCGAGTCGCCGTGATCGCGGATGAGGCCTACAGCCCTGCAGACAGCGTGCTGCCCACCCCTGTGGCCGAGCACAGCCTGGAGCTGATGCTGCTTTCCCGGCAGATCAATGGGGCCACCTGCAGCATTGAGGAGGAGAAGGAGTGTGAGGCCAGCACCCCAACTGCTGCAGAGATGGAGGCCCTTGGGGGAGAGCTGAGGGCCCTGTGTCAGGGGCACGGCAGGCCAGAGGAGGAACAGGTGAATAAGTTTGTTTTAAGTGTCCTCCGTTTGCTCCTTGTGACCATGGGACTCCTCTTTGTTTTGCTCCTCCTCCTGATCATCCTTACTGAGTCCGACCTTGACATTGCCTTTTTCCGCGATATCCGCCAGACCCCCGAGTTTGAACAATTCCACTATCAATACTTTTGTCCCCTCAGGCGATGGTTTGCCTGCAAAATCCGCTCAGTGGTGAGCCTGCTCACTGACACCTGAGAAGGCATGAATCCTCCCAATAACTAGCCAGGTGGACCAAGGAGCCCGGCTACCCATTCCCAGCAATGGGACCCATCGCGGAACCATCGGCACATGTACCAAGTCCTCCTCTCATGACTCAAAGTCCACAGCCTAGGAGGGTCGTTTCCCAGAAGAAGAAAGGGATAGGCTCATGCCTTGTCTAAACTAACTGGGAAAACTCATTTCCTTCAGAGGTTCTTTCAAGAAAGGCTCGGCAACTCTGTTTCTCATCCTCCCAATTTGCAGGATAAAATTTTTGGTTTTGAATTTTGATTTTTCATAGATGTGTATTATTTTGAAAATATCAAAAATAATTTATTTTATTATTACTGATTCTCGCAGTAGTGTCACCTAGTAGATGGGACACTAGTTGGAGACTAGAGAGCTGTTGTCTTCTGTATTCTGCAGGAGCTTTCCTACTCAGTTCCAGTAGACTCATCACTGCAGCCTCAGCGGGGCAGGCCAGGGGTCTGGACAATGGGGACTGTCTAGGTTTTCTTCCCAGACAGAGCTTTTAAAAAAAAAGTAAACATCGTGTAGAATGATTAAATGGAAAGTTGCTTCTTATGACGGTCTGAGTTGGATTTTCTTTTCCTTTTATTTCTTTCAAATCTGAGCAGAGTGGGCATCTGAAGGGACCACCACTACAGCAGCAGGGGTGGGGTAAGTCTGTCCCCTTAGACTAGATCCTAGTGGGCATCACCATGAGTTTTGTATAATGAACTTAGACTTCTGTGAGGGTTTTTTTCTGAAGACCCTCAAGACTTTTACAGTGCTCCAGAAGCATTAGGTGAATTTGGTGGTGCCAGGGATAGAACTGTCAGAAATGCAGGACTAAGTGTAGTTAACAGAAACCAGAGCTAAGGTACCTGAGAGACCATTGAGGTCACAGAGCAGTACTTATTTTGTACAACACCATCCCCCCCAAAAAAGACTATTTCAATTTATATTTTAACAAACAAAATGTATTTTCTTATCAATTCGTATTTTGTTTTTACTTTATGGATTAAGAAAAATAGAGCCTGACGAACTTAAACGACACAAGGAAGAAACTGATCCTGAGAATAAAAAGCTTCAGAAAATAGAATTCCAAGATCAACAAACAGCCTGGGAAGGGACCAGGAAAAGAATCTCTTTAAATAGGAGTTCTAAGAGATGCCTACAAAAGGTGAATGTGGCAGAGACCAAGATTTAGATGTAGAAATACTGCCCCCTAGCGTCATCCTCTGCACTGGGAAAATGAAAGTTGTAGGAAAGCACTTACCATCCTTGCCGAGGCTCCATGCAGAAGAGCAGCATGTGGAGGGTGAGTGTGGGGTCCGAGGCCCGAGCTCTGCAACTCTTACAACCACTCACACACAAGATCTTGTTTTCATCTCAGGGAGAGATTTCTAAGTCATCTGGGGCCTGAGGACTTACGTAAGGACAGTCAGTGGACATATTCCTGGGACCCACATAACAGTGGAGCAGCTGCTGACACCCTGTGAGGCTGGGGAGCCTCAAATGCAGGACAGAATGAGTCACATGTAGATCTGCTTTCCCCTAGTTTGTCCTCTGAGACAGCAGAACCATGTCCATATATAGAATCTAATAGCCATGGATAAACGGAGTTTTTCCTTTTTTAAGGTTGGGGGTGGTGCTGTGTTTCAAAATTTTAATTGCCCTTTTATCTAGACCAGGGGTCGGCAAACTTCTTCTGTAAAGTGCCAGATAGTAAATACTTTTTTTATTTATTTTGGTTTTGTGGGCCATACTCTTCGGCAACTACTCAACTCCGCCATCTTATCACAAAACAGCCATAGGTAATACATAAACAAAGGAGCAAAGCTGTGTTCCAATAACATTGTTATTTATAAAAACAGACAGTGAGCTGAATTGAGCCCACAGGCCATAATTTGCCAACCCCGATCTAGACAGTAAAACTGCTCCTTACCAGTGTGTAAGCAGAAAGAGGGTCAGCTCTGCTCCAATTCCTGACATGTGTTAAAGATCCGGGATCATTTCCCAGTAGAGGCACTGGGGTTGCTTGTTTAAAGGGTGCTCGAACAACCAACCAGCAAAGAGATGTCTGATGCCAAGATGAGCAAGATCAACCGCTGGAATGCTCAAACGCAGCCAGAATCTAAGCATGGAAGAGGGCCTGTCTGATCATTTCCATACCAGCAACAATTTGGGCAGAATTACAAACATCTATTTTAAAAGTGACAAGACAAAATATGAGGGAGAGCCTAGTAAAGATTAGGGATCGCTTAGAACCAACTAGCCACTGCCACTTGTCATCTACACAGGAAAGGCTATATTAGCACAGGATTGGAGTAAAAAGTAGACTCAGAGAAGAAAAGGCTGTCAGGAAATAGGGGGCTGGTTTTAACCTGGATATCTACTGTCTTATGCAACATAGCAGATTACCTTTTAGTGTAGTGTTCCTACCTCAGTCTGTAGAATATGGTGTTTCTATGCAGTGAGTGATAGCCTCGACTCTCACCTTTCATATTCACATTAAAGAAAGATGCAGTATTCCATATCCTGGTACGTACTTGTGTCTAGAGTTCTAACAGTACAATAGTCCATGCCACTTCCTACAGCTGGATTTTGCTCTCTGAACAGAAACTTTTGGGTTATTTTTTTCCAGGGCTTATCCCACAAAATACAGATAGAAAGTTTCCTTCAATTTGCTTTTCAAATAGTGCTTGAATAACAAACTTCCTTTGTTGGTGACTAGTCTTTTTTGCTATCTCCCCATCATTAAAAATTGTTCAAGTTTTTAATCTGATTTTACTGTGTTCCACTATGTCTCCTATTTTCTCTCAAAATTAGTTTTGATCTCATTGTAGAAAAAGCAGTGGTTTCCACAGCTTCATCTATCAGAGGAAATAAAACTCTTACTAAAGAATAGTGTACTGCATCTTTAAGCAGAAGGTAAACTACCTGCAAATGTGAATTTCTTAGTTTCATTAAAAATATATATAGTTGTTAACCTTTTGTGTGCCAAAAATTCTAAGTTACATTTTCCTTCAAAGCAATGTACTTTTTTCTACATATGCAGTATGTAGTTAGCGTAAAATCATTGGTGCCATGAAAATTATTTTTAAACGTAAATAAATATTTAAATATCATAGAAGAGTGGACTCTTTTTTTTTTTTTTTTAACTTACAGCCTATCTCACTTTCTCCTCCTTAAAATTAACAACACATAGATAAAAGGATACCAGTGGGATTTACACAGCTGACTGCTGTCTGCGACTGGAATTATTTAAAATAATCATTTTGTTTATAGCCATCTATTATCCTTGTTCTTCCCCCCAAAATAAATACTATTAAGAACTTAGAAGCTGTAAGTGTGGAATAATTTTGGAGATGAATTGGACCACATTTTTCTTATGAGGAAAACCAAGAAATGATTTTCCCAAGGTTACACACAGTCTCAGAGCCCAAAGGAGAATCTAGATGGTCCAGCTTCTGCACCAGTGTTTGTAAGCCTGGAGTAAGAGAGAGAACAGCAAACACTTCCTATGAAGGGAACAGAATGATATCACCACTACAATTACAAACCTCATATTTACAACTTAACAACATACATTCCTTTAACACTATCTCTTCTGATTCTGTAACCATCACTCTGTAGCTATGGACTGGTAATGGCCTTCTGAATTCCATGAGGATAAAAGGTGAGACTAGGGTCCACTGTACTAGCTTATTATCTAATCTTCCTATTTTCAGTTCTACCTGCCTTCCAACCTTCCATTCTGCCACTAGATCATTTTCCTAAAGCACTGATCAGGTTATGTCACTTACTTCCAAATTTTAAGAGGTTCCTATTACCTTTAAAATGATATCCAGGGACCTCCCTGGTGGCACAGTGGTTAAGAATCCACCTGCCAATGCAGGGGACACGGGTTCAAGCCCTGGTCCGGGAAGATCCCACATGCCGCGGAGCAACTAAGCCCGTGCACCACAACTACTGAGCCTGAGCTCTACAGCCTGTGTGCCTAGAGCCAGTGCTCCACAACAAGAGAACCCACTGCAATGAGAAGCCTGCACATCACAACAAAGAGTAGCCCCTGCTCACTGCAACTAGAGAAAGCCCATGTGCAGCAACGAAGACCCAATGCAGCCAAAAATAAATTAATTAATAAAAAAATAAAATGATATCCAGTGCCCTGTCCCCAGGGAAGTTGTGTTTTTTTTTTAATGACAGGAGTCTCTGCTTAAAGTGATCTGAAGAGTAAAAAAGCGTGAGAACCACTGGATGCAAGTGGTTTCCCATGATCCTACAGACTTACAGCTACAGCCCTTTTTATAAAAAAAATTAATTTACTTATTTATTTATTTTTGGCTGCATTGGGGTCTTCGTTGCTGCGCACGGGCTTTCTCTAGTTGCGGCGAGCGGGGGCTACTCTTCATTGCGCTGCGCAGGCTTCTCATTGCAGTGGCTTCTCTTGTTGTGGAGCACGGGCTCTAGGTGCGCGGGCTTCAGTAGTCAGGGCACGTGGGCTCAGTAGTGGTGGTGCCCTGGCTTTAGTTGCTTCGCGGCATGTGGGAGCTTCCCTGACCAGGGCTTGAACCCGGGTCTCCAGCATTGGCAGGCGGATTCTTAACCACTGTGCCACAAGGGAAGTCCCTACAGCCCTTCTTTGGATAACTAATGACGACTCACCTATGCACACATCCTTTCAAGGCCCCTGCTTAGGGTGCCTCAACCACAACCAAGCCCCTCTACACCTGAACACACTTCTGGTTTTAGCTCATGAACAGGCTTCCTCTACACACCCCTACAACATGCTGATGGAGTGGAGTAAAACACACAAAAGATACTTTTAAAACATTTCCTCTTGCACAGCTTCCATTTTAGGAAAACATACCTTAAGATGTTTTACTCCTCCTGTGTAACTGTGCTAAATATTATCTTCCTCACAAAATTCCACCTTTTCATTTGAAAAGTCAAACATTTACAGCCACATGAACCAGAATTATGGGTCTATGCTGTCTTAAAACTAAAACTCATTACTGGCCATCAACTCTGTACTAACAAGGAAAAACAAAAGTACTAAATCAGAAGGGACAGCCTAACAAACGAGACGCCTACGTTTTTGGAATCTGAAGACAGAGTGCATATACTTCTTCCTCTCAAGTTTGATACAGAAGGCACATGTTTCTGCCCTCCTCCTCTTCTCATGTACTGTACACTGGCTGAAAGTATTTAAACCTTTGTATCCACAGCCCTAAAGCTCTCTGCTTTCCTGGAGAACTACCTTTGCAAAGTCTTCTCTGTGGAAAGGTTAACTCAAAGGACAGAATACTAAAATGGGTCTTAAGCAATTCAGATTCTATCAGTTCCTAATCATTTGTGGTCTCTCTTAGTCTGACCAACTCTCCATCCACCCCAAATGAGATCATCTCCTTCCTCCTTAACATCACATTAAAAAAGGTCAGGCATCTCAAAGAAAATAACCACAGAAGAATTCAGAGCTTACATGCTTATGAGATGTTATAAAGGCCAGCTAACAAAAAAGGTTTATCTGGAAGGGAGAGAGCAATCATAATACACACATAATTACAGAAGCCACACAGCTTTAAGCGAGTCTCTGGGAGAAGTGCCTTTCACAACAGAATACAGTTTAAGGATGTCCTAAGGGAGGCAACTGTCCTTTACGTGCTTTCTAGATTTAAACAATTGCTCCTTTATAGAGCTTATCACCAAGAAACAAGTCCCCCACTCACCCTCCTTCTCTCCTTCCTGCACCGCCTCAAGAAGACAGAACTCTGTTAAGTAGAATGGGATATAAATAGCACAGCTGATGAAGCTACAATGGCAAAAGAAACCAGAAAGGTGAGAAACATCAAGAATTTGCTAACATTTAGTGCAGAAGCCAGGCAATTAGCACCAAGTATACCACCAAGTATTCAAAGCTTAAGTGATAGTACTAATTTGATTGAGAGTAGTTTTCAACATCTTAAAAGAACAACTCCCACAGAACTAGCTACTCTAGAACCTGTAAAATTAAGTGGCGTGGAAAAGGGAAAGGGAGCCTAAAGGTTTCATTTACTATTTCCAGGACAGTTTAAATATACCTCAACCTCACATAACCTTACTTTTTGCATTTCATAAATTAATATTTCCACCTTGCTTATCAATTCCTGTATTCATATCACCAAGAAAATAGAGAAATCCTATTCCTTCTAAACTCCCACAATGTATTAATAAACTAAGCCTCAAAACTTATTTAGACTTTATTTAGAAGGAAATTATTTAAGAAAAAAATGTTCTTCAAGGAAATGAAACACGTCACTTTATTTCTGTGATATACAAATATGAAAAGTTAATATTTCCTCTTAGAAATCAAACATATTGCTGAAGCTATTTACAACAGGCTTTCAGTAGTAGTTTGGCAATGAAGAACAATGGAAAAAGTTGGATAGGTAAGGTCACACAGTAATATTAGTCACTGATTTAGCAATATCCAACAACAGACACATTCAAATTGCCATAGCTTCTGAAAAAAAAATTTCATGAAGAAATTCCAAAAATGGTATTTCATAACACTTCCCCAGGTTATTGAATCTCCTCTGGAGAGTTTAAAGACAGGGACAGATAAGGCTGTCTATGACTTTCTAAGTCAGGAGCTTTTACTTCTTTAACCATGACCCACAGTACCACAGTAATAAAGAAATACATTTTACATCAGAATATACGTATGCATGTATACCTACAAATATGTATGCATAGGGAACTAAGTTTCACAAAAGAATACTTACTCTAAGTTTGCTATTCTTTACTATTTCTCTCCTTTTCATTTTTGTAGACACTGTTCATGGCCACTTAACTGATTTCATGTGAACAGCTACAAACCACAGTCTGGGAAACACTGGTCTGAAGGTAATCTCATACTGGATTACAACAATCAGGTAGATCCAAACCCTGTGCCTACAAGCCCTGGGATTCCTTGGCTGTGTCTCAGGAGCCATGTAGAGGAGCGGGAGGGAAAGGGTCAACACACACAGACACAGGCCCTGCCCAAGTGAACCAAAGCTTCTCAGCAATTTCTTGGGATTTCATGTAAGATTTAATTTAGAGGCAAGGGGGAAAAAAGGTGCTCAGTTTAAAAACTCAAAAGTTTCAAAGTCACTGAGTTAGATGACCTTTCAGGACCCCTTCCAGTGTATGAGTCTAGAAATAAATATTTACTGCAAACTATAAAAAAAAACCCCACAAATCTATATATCACTATAGAATCAAAACCACAAAAACAACCAAAATACTGATCACCCAAAGCTTTATAATTTATGTTAGAATTTCTCAACATTCTGCCTGATTAAAAGTGCTGAAGGCATCACAGTCTCCCCTTTTAATTCCCTTGCCATCCTATAGAAACAACCTCCAAGCCTTCTCTTACTAAAAGTACCTTCTGCTCACAGTTCTTATTAACAAAGCAATTTTATATTTGCTAAAAATAGAACATATTACCAAGTAAACAGACTAAGCCACGTGAATTACTGGGCTCCTTAGACACTGATTAATTTGAACAAATCAGTGTTGTCAAACCAAAAACTCCGCAACTTTCTTAATTCATAAAAACATGTATCCTCCCACTGGAGTTACCTCCAGCCAAAATATACCGAGTTGGGTGCATAGCGTTGATGGAACACACAGAGGAAAGGCATTCTCCACCAAGAAAAGAGTGCACCCACTTTCCTCTCTCATGGAAGATTTCCACTCGCCGTGGATGGGCCATACTGCCGACTATGATACAGTCTTCTTGTTTAGGGTCCCACACAGCTTGGAACCTGGTCAGCCATCTCCCAGTAATGGTGTTGTGCCTAGTGAAAAAAAACGATTTTTTTAAAGGACAGTAGTGTTAAATAACTCCAGGTAGCATGGGCAGAGGGTTAAGATGGCATTGCTCCTAAATGCTGATATTCTCTGCCAAGTTTCTTTTCATTAAGTTACTGCATCACCAACAACCTAATCTCATCCTTCATGCAAGACTGAAACTCAGGACAGAGATGATGTATTCTGCATTTTTGAATCTCCAGTGCTGGATATAGTGGTTTGTGCTCAGTGGATGGTCACTAAATGTCTATTGAAATGGCACCTTTTTGTTCACTATTTACTAGCTCAGTGGACTCCCCTCCTTTTTTCTAGCACATGCAAACAGAAGAAGACCTAGAACAAAGAAATATATAATCTAGGTTTTTGCTGTTTTAACAGGATCTGCTATTTCCCATATTTGTATTCCCCTAATAACCAAACCCTGAAATCATTTTATGTTCCATACAACCTTAAAGTTAAAAATACATCTGGAGCTCAAAGAAGAAATCACAAGGGAAATTAGAAGATATCTGCAGACAAATAAAAATGAAAACACAACCTACCAAAATCTATGGGATGCTGTGAAAGCAATAGTAAGAGGGAAATTTACAGCAGTAAACATTAGAAAAGAAGGAAGATCTAAAAATCAACAATCTAACTACCCCTCAAGGAACTAGAAAAAGAAGAACAAACAAAACCAAAAGACAGCAGAAGGAAGGAAATAATAAAGATTAGAGCAGAGATAAATGAATTAAAGAATAGAAAAACAACAGAAAAAAAATAAACTAGGAGTTAGTTTTTTGAAAAGATCAACAAAATTGACAAGCCCTTAGCTAGATTAAGAAAAAAAAGAGAGGAAATGCAAATCACTAAAATAAGAAATGAAAATGGGACATTATAACTGATGTCACAGAAATTAAAAAGATTATAATACTATAGACAATTATACACCAATGAACTGGACAATCCAGAAAAAAATGAATGAATTCCCAGACAAATGACTTCCCTGGTGGTCCGGTGGTAAAGAATCTGCCTTGCAACGCAGGGGACACAGGTTCGATCCCTGGTGGGGGAACTAAGATCCCACATGCTGAGGGGCAACTAAGCCCATGCACAACTACAGAGCCCACACACTCTGGAGTCTGCACGCCACAACTAGAGAAAAGAAACCCCACATGCCGCAACTAGAGAGAAGCCTGCATGCCACAACTAGAGAGAAGCCCGCACACCTCAACGAAAGATCCTACATGCCTCAATGAAGATCCCACATGCTGCAACTAAGACCCAACACAGCCAAAAAATAATTATTCTTTTTAAATTCCCAGACACATACAATTTACCAAGACTGAACCATGAAGAAATAGAAAATCTAAATAGAACTATAACTAGTAAGGGGATTAAAATAATAACCAAAAACTTCCCAACAAAAAAATCCCAGGACACGGGCTTCCCTGGTGGCGCAGTGGTTGAGAATCTGCCTGCCGATGCAGGAGACACAGGTTCTTAACCCAGTCCTGGAAGATCCCACATGCCATGGAGCGACTAGGCCCGTGAGCCATGGCCGCTGGGCCTGCACGTCTGGAGCCTGTGCTCCACAACAGGAGAGTCCACAACAGTGAAAGGCCCACGTACCGCAAAAAAAAAAAAATAAATAAAAATCCAAGGACCAGATGGCTTCACTGGAGATTTCTACCTAACATTTAAAGAAGAATTAACACCAGTGCTCCTCAAACTCTTCCAAAAAATTGAAGAGGAAGGAACACTTCCCAATTCATTCTGTGAGGCCAACACTACCCTGATACCAAAGCCAGACAAGGAACCTACAAGAAAAAAAAAAAAAGCCTACAGACTAATATTCCTAATGAATATTGATGCAAAAATTCACAACAAAATACCAGCAAACCAAATTCAACAGCACATTAAGAGGATTATACACCATGACCAAGTTGAATCTATACCTGGGATGCAAGGATGGTTCAACATATAAAACTCAGTTAATGTAATATACCACATTAACAGAATGAAGGAAAAAAATCATAAGATCCTCTCAACCAGTACAGAAAAATCATTTGACAAAATTCAATACCCTTTCATGATAAACACTCAACAAACTAGGAAGAGACAAAAACTATCTCAACGTAATAAAGGCCATATATGAAAGGCCCACAGCTAACATAATACTCAATGATGAAAAACTGAAAGCTTTTCCTGTAAGATATGGTAAAAGGCAAGGATGCCTACTCTTGCCATGTCTATTCAACACAGTATTGTAAATTTGGTAGGACTAGAAAACTGGGTAGGACTAAAGACTCCACAAACACACAAAAAAACTATTTAAACAATTTCAGCAAATTTACAGGATACAAAAATCAACACACAAAAATCAGTTGCATTTCTACACACTAAGAATAACCAATCCAGAAAGGAAATTAAGAAAACAATCCCATTCACAATAGCATAAAAAAGAATAAAATATTTAGGAATAAATTTAACCAAAGATGTGAAAGATTTGTATACTGAAAACTACAAAACATTACTAAAACAAACCAAAGAAGACACAAATAAATGGAAAGACATTGTGGTTGTGGACTGGAAGACTTAATATTGTTAAAATGTCTATACTACCCAAAGTGATCTATAGAATTCAATCAATGCAATCCTTATGAAAATCCCAATGGCATGTTTTACAGAGATAGAAAAAAAATCCTAAAATTGATATGGAAACTCAAGGAACTACAAACAGTCAAAATAATCTTTAAAAGGAAGAACAGGACTTCCCTGGTGACGCAGTGTTTAAGAATCCACCTGCCAACGCAGGGGACACGCGTTCAAGCCCTGGTCCAGGAAGATCCCACATGCCACAGAGCAACTAAGCCCATGTGCCACAACTACTGAGCCTGTGCTCTAGAGCCCACAAGCCACAACTACTGAGCCCGCATGCCGCAACTACTGAAGCCCATGCACATAGAGCCCATGCTTCGCAACAAAGAGAAGTCACTGCAATGAGAAGCCCGCACACCACAATGAAGAGTAGCCCCTGCTCGCCGCAACTAGAGAAAAGCCCACGCACAGCAACAGAGACCCAATGCAGCCAAAAATAATTTTAAAAAAAGAACCAAGTTGGGGGCCTCATATTTCCAGATTTCAAAACATACTACAAAGCAACAGTAATCATGACAGTGTGGTACCTGTATAAAGACAGATACTACAGACCAGTAAACAGAATAGATCCCATAAATGTACATGTACATGGTCAAGTGATATTCAACAAGGGTGCCAAGACCACAAAATGGGAAAAGGACAGTTTCTTCAACAAATGGTGCTGGGAGAACTGGATATCCACATTCAAAAGAATAAAGTTGGACAATAATCTTATATTATATACAAAAATTAACTCAAAGTGGATTAAAGACCTAAACATAAGACTTGAAACTATTAATGAAACAGAGAAGAAAACATAGGGGGAAAGTTTCAGGACACTGGATTTAGCAATGATTTCTTCAATATGACACCAAAAGCACAGGCAACAAAAGCAAAAACAGACAAATCTACATCAAACTTAAAAACTCTGTGCATCAAAGGAAACAATCAACAGAGTGAAAAGGCAACCCACAAAATGGTAGAAAATATTCACGAATCATATATTTGATAAGGGGTTAATATGCAGAATATGTAAGGAATTCCTATAACTCAACAACAACAAAAACTATGCAATTCAAAAACGGGCAAAAGACTTGAATAGACAGTTCTCCAACGAAGATACACAAAAGGCCAACAAGCAAATGAAGAGATGTTTAACATCACTAATCATTAGAGAAATGCAATCAAAACCACAATGAGATATTACCTCCTTAGGATAATCACTAACAAAAGAACAGACAAGAAGTGTTGATGAATATAAAGAGAAATTAGAACCCTGGTGCACTACTGGAATGTAAAATGGTTTGGCTGCTATGGAAAAACAGTACAAAGATTCCTCAAAAAATTAAAAATAGAATTATCAGATGATCCATCAAAATCCCCCCTTCTGGGTATATATCCAAAAGAATTCAAAGCAGGATCTTAAAGAGATATCTTTACACCCATTTTGTTCACTGCATTATTCACAATAGCCAAGAGGTAGAAGCAATCAAAATGTCCATCAGCAGATGAATGGATAAAGAAAATGTGGCACATACAGACAGTGGAATATTATGCAGCCTTTAAAAGAGGAAGGGACTTCCCTGGTGGCGCAGTGGTTTAGAATCCGCCTGCCAATGCAGGGGACATGGGTTCAATCCCTGGTCCAGGAAGATCCCACATGCTGCGGAGCAACTAAGCCCATGTGCCACAACCACTGAGCCTGGGCTGTAGAGCCCTCAAGCCACAACTACTGAGCCCATGTAACACAACTACTGAAGCCCGTGCGCCTAGAACCCATGCTCTGCAACAAGAGAAGCCACTGCAATGAGAAGCCCGCACACTGCAATGAAGAGTAGCCCCAACTCGCCTCAACTAGAGAAAGCCCGTGCGCAGCAACGAAGACCCAATGCAGCCAAAAATAAATTAATTTTTTTAACATCTTTACTGGAGTATAATTGCTTTACAATGGTGTGTTAGTTTCTGCTTTATAACAAAGTGAATCAGTTAAACATATACATATGTTCCCATATCTCTTCCATCTCCCTCCCTCCCACCCTCCCTATCCCAACCCTCTAGGTGGTCACAAAGCACCGAGCTGATCTCCCTGTGCTATGCGGCTGCTTCCCACTAGCTATCTATTTTACTTTTGGTAGTGTATATATGTCCATGCCACTCCCTCACTTTGTCACAGCTTACCCTTCCCCCTCCCCATATCCTCAAGTTCATTCTCTAGTAGGTCTGCGTATTTATTCCCATACCTAGAGTCTGTCCTACAGAGTAAAGTAAGTCAGAAAAAGAAAAACAAATACTGTATGCTAACACATATATATGGAATATAAGAAAAAAAAAGAAATGGTCATGAAGAACCTAGGGGCAAATATGGGAAAAAACAAATTAATTAAAAAAAATTAAACAGGAGGAGATCTTGTCACATGCTAGAAATATGGATGAACATCGAGGACATTATGTTAAGTGAAATGAACCAGTCACAAAATGACAAATACTGTATGATTTCACTCATATGAAGTATCTATAATAGTCAAAATCATAGAAATGGAAAGTAGAAAGATGGTTGCCAAGGTCTGGGAAAAGGGGGAAAGAGGAATTAATGTTTAATGGGCAGTTTCAGTTTTGCAAGATAAAAAAATTCTAGGGCCTCCCTGGTGGCACAGTGGTTGGGAGTCCGCCTGCCGATGCAGGGGACATGGGTTTGTGCCCCAGTCCGGGAGGATCCCGCATGCCGCGGAGCGGCTGGGCCCGTGAGCCATGGCCGCTGGGCCTGCGCGTCCGGAACCTGTGCTCCGCTTCGGGAGAGGCCACAGCAGTGAGAGGCCAGCGTACTGCAAAAAAAAAAAATTCTAGAAGTCTGCTGCACAACAACATGAATACACCTAACACTATTGCTCTGTATACATATAAATAGTTAAGATGGTTAATTTATGTGTTTATAACCACAACTAAAAATAAAGTAAAAAAATTTTTTAAATATATTTGGGGCTCTTTACTGCTCTCCAAAGCAAAAAGCAAAGCACTGCCTTTTTATTCTCTATATTGTAACACCATTAGCAACCCTTTCTTACTAAAGAAGTATGAACAATGGAGAACCACATTTCCCTCTGCCACTCAATGACCCTATCTCTACTGACCTGTGAATCATCACACTGGATAATTTTAATATGCATTAGAAACCAATAAACTGGAATTAATAAAGTTTGAAAAAGGAAATGAAGAGGGAAATTCTGTGAAAAAGAAAACAAACATGCTTAAATATAGCCTCTATAGACTATAAAACTCATGAAGCAACAATCAACATACATTGCACACCCTGTCCCCAACTTCATAAATACTAATAAAGAGGTATGTCTAGGAAGAAGGCATTGCATAAAGTTTGATGTAAAATACATACATTAAAAGTAGCAGATGCAAAAAAAGGGTAACCAAACAAAGTAAGTGGGAAGGTGGAGAGGCCCTCCAAGCCCAGAACAAACAGGTGCAAATAAACAGAGCTTCAGCTAGCCTCCCCAGCAAGTAAGTCTCAATAGGATAACATGAGTAATTCAGGTTGGAATAAAGTCACTCACCTTAACCAAAAACAACCACCCAGAGGCAGAGAACAGCTACTGACTAAAAGAGATTGAACCTCTTTACAGAAACAGGAAACCTGGAAGCAAGAACCCTTCTGTATAGGATAGGAACTAGCAACCTGGAACACTGGAACAATGTAATACAAAATCAGACCTATTACATCTCCTTGACAATCAGATGTCCAATGTATGCACTCCAACAAAGACCTCATAGTAATCCAGGGTCTACTTTATTTGGCACATGGAAACCTACCTGATGGTGGTGAGAAGAGGAATCTTCGAGGATATACAGCTGCTGTCAAAGATTCTACAAAATAAAGAGCAAGAATAAAGGAGCACACTCTTTATTGTTTCTTAATAATTTTCTGAAATATTATCAGTATATTTAACAAGCTTTTCACTGGTTCATGATATGAAATATGATTGTTATCTTAAAATATATAGGATCAGGCTCTAACAAATCTCAGCTAATATATTTACAAAAGTTACAAAGAATATTATAAAATTCAGTGCTTATAGTTTAGTGTGGAAATTACTTACTTAGACATTATTACTCCAAACTTAAATGTACATTCTAAAGTGATAATCTAGACTCTATATTCAGATTCACAGTAATATAAGTCATACATAAGGGATGTAGTCTGAAAATGCAAAAATAACCTAAAAGTGTATGCATGTATCAAGGGAGACTCATCAGTTGAGGGCGTGATAGTGTCACTTCCAGATTCTGGCAAGACTAAGACTGTCCAGTGACCAAGGGGAGGAGTTCTTGTGGGGCAACTGGAGGTATCCAGAAGCCTCCACTAGGTACCCTGGCAGACAGAAACTAACCGAATCATCACCACCTCCCCCTTCTCCTTGTGCCTAGCTATTCCACTGAAATTTCTTGGCACTAGAGCTTATTAACTAATTAGATTACTAGAAAGCCAAATCACTAATGGCTAATGTAACAAGAGTAAACTCTGCAGTGCAAATGAACAGGAATGGGACAAATAAGTAGCCCTTAACACAAAGAAAACTACATGGGTGGAAAGGGGACACTGAGCTGCCACTGTCTGGTGACTAAATCTCTTAATGTATTACCTGGTAATACTTACACACTTTACTAGAAATTAACCGGGTACCTGTCACACACTATAAACCATGTTCTTCCCAATAGATGTGTCTAAACAGAAATTAGGTGCCTTTCTAGAGCCTGGCCCACAGCATACATTTAACAGATACTTGTTGAATGAATAATGAACGAATTCCAAAATCACTTAAGGTAAAACTCTCATAAACAGAGAATTGCTTGCAATGTTAAGCAAAATCAGAGATTTCAGAAGAGAACAAAATCATTTCCTTTGTGATTGCATTAACATTCTCCACATCTTTTTTAATTGGCATTATTTTCTATTTTTGTTCAATTGGTTTATATTACATTTTAAAATCCTTTTTTAGGAAGTAGCTATAGAAAGGTATCAAAGCTAAAACCATAAAATTTTATCCAGTAGTTTGTATAAAAGCCCAATTTTTGCTACCTTTTCTGCCTGCCCATGGCCTGGGGCTCTGCAACTTCGATTCAGCACTTCACTTGTGGGGTAGACCCCACTATCTCCAAAGTAAGAGCTTCTCCCTATGCTAAAATTATCTCCCTTCCAAGATATCACAAGCCTGATTTCATCTGATTTCAGTGCTAAAAGCAAAGACTGACATCACTCTCCAGGGTAGCTACAGACCTTCCCTGCCAATCTCAAGGAAATCTACAGATCCCAAAACTGCTGAAAAGCCATTAAGTACAGGTCATTGATCTTTGGAAACCTAGACATGACTATGAAACAATAACGCTAGTGATTTAATAAGGAGCAATAGTCAACAAAGCTACTGTTTAACACAGTAACTACAGACTCTAGATTCCTTAACAAGTATTTCTGTCTTCCCAATTTACCTCAGCTTACAATCAGCACATGTGGTTACTACTCTGTTACCAGTAAGAGGTGAAAAATAGGCAGAAGCGATGCTCTTTGTGTGTTCAGTCAAAGAAATCAAAGGCTTGATTCTACTGCGATTCAGGAACCTTGCATCATAAATATGAATATCCCTGTAACAGGAGGAATAATTCTCAGTGTTGTCACAGTACACATAGTAAGACTCTACAATAGCACTGAACATAAATTAGACACTCAAATACTCACTACATTGAAGAACAGTTAAGACAGAACCCTCTAATCTTCTATATTAATTTAGAAAACACTGGTATAGAGTAAGAAATAAGAAAAATTTCAAAATTATAGCATATATATGTAACCAGGTGGGTACAGAGAGACAAGATTCTAGCTGGTTTTCTAATCTATCCAAGAAAAAAGTTAACACAGACCAAGAAGTTATAGGTCACATGGAACTTTTATATTTTTTACGTACGTTCTTCTCAAAAGACTAGAAGTAAACGCATGAGGCCAAGGAAAACAAAAATGTATATTTTTTCAACACTTGCGCTATTAAATCCAAAAGAATCTCTCATTTTAAAAATAATCACGTTAAAAAAAAAAAAAAAATGCTCAATCAGTGTAGAAAGGAAAATTATTTGGTCTGTGGGTATTACAAAAAAAGTCAGAAGTCTTTGACCACCAAACTAAAACATTACTCCTAACATTAAAAGGCCTAAATCATAAAATTTCATGAAGGACATACCTTAATCCCGCAGTGATAAAATACTGTCTATGCACTGGGTGGACATGTACAGTTCTTATTTTGCTCAAAGAAGAATTGATAAGTTTCTCACAAGAAGTTCCAGGCGTCCGCCTATCCACTAGTGACATACTTCCATCCCAGTGACCTACTATTAAAGTGGAGGCGTCTTCTGCCAAGAAGTCAAAGGAGGAAAAGCTACTTCTTTCATCTCTATATACCTAAGGATATAAGTAACAATCAACTTATGTAACACTCTTCTTTTAAAGAAAGCCAATGCATAAATTCTTTGTTAAAAGGGTAACAAAACACTTAACCCAAATAACCTCATTTATCCTCCCATGATCCCCACAAGAAGCATAGGGCAAAATGGTAATCTCCTTAGATGGAAACTAAGGCACTGATCAGCTGTGAGACTGCAATCAAACAGCCCATCCACCCATGTCAGGGCTACATCCCAAATCTCTTAAATCCAATAAACCTCAGATGCAGATCTACCCTGTGAAACTTACTAGGAAATGGACTGAATCTGAATCTTACCCAGTTGAAATACCTTAATATACCAAGTAACTTTGCCAACTAAGTCCAAGGTATATGGCTTGAATGCTCACCTACTCTTGGTGGAAGTGTAAATAGATACAAAATTTTTACAGCAATCAGGACACATCTATCAAAATATTTAATGCTTATACATACCCTTTGACCCAGTAATTTCACTAAGATATATATAAGGATGCTTGCTGCCAGACTGCTTATAACAGCAATAAAAAGCAACCTAAAACGTCCACCAAAAAAGATCTGGTTAAATCATGATGGTACATCTCTACTTTGAAATACCATGCAATGCTAAAAAAGAATGAGGTAGATTTGTGCTATTAACTGTTGAAGATATACTAGTAAATTAAAAAAGCAAGTTGCAAAAAACTATGTATATAGTGTGAACCCATTAGCACAAAGAAAAAAATCTGTATCTATATGCTTGTAAGTATATGTGTACTTTCTGGAGGCATACACAAAAAATACAAAGGTTACTTCGGGAGAGTGGGAATGGGGAAAGGGCAAATTTAGTTTGCACACCCTATTTACTGTAAGTTTGTGGGGGTTTTTTGGTTGCACTGGGTCTTCGTTGCGGGCTTCTCTCTAGTTGGGCGTGCAGCTTTAGTTGCCCTGCGGCGTGTGGGATCTTAGTTGCCCGACCAGGGATCAAACCTGTGTCCCCTGCATTGGAAGGTGGATTCTTAATCACTGGACCACCAAAGAAGTCCCCTACTGTAAATATTTTATCATGAGCATGTATTATTGTTATAACTTTTTAATCACTTACAATCCACAATGTTATTACTTTGGGCTTAGGGCTCACACATATAAGGAGTAAAAAATAAATGTTGTAGAATGTGTCAGTACTCAAGTAAGAGAGAATTACCACAATTCTTTTCACTTAATCATGAATTGCTACTGACTTTTAGTTTTAATAACAAGTATTACTATAAACTGAGATTAACAAATTAATACACCAAAGGTATCCCAACCCCTATACCAAAAAAGCCCAATATACACAAATGAAACTTGACGTATTCAGTCATTATATTAAAATGGTTAAGTGCAGGGGATTTGGAGTCAGAGAGACTCAAGTGCAAATTCTAGTTCTGCCTTTTCTGTCCTTCAGCAAGCTAATAAACCACTTTACCTCAGTTTTTTCAACTGTTAAATGGGGAGAACATTACCTATTTCATAGGGTGTTATTAGGCTTAATAATATATACAAAGCACACTCAGGTTAGTACCTAACACAAGGTAATTGTTCAATCAGTAGTATCAGAAGCAAATTACTGATACATGCAATATCATGGATGAATCTTAAAAACATTATGCTAGGTAAATAAAGCCAGACACAAAAAGCTACACACCATTTGATTCCATTTACTTGACATTTTAGAACAGGCAAAATTATAGGGACAGTAATCACATCAGTGGTTGCCAGGGGCTTGAGGAAGGGGGAGAGGACTGACTACAAAGGGTCATGAGGTAATTTTTCCAGGTGATGGAAATTTTTTATGTCTTGATTGCAGTGGTGGTTAAACAGGTATATACAACTTGCCAAAACTTATAAAAGTGCACACCTAACAAAGGTACATTTTTCAATATGTACTGTATACCTCAATAAACCTGACTTTTAAAAAAATAAATAAGTGGATAACTCTTACAACTCAATACTGAAAACACAGATAACCCAATTAAAAAATAGGCAAAAGATCCAAATTTCTCTAAATAATTACAAATGGCCAATAAGCAGATGAACATGCTCAGCATCATTAATCATTAGGGAAACGCAAATCAAAACCACAATGAGATACCACTTCATACCCACAAGGTTGGCTATACTCACCAACAACAACAAGCGTTGGAAAAGATGTGGAGAAATGGGAACCCTCACATATTACTGATGAGTATGTACAACAGCGAAGCCAGTTTGGGAAACAGCTTGGCAGTTCATCAGAATGTTAAACATAGAGTTAGCATATGACCCAGCAATTATACTCCCAGGTATATACCCAAGAGAAATGAAAGCACACAAAACTTGTGTATGAATGTTCATAATGGCATTATTCGTAATAGTTAAAAATGGAAACAACCCAATTGTTCATCAACTAATGAATGGATGTGTAAAATGTGGTACAGCCACACAAGGGAATACTATTCAGCCACTAAAGAATGAAGTACTGACACATTCTACAACATGCATGAACCTTGAAAACATTTTGATAAGTATAGAAGCCAGTCACAAAAGACTATAAACTGTATGATTCCTTTTACATGCAATGTCCAGAACAGGCAAATATGCAGAGACAGAAAGTAGATTAGTGGTTTTCTAGGACGAAAGGGGAAATCGGGAGTACTTGATAAGCAAGGGGTTTCTTTTGGAGGTGATAAGTATTCTAAAATTAGATTGTGGTAACAGTTTCACAACCCTATAAATACACTAAAAACCACTGGATTTTACACTTTCGAATGGTATGTGAATTATATATCTCAACAAAGTTGTATTAAAAAGTAAGTACAGGGCTTCCCTGGTGGTGCAGTGGTTGAGAGTCGGCCTGCCGATGCAGGGGACATGGGTTCGTGCCCCAGTCTGGGAAGATCCCACATGCCACGGAGTGGCTGGGCCCGTGAGCCATGGCCGCTGAGCCTGCGCATCCGGAGCCTGTGCTCCGCAACGGGAGAGGCCACAACAGTGAGAGGCCCACGTACCGCAAAAAAATAAATAAATAAGTACAATCAGTTATTATTAAGTGGCTGATAAAACATAGATGTACCTTCAAATTTCAAACTCCAACCTTCCTGTAAGAACATAAACAAATACAAAACAGAATGTGACTTGCATACATAACTATATGGTATGCATTAATAACCAAATTGCTACCATTAAACAGTTTAAAGAGGACTTTTCACAAAAATTATTTCATTTAATCCATGATTAACAGCCCATCCATTTCCAATAAGGATTTTAAATATCAATGTTGCTCTTAAAAACCTATTTTTTAAAAGGTAAAAATAGAAATTAAAAGAAAAAAAAGCAAAGACACTAGTAAAAAAAGAAACTGTTTCTTCTAATTGTCAGTAATTAGGAAATCAAGTCTGACCAGCAACACATTAACAGTCTTGAAAAGTCTTTTTTTCATATGGTTAAAAACAGACTTAAAAGAAATTAAACATCCTCATTTTTAAAAGAAAACTCAAAAACTATTAGCTCTCAAGAAGAGAGAAAAAGCCTTCCCAACTGTAAGAAAGATCATTTTAGGAGTTCAGTGAAGAACAAAAGCAGTTACATATTATACTATAGCTATTAAAATAATTAGTTAAAAACTCTTTTATAAGTAATTATGAATCATCTATACATAGAATATTAAAATAATGACAAAGACAGAATGCGTTAACTTTGAGTACTGGCTTACATAAAAAAATTAAGGCATAAAATTAGATCATCAATTAGTATTTATGATGATAAGCCATAATCAGTGATGATACCCTGTTTTCTTCATTGTCTATCACATATAAAATGCTCTTATACGGAGGACCTCTAAAAACTTTAAAAGTCCCATTCGAAATAAGCTAAAGAATGAAAACCTACATCTAAACCATCCTAAATTTCACAAAGATTAAAATCCATATAAAAAAGAGTTTGATTTGTAGGAATTCTCTTAATGAGGAAATCTGATATGGTTAAGCAAATCTGAAAGCTCACTTGAAATATGTTTGTTGTAACATTAAGTAGTAGATATTTAAGTAGTAAACCAAAATGTAATCACTGGGATCCAATATTGTGAGGATTCCTCAGGCCTTTGGAAGCTTCTGGCCTACCCAACCAGAGATCAAACCAATTTGAAAACCTCCAAGGGGTAAGTAGTCTGGTTAACTTGGTAGGCTATCTCTGGGAGGATGGACAGTCACGAGTAATGAGACCAACATCTTTCAACTATTCTTAAACTTCAACTTAATCTTACCTTGCAGGGGTTAGGCTAGCCCAGGAAAAGACCTTATCCTCAATAGGTGGTTATGAATAAACCTGGCCTAAGATGTTCTGATAAACCCGCTTAGGTGTCCATTTCTTGCCAGAGTACAATTATATGACATCAAATGGCAGTTTTTCATTCTAACTTCACCAGATAAAAACAGCTGAGCTAATCTCTCTACCATCAGCTATACATGGCATATAAGAGATGATAAATCTTAGCTAGAAGACAGAAAACCAAATTTTATAGTTTCTGTGTTATATTACTGGCCAAAAGTTTTGGACAATGTATTATAGAACTGTTATGTGATGAATTTCTCTAGTCTTTGTTGTCATATCTAAGACTCATCCCCACAAAATTCATATCTGCCAAGGCTAGAAATAATGAACAAAAGTATAATAATATTCCAATATTTTTTCCTGAATAAAAGAGGACAAGTTTTAAGCCTTAAAACAGAATAAGTTATTTTATTTAAAAGCTTTCTGCAAAAATAAAAAATAAGAGCAAAAACTTACTATGTACCAGGCTCTGTTTTAAGTAAATGCTTTATCTACATTAACTCATTTAATCCTCATGACAATCCTATAAGGTAGATACTATTACCATTCCATTTCAAAACTAAGGAAATTGAAGCACAAAGAGGTTATGCAACTTACGAAGTTCACACAAATAGTAACAGATGGGATTTGAATTTAGGCAGTGTAGTTCTAAAGTCCCTATTCTACACCATCTCACCCAGTTTGATGGTATAATATAATCATTCATGTGGCATTTCATAAGGAATCCAGAATATCACCTGAGGTCCATATGCAAACATGTTAACATTTACCTCCTCAAAAACAGCTCTGGAAAAATCCCCACAGCGTAATGTGCCATCATAGCTCAGTGACAGCAGGTGAGCTGGATTGGCAGGCGAGAAGTAAAGACAGCTAACTGGTTGACTATGGGGTTGAAAAATATAAACTCCATCTTCTTTAGGTTGGTGAGTCTGGAATAGAGTTGGGGGGTGGGGAGAGAGACAAAAACTGGTGAAAAGCAGTAATATTTTCTACATCATTATGTCATTAAACTATTTGTTTGTATTATATTCAGTCTTAGTCTATAATTGTACCCACCTTCCCACTCAGAAAGTCAGAACTAGAAACTTTAGACTCTCACTAAGTTACTTTTTCCTAATTTTCAATCCAACAAAATTAAGTCACATTTATTTTAATAGTTTCCAGCTTTTTGCAACTAGCCAACTAGTTTTTCATAATACAGAGGGGAAAAAATTACTGCTTATAATGACTTCAGTTCATAAAATTCTCAGGAAATGTGAAATTTACTTTTATTTCACATGCAGGATAATTCCTGACTACCAAAACTTCTATCAATACCACTCCCACTTTGCTTGCTAAGTGTGCTTCTATACGAGTATGTCATTCTCAGCTCAATTTTCATAAGGTGTTTGGTCCTGGCACAAAATGAGTTTTAAAAATATTTTAACCCCTAAATGCCCCATGAAAAATGCATGTGCTTGAGGGACCTCCCTGGTGGCGCAGTGGTTAAGAATCTACCTGCCAATGCAGGGCACATGGGTTTGAGCCCTGGTCTGAGAAGATTCCACATGCCGCAGAGCAACTAAGCTCATGCGCCACAACTACTGAGCCTGCACTCTAGAGCCTGCAAACTACAACTACTGAGCCTGCGAGGCACAACTAGTAAGCCCACATGCCACAACTACTAAAGTCCACGAGCCTAGAGCCCATACTACACAACAAGAGAAGCCACCGCAACAAGAAGCCCATGCACAGCAACGAAGACCCAACCAAATATAAATAAATAAATAACAGCCAAAAATAAATAAATAAATTTATTTTTAAAAATACATGTACTTGAATTTCAGTAGTGATATTACTACTTCTAAGGATTATTGTTTCCACAACTGGATTAACAGCTCCGAAATCATCATTTTTTGGATTTTGATGTTATATTCTTATGCCATATGTCATATTATGAACCAGAACAACTTTCATCTCTAAATCTAGCTTAGAGGGCTATGAAATACTCAAACACTTTTGTTTTCGTCTTTTTTATTTAAGTTTTTAAATAAAGAGAAAAAAAATTTAAAGAAAATAAAGAAACATGAAAAGAGAAGGAAGGAGAAAAATTACAATCACACAAACTCCTCCTCCTACCCAGAGTTAACCACTGTTAACATTTTGGCATATTTATCTATAGCATATATTTTTTAGAAAAACAAAACTCTCCATTGTTATAAGGAACTCAAACAAATATACAAAGAAATATACAAAGACAAAAGTTTTGAAAAATCATTCAAAACCCAAAATTGACCAAAATTATCATTAAAATACTAAGTGATCATTAAAGATGTCTATACATGGGGCTTCCCTGGTGGCGCGGTGGTTGAGAGTCCACCTGCCGATGCAGGGGACACGGGATCGTGCCCCGGTCCGGGAGGATCCCACATGCCGCGGAGCGGCTGGGCCCGTGAGCCATGGCCGCTGAGCCTGCGCGTCCGGAGCCTGTGCTCCGCAACGGGAGAGGCCACAACGGTGAGAGGCCCACGTACCGCAAAAAAAATAAAAATAAATTAAAAAAAAAAAAAAAAAAAAAAAGATGTCTATACATGTACTTATTTATACAGATAGGACGACAGAGAAGAAATATAGAAAAAAAAATAAAAAGGCCACTTTAAGTAGTATTAAATTTAACTATACTTTAGGGGCTTCCCTGGTGGTGCAGTGGTTAAGAATCCACTTGCCAATGCAGGGGACACGGATTCAAGCCCTGGTCCAGGAAGATCCCACATGCTGTGGAGCAACTAAGCCCATGTGCCAGAACTACTGAGCCTGCACTCTAGAGCCCTCAAGCCACAACTACTGAGCCTGTGTGCGACAACTACTGAAGCCCGCATGCCTAGAGCCCATGCTCTGCAACAAGTGAAGCAACCACAATAAGAAGCCCACACACCACAATGAAGAGTAGCCCCCGCTCGCCACAACTAGAGAAAGCCCACGCACACCAGCGAAGACCCAATGCAGCCATAAATAAATATAAAAAAAATTTTAACTATACTTTAAAATAATAAAAGAAAATCAAGCTGAAGGAATTTTTGAACTTCGAGTATTTCTTTACAAGAGCTATCTCCTAAGAAGGAAAAAGTAGAAAATATAAAGCAGTTTTAGTCATTACGCTTTTTAATTTAACTATGTATGTCTCAATTTTAGACAATTTCTATTGACTGAGAACATTATTCTCATGCCTCCTTCAATCTCCCCTTTCTCCATCTCTATATTTTGTTATTTTTGTTTTTTCAAGGTTAACAACATTCATATCCAGTTCTGTAACCATAATTCATATGGCTGTTTAATATTAGTTCTGTATTTAAATATTTATTTCATTTATTTTTGGCTGCGTCAGGTCATAGTTGCGGCACATGGGATCTTGATTGCAGCACGTGGGATCTTTCATTGCAGCACACAGGCTCTTCATTGTGGCACGCGGGTTTCTCTCTAGTTGTGGCGTGCGGGTTCTCTCTTTCTAGTTGTGGTGCGTGGGCTCTGTAGCTTGTGGCACGCGGGCTCTCTAGTTGAGGCCCGCGGGCTTAGTTGCCCCACAGCATGTAGGATCTTAGTTCCCCAACCAGGGATCGAACCCACGTCCCCTGCATTGGAAGGCAGATTCTTTACCACTGGACCAGGGAAGTCCCAGTTCTGTATTTAAATAGATTCAATACTCATCATCAATTTTTCTGTCAAGCTTCTCCATTCCTGAATCCTTAATTTTGATTTACTTTCAACTGGCCAAGATTTGTTATCAAGCAGTTTTTTCCAAATAAACTCATAGGTCTTCAATTTCTTGAATTTTTTCAGATGTGAAAAGACCTACCTGCTGTCTTTACATTAGAATAATATCTTGGGCTGGGTATGTATTCCAGGCCACACTTCCTTCTCTCAGAACTTTGTAGACATTACATGAAATGTTGCTGTAGAAAACTGAGGCAAACCTGGCTTTTCCCCTTGAATATAATTTGTTTTTCCTGCCTAAAGAATTCTTTATCCTTTAAGTCCAAATCTTCCTAGAACATGGCATACACACTCAAATCTGCCAATCTAATTCTGTCTTTGCAGAAAAGTTCTCTTTGAATATATTTTCTGTTACATTTGTTGGGTCATCTTTGACTGGCTTTCCTTTCCTTTTTTTTTTTTAATGAATTTATTTATTTATCTATCTATCTATCTTTGGCTGCCTTGGGTCTTGCTACTGCACACGGGCTTTCTCTAGTCATGGCAAGTGGGGGCTACTCTTCATTGTGGTGTGCGGGCTTCTCATTGCAGTGGCTTCTCTTGTTGCGGAGCACAGGCTCTAGGCACATGGGCTTCGGTAGTTGTGGCTCATGGGCTCTAGAGTGCAGGCTCAGTAGTTGTGGCACACAGGCTTCATTGCTCCATGGCATGTGGGATCTTCCTGGACCAGGGATTGAACCCGTGTCCCCTGCATTGGCAGGCGGATTCTTAACCACTGCACCACCAGGGAAGTCCTGGCTTTCCTTTTCTATTGGCTTTTCTCAAAAAACTTTTTTCATCTGTGTTTGAGATTACCTCAGATATTTCCTTTAATATCTATAATTTCATTTTCAGCCATGTCTATTCTGTTCCTTTTGTCTAACTTATTAGTTTTACTGATCTTCAATTTGTTTCCTTAGTTCTACAGTCTCCTTTTTCATTTCATTCTGTTGTTTTATCACCTTATCTTTGAGTCTTATTTTACCAAATTAATGTTGATATTAACTTGCTCCACAGCAGCACTGTCCAAAAGAACTTTCTGAGATGACAAAAATGTTTTATGTATGCACTGTCCAATATGGTATCCACTAGTCGTGTGTGGCTATTAAGCATTTGAAATGTGCCTGGTGTAACTGAAGAACTGAATTTTCTATTTTAATTAATTTAAAAATAAATACACATATCCCCCACTTTTCAAAAGTTCGCTTTATGCCACTTTGCCCTTACAAACACCTATATTAGTACCTATTTTTGCTAACTGAAGGGAATCCAAAGAAGATTTTTGCTTTTGTGAGAAAAGGTGAAAAATGAAAATAGTATTCAATGTTTGTTTTGCAGGAAGTTGTTACAGAGGCTTTATGTATAAAGCTATACATCTGACCTCTACCCACCTGTACAGCTTCCCCCTATTCCACTCATCCCTTCCGTTTATGCCTCTGCTGTTTATGCTCTAGCCACAGAGGCATTCTTTCAGAGGCATTCTTCAAGTCCTTAAATGTATCAAGCCGGCATCCTCCTGCCTAAGGTCCTTGACATGCTGTTCCTCTTGTGTGAAATGCTCTTTTCCCTTTCTTTGCTTGGCTTACTCCTACTTAGCTTTCAAATCTCAACTCAATTCTCACTTCCTCAGGGAAGCCTTCCCTGATCCTCAAAATCAGGCCAGTTCCCCTGTTATGTGTTTTTATAACACTACTTTTCCTCCACTCCATTAATCACAGTATATAATTCACTCCACTTATCAAACATGTAATTATTTCATTCATGCTGCTTTTGCCACTAAATTCTAAACTCCATAAAGACAGAGACAATCCTTCCTCACAAATATGGATGGGGAGTCATTAGAATAGTACTTAGGGGACTTCCCTGGTGGCTCAGTGGTTAAGAATCTGCCTGCCAATGCAGGGGACACGGGTTTGAGCCCTGGTCCGGGAAGATCCCACATGCTGTGGAGCAACTAAGCCCATGCACCACAACTACTGAGCCTGTGCTCTAGAGCCTGTGAGCCACAACTACTGAGCCTGCGTGCCACAACTACTGAAGACTACACACCTAGAGCCCGTACTCCACAACAAGAGAAGCCACCGCAATGAGAAGCCCGTGCACCGCAATAAATAGTAGCCCCTGCTCGCCGCAACTAGAGAAAGCCCACACGCAGGCTTGACCTGATACAGCCAAAAAATAAAGACCTAACACAGCCAAAAAATAAATATAGAAATAAATTTATTTAAAAAAAGAGTACTTAGCACAAAATACTCTATAAGTGTGGAATGAATGAATGGGTGGGGTGACCGAATAAATGACAGCTCATCTTTTGATCCTAGGTGAGACTAGGAATCTGACAGAAGGTTGAGAGGAAAACTGAGGGACTGCCAAGACAGTACAATGAAGTAAAAGGCTTTTCAACAAATAGTGCTGGGACAACTGGATATACACATACAAAAAGATGAACTTGGGCCCTTACCTTACAGCATATACAAAAATAATTCAAAAAAAACAATTCAAGATGGATCAGTGAACTAAATGTGAAAGCTGAAACTATAAAATTTTTACAAAAAAATTTTTTTACAAAAAAACATAGGAGAAAATCTTTAAGACTTTGGGCTACACAAAAGATTTCTTAGATATGACACCAAAAACACAGTCCATTAAAAGTTTGATGAATCGGACATCACCAAAATTCAAAAATTTGCACTTCAAAAGATAGCATTAAGAAGATGAAAAGAAGAAATATTTGCAAATCACATATCTGATAAGGATGTGTATCTAGAATATACAAAGAATTCTTACAACTCAACAAAAAGACAAACAACCCAATAAAAAATTGACAAGATTTGAATAGACATTTCATCAAAGATCCAAATGGCAGGAAAAGATTCTCAACATCATTAGTCATTAGAGAAATGCAAATCAAAACCACATGGAGATACAACTTCACTAGGAAGATACCACCCACTTGAAAGGCTATAATCAAAAAGACAGATAATAATAAATGTTGGTGAGCATGTAGAAAAATTTGAACCCTCATACATTGCTGGTAGGAATAGAAAATGATGCAGCCACTTTGGAAAGCAGGGTGACAGTTCCTCTAATGTTAACCAGTTACCATATGACCTAGCAATTCTACTCCCAGATACCTACCCAAGAGAAATGAAAACACAGACCTACACAAAAATGTGTACACAAATGTTTATAGTAGAATTATTCAGAATAGCCAAAAAGTGGAAACAACCCAAATGTCTATCAAATGATGAATGGATAAACAAAATGTGGTAAAATCAAACAATGGAATACTATTCAGCAATAAAAAAAGAATGAGGTGCTGATAGATGCTATAAAACAGATAAACCTTAAAACTATGCTAAAAGAGGGACTTCCCTGGTGGTAAAGAATCCACCTCCCAATGCAGGGGACACAGGTTCAATCTCTGGTTGGGGAACTAAGATCCCACATGCTGTGGGGCAACTAAGTCCACGTGCCACAACTACAGAGCCCACGAGCCCTGGAGCCTGCACACCACAACTAGAGAAAAACCCACATGCCACAACTAGAGAGAAGCCTGCGCGCCACAACAAAAAGCACTCGCCTCAATGAAAGATCCTGCACGCCTCAACAAAAGATCCCGCATGCCTCAACAAAGACCCCACATGCTTCAACTAAGACCCAACGCAGCCAAAATAAATTAATTAATTTTAAAAAAACTATGCTAAAAGAAAAATGCCAATATAAAAAACCACATATTTTATGATTCTATTTATATGAAATGTCCAAAAAGTGCAAATTTGTGGAGATTTGCCTGGGGATAAGGGTAGAAACAGGGATTAAATGTAAGTAGACACGAGGAATCTTATAGGAATGATGAAAATGTTCTAAAACTGAATTATGGTGATATTTACACAACTCAATAAACTTATTAAAAATCATTAAACTGTACATTTTAAATGTGTAGATTTTATAAAATGTTAATTATACCTCAATAACGCTAAACTTTTTTTTAAAAAACGAGGGGAGTTTCGGAGTGAGCACAGGATAGCCAAGATAATGGTTTTAGACTCGCTCAGTCTGTTAATGAGATAGCCAGGTGTCCTGAAAAATTAGAAAGTTGATAAAAATATTGGACTACAGACACCCAATAATACAGATTTTTGGAGTCACCAGAAAAGACATGACAAAGGGACTTTCCTATATATCTTCAACACACTCTGAAAAGATCTTCACTTGACTATGCTAATTCTCTATTTTTCCTTTTCTAAGTTCTTCAACAAATAGTCTATCCATTGCTTCCATTTCTTCTTCCACCCCATACTTTTTTTAATCTCCTAAAGTCTGTGTTCCTTTCTTACCTTATTGTTGAAGCTATTCTCTCAGCTCACTTATGATACCTTATTTTCAAAACTAATGGCCCTTTTTCTGTTCCCATTCTTTTTAACTCATCTAAAAAAAAAAGCCCTGTCAAACTCCGATGCTTGAAATTCATCTCTTAGCTTATACAACCTTATACCATTTCTGGTCCTCTTCCCACTTCTCTGCTTCTGTTTTCTTTACCAAATCCTTTCACCTCCTACCCCCACTCACATTTTATCAAAATAAGGGAGAACCTAATGCTCCCAAAATAAGAGAGAATTTGGTTTTCATTTCTTCTCTTCTCACTTACAAAATCCATTTTATTTATTAACCCCAAACCACTGCAAGTCACCATGATTTCTCCATCTCCATTAATTGTCCTTATGGCATTTTTCAGGTCTTTGTTCTACTTCCCCAATTAAAAACTAAGTTCAGAGAACATTAACTCGGCTTTCTTCAATTCTGTAAACACTGAAAGCAATCAATGCATTATTATATGTACAATGAATGAAAGTCAATATCTGTTTCTAACTCATCAAAAAATGACTAGGGGTGCAGTGGTTAAGAATCCACCTGCCAATGCAGGGGACACGGGTTCGAGCCCTGGTCCGGGAAGATCCCACATGCCACAGAGCAACTAAGCCCATGCGCCACAACTACTGAGCCTGCGCTCTAGACTCCGTGAGCCACAACTACTGAGCCCATGTGCCACAACTACTGAGCCTGCGTGCCTAGAACCCATGCTCTGCAACAAGAGAAGCCACCACCATGAGAAGCCCGTGCACCGCAATGAAGAGTAGCCCCCACTCCCTGCAACTAGAGAAAGCCCACACGCAGCAATGAAGACCCAATGCAGCCAAAAATAAATAGACAAAAAATAAATTAATTTTTTAAAAAAATTACTAGGATCATCCTAAGAAGATCCTTGGGAAGATATTTTGATCCAGCTTGGAAACTATATATATATATTTTTTTTTTTTTTTTTTTTTTTTTTGCGGTACGCGGGCCTCTCACTGCTGTGGCCTCTCCCGTTGCGGAGCACAGACTCCAGACCCGCAGGCTTAGCAGCCATGGCTCACGGGCCCAGCCGCTCCGTGGCATGTGGGATCCTTCTGGACCAGGGCATGAACCTGTGTCCCCTGCATTGGCAGGCGGACTCTCAACCACTGCGCCACCAGGGAAACCCTGGAAACTATATTTTAAACATAATTAGAAACCTAAGAACTTTGTATGATCTTTTCATATACACATTTAAAGTTGTAATAAACTTTCCTGGCAGGAATTTATGCCCAGATGACTAAAGATATTCAAGCTAAAAATGTTAAAGTTCTACAAAGCAAATTTAAATTCCTCTAGGTTTCTAAAATTTGGAATCACAAAGCACAAAACTATAAATCTCAAGTGACATCTAGAAACACATGGCTCTAGGCTATTCTTTCACAGACTATTTGCTTCAAATGTTAATATCTTCAAAACAATTAATAATAACTTACCAAATCCCAAAGCCCAACTTGTCCAGATCTGGCCCCAGCTGCCACCAAAGTTCTAATTTCTGATGGGTGGAGAGCCATTGAGAATATTGGGCCTTTGGTAACTTTATAAACAGTATCTTCACTAATGATCATGCCATTTAAATTGGCTTTGTAGCTGAGAAGATTAAAAAGTTAAATTTTAGAAGTAAAACCAAACTCAGTAGTCAAGACAAGTAAAAGATGATTCGAAAAAGTAAAATCACAATTAGTAAATGTGGGAAAATATGCAACTTCCTGGCAACCAAGGAAATCAAACTAAACAATGGGGTACTATTTTTCACTTATAAAAGCTAAGAGGCTATAGTTAAACATACATTCATATATATTGCTAACAGCAGAGTAAATTCATTTAAGATTTTCAGAAATTTTTTAAGAAGATTTTGGAAAACAATCCGGCATTTCCTAAAAGCCATGAAAATGTCCATAATATTTGACACATTAATCTCACTTCTGGAATCTATCCTAAGGAAATAATCGACTATCACAATATAAATTTCAACAAACACACATACAAACAATCAAAACTAATTAGAAAACAATTTCAAATACCAAGGGAGTAAGAGGAGGTTAAGTAAATTCTACCTGCTAAATCAAATATTATGCAATTATTCAATAAATTTAAAGACTCTAGTAACATGCAACCACAATGTTAATAGAAAAGCATAATGCAAAACTGTACATATATTAGAACATAAAAAAGTAAAAATGTATGTGATATCACTCATTTATTAAACACTGAATGAATATATACTATGTGAAATGCACTTTTCTGGTTATTGAGACAAAATCCATGCATTCATGAAGCTTATATCCTAGTGGTATTGCATATGGTGATACACGAAAGGAAATATACAAAAACAACAGTTGTTAGGGTAGAAATACGATGGATAATTTTTCTCACCTCTTTCAAATTTCCTGTTATGGTATAGTCTTTAAGTTATAAAGATCCCAGAAAATGTAAAACAAAGGCAAGGAATTTTAACTCACCTTTTAATGCTAGATAACTCCTTCTCAGTGTTTTTACTTCTTGTCTGAAACAATGGGAGAAACCAAAGCACTAAGTTAATATATGTACTAGAATTTGCTTAACAGATGATTCTAAAAGCTTGGGCTTACCCTCCCAAGTGATACCTTGCTCACTTCTGCCCAAGTCTGCAGAAATCCTTTAAATAGTTCACTGTTATCATCTCGATTTTCAGAAGTCATTTCTAAAGGCCCAGGAGGTAACAAAGGCTGTTATAAAAAATAAGAAAAAAAAGTTGGTTGTCGCTCTGCCCTAGAATGTAAGCTTAAGATTTCTTACTACTTTACTTTCAATACCAACAACAGTGGTGACACATAGTTAGCATTCAAAAACAGTTGTTCAATGAATGAATGCCAATTATCCTGTAAAGTAATAACATGTATTATCTCATTTAATCCCCTTAATAATCTAGTGAATGAGATATCACATTATAAAGACAGTGGAATGAAACTTAGAGAAGTTAATTTGTCCAAAGTTACACTGCCAGTACCTGGGAATTGATTCAGATCAATTCAATTTCATACCTCAAAGTTATTACTCTATGTGTTTTTTATTTTTTTAACTGAAGCATAGTTGATTTACAATGTTGTGTCCATCTCTGCTATACAGCAAAGTGCCTCAGTTATACACATTCTTTTTTCCTATTCTTTTCCATTATGGTTTATCACAGGATACTGAATATAGTTCCCTGTGCTATACAGTAGGACCTTGTTTACCCATCCTATATATAATAGTTTACATCTGCTAATCCCAAACTCCCAGTCCTTCCCTCCCCCACTGCCCCCCCCGCCGGCAACCACAAGTCTGTTCTCTGTTTCTGTGAGTTTCTGTTTTGTAGATAAGTTCATTTGTGCCATATTTTAGATTCCACATATTAAGTGATATCATATGATATTTGTCTTTCTCTTTCTGTGTGTCAGTGTTTTTTAAATCACAGGTTGTAACCCATAGGTCATGAAATCATTTTAATACATTACAACCAACAGTGTGTTTTAGTAACTGAGAAAAGAACAGACTAGGAAATACAAAAGTGTATCACATGTAGTAAGGATAAGTATCATTTCACAAAAGTTTTGTTTCGTGTGTGTGTGTGTGTGTGTGTGTGTGTGTGTGTGTGGAACGGGTTCAATGCAAATGTATTTCTTATCATGGATGGATGGAGGCTTCAAAAAAATTTGAAAGCTACTCTTCCCCTAGTAACTTAATTTGCAATTAGCTCTCAAAGCACCAGGCTAATCTTCCAATTTAATTAAGCACTTAGATACAAAGTATTAAAAACAGTAGGTGCAATTAAAAAAAAAAAAAAACCAGTAGGTGCTCCTGAATAAAAAATATACTCATAATCTTATTTAGACAATAAATTTGGTAAATAAAACTCTTTCCACTCACTGACAGAGTAAAATTAAACTACAGTAAGAGAACCCCATCACTACTGACATATATTATTTATTACTAATAATATTAATAACTACCATTTATTGCTTACTAAGTCCTTAATATAAATGTAAGAAACTTTATAGATACTATATCATTTATCCCTCACAACACCTCTTTGAGAGGTTTCTGCTATTGTTGCCATTTTAAAAATGGGGAGGGCTTCCCTGGTGGTGCAGTGGTTGAGAGTCTGCCTGCCAATGCAGGTGACAAGGGTTCGTGCCCCGGTCCAGGAAGATCCCACATGCCACGGAGCGGCTAGGCCCGTGAGCCATGGCCACTGAGCCTGCGCATCCGGAGCCTGTGCTTAGCAACAGTAGAGGCCACAACAGTGAGAGGCCCGCGTACCGCAAAAAAAAAAAAAAAAAATTGGGGAAACTGGGGCTCAGAAAGACTAAGGAATTTACCCACAATCCCACACAGGGTAAGTCTGCAGAAATATAGAATCCAAGCCAGTCTCTTACGAGTTTGAAATCTTACTCATTAAACCATACAACAGCCAAGTATTAAATTAATGATGCACAAATTAAACATAATTTAATGACTTTTTACTCTACTTTCAAACACTTCAAATTTTTGAGTATTTTATTGGTTAATATATTGTATTTGCACTCTTTCTTACATTTTCATCTGCTACTAATATTGGCTGGGTTGGAGTTGCTGGTAATGAAACTCCTGAAGGATCGACTTTTAGTAATCGCATTGACCTTCTACATCCAGTCTCATTTTCTTTCTTCTTAGGCTTCTTTCTAAAGGAGTGGGGGAAAAAATCATGTTATACTCATAAAAGTTATATGTATTTATTAATACCAAGGAGATAACGTCTAGTAATCTATCTCACAGATATATTCACACATTGCAAAGATGTATATACATGGCTACACTGATTTTTTTTTTTTTCTTCGCCACACTGCACAGCATGTGGCACTTTCCCAACCCAGGATCAAACCTGTGCCCCCTGCCATGGAAGCATGGAGTCTTAACCACTGGACCACCAGTGAAGTCCCTACACTGATTTTAATTAAAAGCCTGGAAACATCATAAATGTTCATCATGGGGAAGTGAGGGGTGTTAAATAAATTATGACCTACATACCTAGCACAATATTATGCAGTCATAAAAAAAGAAATAGATTTTTGTGTGCTGATATGACATGAACTTTAAGATACAAGAAGCAAAAACAAGGTCCAGCACATGTTGAATATGGTTCCATTAGCTTTTGTTTTGTTTTGTTTTGTTTTTTGTTTTTGTTTTTGTTTTTGTGGCACATGGGCCTCTCACTGCTGTGGCCTCTCCCGTTGCGGAGCACAGGCTCCGGACACACAGGCTCAGCGGCCATGGCTCACGGGCCCAGCTGCTCCGCGGCATGTGGGATCTTCCCGGACCAGGGCACGAACCCGCGTCCCCTGTATCAGCAGGCAGACTCTAAACCACCACGCCACCAGGGAAGCCCCCCATTTGCTTTTTTACAAAATATATACACATACATTTGTAATTGCTGAGATTACCTATGGAAGAATACACATGAAACTATTAACAGTGGTTTCCTCCAGGGAAAAGGCCTGGAGAACTAAGGTCCAGGATAGGAAAGAGACTTAAATGTTTCATTGCATTGCCTTCCATATAGTTTACTTTTTAAAATCATATACATACCCTACTTTTTTATGCATTATTTTTTTATTTTAAAAAAGTAGTTCAGAACTTCCAGTTTCCAGTTCCAAATTTAAAGAGCTTGAAAGTCACTGCACTGTCTATCAAGTAAAAAGCTGAACAGACTGAAAAATCAACTCTTCTAGGATCCTTAAGAGAAATATAAGGGCACAGTAGAAACTGCTGAGCCTACTATTGGAGAGACAGACAGGCAAATGCAAGAAGTCATGGCTTATTGGAGTAGACTTAGAAATGGAAACCATCATGGGAACCAGCAGCAGGGTAGGAAAGCCTGAACTGTAATTGACCAATTGCTGGAGGTTCAGTGTACACAAGTCTGAGAGTTAAAAACTCCATGGAAAACTAGACAGCTACATGTAAAAGAATGGAACTAGAACATTTTCTTACACCATATACAAAAACAGGTTCAAAATGGATTAAAGGCGGGCTTCCCTGGTGGCACAGTGGTTGGGGGTCCGCCTGCCGATGCAGGGGACGTGGGTTCGTGCCCCGGTCTGGGGGGATCCCGCATGCCGCAAAGCGGCTGGGCCCGTGAGCCTATGGCAGCTAAGCCTGCGCATCCGGAGCCTGTGCTCTGCAACGGGACGGACCGCAGCAGTGAGGGGCCTGCATACCGCAAAAAAAAAAAAAAAAAAATGGATTAAAGGCTTTAATGTAAGACCTGAAACCATAAAACTCCTAGAAGAAAACACAGGTACTACACTCTTTGACATTGTTCTTAGCAATATTTTTTGGATGTGTCTCCTCAGGCAAGAGCAACAAAAGCAAAAAATAAACAAATGAGACCTAATCAAACTTAAAAGCTTTTGCAAAACAAAGGAAACCATCAACAAAATGAAAAGGCAACTGACTGAAGGGAAGAAGATTTGTGCAAATGATATGTCCAATAATGGATTAATATCCAAAATATATAAACAGCTCATACAACTCAACATCAAAAACAAAAAAAATCTGATTAAACAATGGGTAGAGGACCCAAAGAAGACATAGAGATGGCCAATAGGCACAAATGAAAAGATTAGATCATCAGGGAAATATAAATGAAAACCACACTGAGATATCACCTCACACCTGTGAGAATGGCTATCATCAGAAAGACCACAAATAACAAGTGTTGGCAAGGATATGGAGAAAAGGTAACCTCTGTACACTGTTGGTGGGAATGTAAATTTGTGCAGCTACTGTGGAAAACAGTACAAATGTTCCTCAAAAGACTAAAAATAGAACTACCATATTATCCAGTAATTCCACTCCTGGGAATTTATGCAAAGAAAAGAAAAACACTTGTTCAAACAGACACATGCAGGACTTCCCTGGTGGTGCAGTGGTTAAGAATCTGCCTGCCAATGAAAGGGACACGGGTTCGAGCCCTGGTCCGGGAAGATCCCACATGCCACGGAGCAACTAAGCCCGTGCACCACAACAACTGACCCTGTGCTCTAGAGCTCATAAGCCACAACTACCGAGCCTGTGCGACACAACTACTGAAGCCCATAAACCCTAGAGCCCGTGCACCGCAAGTATTGAGCCCATGCACCACACCTGCTGAAGCCCGCGTGCTCTAGGGCCCGCATGCCACAACTACTGAGCTTGTGTGCTACAACTACCAAAGCCCGTGTACCTAGAGCCCATGCTCTTCAACAGGAAAAGCCACCGCAATGAGAAGCCCACACACCGCAACAAAGAGTGGCCCTCGCTCACTGCAACTAGAGAAAGCCTGCACGCAGCAACAAAGACCCAGTGCAGCCAAAAAAAAAAAAAAAAATACATGCACCCCAATGTTCATAGCAGCATTTTTTATAATAGACAAGATATGGAAGCAACCTAAAAGTTCATCAACAGATGAATGGATAAAGAAGATGTGGTATGTATGTATGTATGTATATATATATATATATATATATATATATATATATATACACACACAATGTAATACTACAGAGCCATAAAAAAGTGAAGTTTTCCCATTTGCAACAACATGACTGAAACTGGAGGCTATTATGCTTAGTGAAATAAATCAGACAGAAAAAGACAAATACTGTATGTTATCACCTACATGTGGAATCTAAAGCATAAAACAAATGAATTAATATAACAAAACAGAAACAGACTCAGATATAGAGAACAAACTAGTGGTTACCAGTGGGAGAGGGAAGAGGGGAGGGGCAAGATAGGGGTAGGAGGTTAAGAGATACAAACCACTTTGTACAAAATAAATAAGCTACAAGGATATATTTATAGCACAGGGAATACAGCCATCATTTTATAGTAACTATAAATGGAGTATAATCTATAAAAATTTTAAATCACCTGAAAATAATATAATATTGTAAATCAACTACACTTAAACTGTACTGCTATGAAACCTAATATGAAGACCAAAAATCTGAAATGATCTCTGGCCCATGGCCTTAAAAAGACTGTAACCAGTTCCCTTTAACTTAAATGTTACCACTTTAGCTTAACAATGAGGTATAAAACAAAACCAAGTATACTTGTTATATACTTGGTTAAATACTGGTTAAATTTACCAAAGACTCCTCCAGAAGTCTTTGGTAAATTTAACATTCATTATTAACTTTTATAGTATTAAAATATTATAAGTAATGTGCCAATTTCAAAGTCCTCTAAATCTTTTGTCACAAAGATATTTATAGCACTGTAAACAGAACTAAAGCCTGATATCATATATTATTAAAACTGACATTTATCTCCAAAAGAATTTGACCTATGGTGACTGAACTCCGAAAAAAGTAAAAAGACTGGTAGTTGGAGAAAAGTAGATCTCTCACATTACTTAGTCAATGGCAGCTCCATTGTAATCTAGCCTTAATCTTTTTGCTGAAACGATCTAAATAACAAAAGATCCATAATAAAAATATTTTTTAAAAAAGAAATGAGCTATTAAGCCATGAAAAGACATAGGAGAACCTTAAATGCATATTACTAAAAAAAGCAGCCAACCTGAATGAAACTACCTACTGTATGATTCCAAATACATGACTGACATTCAGGAAAAAGCAAAACTATGGAGACAAAAAAGATCAGTGATTGCAAGGGGTGAGGGTGATAAGGGATGAAAAGGCAGAGCACAGAGGATTTTAGGGCAGTGAAATACTCTGTACATTATAATGATAGATATATGTCATTATACATTTGTACAAACCCAAAGAATGAACAACACCAAGAGTGAACCCTAAGGTAAACTACAGATCTGCGGTGATTATGATGTATCAAGGTAGGTTCATCCTTGGTAACAAACGTATCACTCTGGTGAGTGATTCTGATAATGGGAGAAGCTATGCATGTGTCGGGCAGGGGATGGAAATCTCTGTAACTTACTCTCAATTTTGCTGTGAAACTAAAACTGCTCTAAAAATAAAATCTTAAAAAAAAAGAAACCTCAAGGGGGCCTCACCCCCACAATTTTGTAAGATTTATATCCAGGAGCTTGACCAGGCCCTCAAAGTAAATATCAGAGAAAATCTCCTCATGCTTCTAGCAGGGGGAGGAGAAAAGGAAGAATTTTGAAATAGGCCAGCACTCTGTTCTGCCCTCAGGAGAAATCAGTTAACCAGAGCCTAACCTGCTAGGGTATTGTCAGAGGCTAACTGACCTGGGGAAGGGAAATACCCAACAGCAGCCCACTCTTGCCATCTTGTCCAACCTAAGGAGAGAGGAAAAAAACTAAAACACTTGTGAAGTTCACAATCCAAAGATATAGGTTCAGTCAGAGACTGAGAACTAATAACAAGACTACAGAATGCTCCCCTCCCCCAACATCTCACCACCACATTGCTAAAGACCTATTTATAACAGTTACTTTTTCTTGGTACATCATGTCCAGTTATCAAGAAAAAATTACAAGACACACTGAAAAGCAAAAAACACAATTTAAAGAAACAGAGCAAGCTTCAAAACCAGACATGGCAGAAATGTTGAAATTACCACAC
Organism: Phocoena phocoena; assembly: GCF_963924675.1. Lineage (NCBI taxonomy): Eukaryota > Metazoa > Chordata > Mammalia > Artiodactyla > Phocoenidae > Phocoena > Phocoena phocoena. The sequence goes on along the minus strand of NC_089220.1, from coordinate 86,713,469 downwards.
TAAGAATTTAAAACAACTGTGATTAACATGCTAAGGGCTCCAATGGATAAAACAGACACCATGAAAGAACAGATAAGCAATGTCAACAGAAGGATGTAAATACTAAGAAAGAACCAAAAAGAAATGCCAGAGATCAAAAACACTATAATAGAAATGAAGAATGCCTTTGATGGGCTCAGTAATAGACTGGACATGGCTGAGGAAAGAATCTCCGACCTTGGGGATATCTCAATAGGAATCTCTAAAACTGAAAAGCAAGGAGAAAAAGACAAAAAACAGAACAGAATAACCAAGAACGTAGATAACAAAAAAGTATAACATATAAATAATGGGAATACAAGAAAGAAAAAAAGTAACAGAAGAAATATTTGAAATAATAACTGAAAATTCCCCCAAATTAGTGTCAGACACCAAACCACAGATCTAGAAAGCTCAGAGAACATCAAGCAAGATAAATGCAAAAACAAAAATGAAAACAAACAAAGAAATCCTACAACTAGGCAATTCATTTCCAAACTACAGAAAAATCAAAGATAAAATCCTGAAAGGAGCCAGAAGGAAAAACCACTTTACCTACAGAGAACAAAGATTGAAATTAAATCTATCTTCTCAGAAACCATGCAGGCAAGGAGAGAGTGAAAATATTTAAAGTGTTGAGAGAAAAGAAAAACCCAACCTAGAATTCTGTACCCTGGGAAGTTATCCATCAAAGGAAAAGCAAATTAGGAACTTCTGAGACAGTGAACACGGAGAGATGCTAGAAGAGTGATGCTCTCAGAGAGAGATGGAAGCTCCGTGCCATTTCCCCATGCCTTGCCTGATGCATCTATCCCATCTGGCTGGTCCTGAGTCATATCCATTGTAATAAACAGCACAAGGTGAGTGGTGCTCTTGAGAACCTTCTGTGATTACTACTCACACCTTTTCCAGGGACACTTTCTTAAAAGGACCAACAAGCATCCAGTTTACTCAGATATAATCCCAGATTCATGGAGTTGTTGCTGACCAGATTACACCTGTATCACTAAGACTGGAGTTTCCAGACAAAAAGACAAGATGGCACAGTAGAAGGAACTGAGCTCACCTCTTCTTACATAATCACCAAAATCACAACTAACTGCTGAACAACCATCAACAAAAACACGCTGGAAGCTACGAAAAGATACCCTACATCCAAAGACAAAGAAGAAGCCACAAGGAGCTGGTACAAGGGGCACAATCACAATAAAATCAAATCCCATATCTGCCAGGTGGATGACTAACAAACTGGAAAATAATTATACCACAGAAGTTCTCCCACAGGAGGGAGAACCCCACATCAGCATCTACAGCCTGGGTTTCTGGCAATGGGAGAAGAAGCCCCCAGAGAACCTGGTTTTGAAGGCCAGTTTGATCGCAGGAATTCCACAGGACTGGGGAAACACAAATTCCACTCTTGGAGGGCACACACAAGGTCTCATGTGCACCAGGACTCAGGGAAAAAAGCAGTGACCTCATAAGAGACTGTGCCAGACCTACCTGCCAATAATGGAGGGTCTCCATTGGAGGCAGGGGTGGCTGTGGCTCACTGCAGGGACAAAGACACTGGCAGCAGTAGTTCTGGGGAGTACTCATCAGTGTGAGCCTTCCTGGAGGCCACCAATTTCTCACCAAGACCTGGCCCCACCCAACAACCTGAAGCTTCCATTACTGGGACCCCATGGCCAAACAACCAACAGGGTGGGACACAGCCCCACCCATCAGCAGACAGGCTACTTAAAGTCTTCCTGACCACACAGCTGCCCACTAAACACACAGCATGACCCAACCCTGCCCAACAGAGGGACAAGACCCAGCTCCACACCCCAGTGGGCAGTAACCAGTCCCTCCCACCAGAAAGCCTGCACAAGCCTCTTAGACAGCCTTATCCACCAGGGAGCAGGCAGAAGAAGGAAGAAGAAATACAACCCTGTAGCCTGCATAATGGACACCGCAATCACAGGAAGTTAGACAAAATGAGACAGGAGAGAAACATATCCCACACTAAGGAACATGATAAAAGCCCAGAAGAACAATTAAATGAAGTGGAGAAAGGCAATCTACCTGAAAAAGAATTCAGAGTAATGATAGTGTAGATGATCCAAGATCTCAGAAAAAGAATGGAGGTACAGATTCAGAAGATACAAGAAATGTTTAATGAAGAGCTAGAACTAAACAACAAACAAACAGAAATGGACAATACAGTAACTGAAATGAAAAATACACTAGAAGGGGGCTTCCCTGGTGGCGCAGTGGTTGAGAGTCCGCCTGCCGATGCAGAGGACACAGGTTCGTGCCCCGGTCTGGGAAGATTCCACATGCCACAGAGCAGCTAGGTCCGTGAACCATGGCCACTGAGCCTGCGTGTCCGGAGCCTGTGCTCCACAATGGAAGAGGCCACAACAGTGAGAGGCCCGGGTACAGGAAAAAAAAAAAAAAAACACTAGAAGGAAGCACCAACAGAATAACTGAGGCAGAAGAAAGAATGAGCAAGCTAGAAGAAAGAATGGTGGAAATCACTGCTGCAGAATAAAATAAAAAATAAAAAGAAATGAGGAAAGATGGTGGAGGAGTAAGACGTGGAGATCACCTTCCTCCCCACAAATACATCAAAACTACATCTACATGTGGAACAATTCCTATAGAACACATACTGAATGCTGGCAGAAGACCTCAGACTTCCCAAAAGGCAAGAAACTCCCCACATACCTGGGTAGGGCAAAAGGAAAAGCAAAGACAAAAGAATAGGGATGGGACCTGTACCTCTGGGAGGGAGCTGTGAAGGAGGAAAAGTTTCCACACACTAGGAAGCCCCTTCACTGGTGGGGATTGGGGGAGATGGAAGTTTCGGAGCCACGGAGGAGAGCAGAGCAACAGGGGTGGAGAGGGCAAAGCGGAGAGATTCCTGCACAGAGGATTGGTGCCAACAGTACTCACCAGCCTGAGAGGCTTATCGGCTCACACACCGGGGTGGGCGGGGGCTGGGAGCTGAGGCTCGGACTTCAGAGTTAAGATCCCAAGGAGAGAACTAGGGTTGGCTGTGTGAACACAGCCTGAAGGGGGATAGTGCACCACAGCTAGCCAGAAGGGAGTCTGGGAAAAAATCTGGACCTGCCTAAAAGGCAAGAGACCATTGTTTCAGGGTGCACGAAGAGAGATGATTCAGAGCACCGCCTAAATGAGCTTCAGAGACAGGTGCGAGCCGCGGCTATCAGCAGGGACACCAGAGACGGGCATGAAATGCTAAGGCTGCTGCTGCAGCCATCAGGAAGCCTGTGTGCAAACACAGGTCACTATCCATACCTCCCCTCCTGGGAGCCTGTGCAGCCCACCACTGTAGGGTCCCATGATCCAGGGACAATTTCCATGGAAGAACACATGGCATGCCTCACACTGTTGCAACGTCACACCGGCCTCTGCCACCACAGGCTCTCCCTGCATTCCATACCACTCCCTCCCCCAAGTCTGAGTGAGCCAGAGCCCCCTAACCAGCCACTCCTTTAACCTGTCCTGTCTGGGTGAAGAGATGCCCTCAGGTGAGCTACACGCAGAGATGGGGCCAAATCCAAAGCTGAACCCCAGGAGCTGTGTGAACAAAGAAGAGAAAGGGAAATTTCTCCCAGCAGCCTCAGGAGCAGCAGATTAAATCTCCACAGTCAACGTGATGTACCCTGTATCTGTGAAATGACAACAAATCATCCCAAAATTGACACAGTGGACTATGGGAGCAACTGTAGACTTGGGGTTTGCTTTCAGTATCTCATTTGTTTCTGGTTTTATGTTTCTTTTAGTTTAGTATTTACAGCTTATTATAACTGGTAGATTTGTTTACTGATTTGGTTGCCCTCTTCTTTTTTACATTTTATATAATTTTTTTCCCTTTTTCTCTTTTTGTGAGTGTGCATGTGTATGCTTCTTTGTGTGATTTTGTCTGTATAGCTTTGCTTTTGCCATTTGTCCTAGGGTTCTGACTGTCCGTTTTGTTTTTTGTTTTGTTTTGTTTTTTTGCGGTACGTGGGCCTCTCACTGTTGTGGCCTCTCCCGTTGCGGAGCACAAGGCTCTGGACACACAGGCTCAGCAGCCATGGCTCACGGGCCCAGCTGCTCCACGGCATGTGGGATCTTGCCAGACCAGGGCACGAACCCATGTCCCCTGCATCGGCAGGCGGACTCTCAACCACTGCACCAACAGGGAAGCCCCGTTTTGTTTTTTAGTATACTTTTTAGCGCTTGCTATCATTGGTGAATTTGTTTTTTGGTTTGGTTGCTCTCTTCTTTCTCTCTCCTTTTTTTTATTACTTTTTTTTTTTAATTTTTTTCTATTTTAATAACTTTATTTTACTTTATTTTTTTTTTCCTTTCTTTCATTCTTTTTCTCCCTTTTCTTCTGACCCATGTGGCTGACAGGGTCTTGGTGCTCTGGCCAGATGTCAGTCCTGAGCCTCTGAGGTGGGAGAGCGTAGTTCAGGACACTGGTCCACCAAAGACCTCCCAGCCCCACGTAACATCAAACAACAAAAGCTCTCCCACAGATCTCCATCTCAACGTTAAGAACCAGTTCCACTCAACGAACAGCAAGCTACACTGCTGGACACCCTATAGCAAACAACTAGCAACACAGGAACACAACCCCACTCATTAGCAGAGAGGCTGCCTAAAATAATAATAAGGTCACGGACACCCCAAAACACACCACCGGATGTGGTCCTGCCCACCAGAAAGACAAGATCCAGCCTCATCCACCAGAACACAGGAACCAGTCCCCTCCACCAGGAAGCCTACACAACCCACTGAACCAACCTTACCCACTGGGGACAGATACCAAAAATAATGGGACCTATGAACCTGCAGCCTGTGAAAGGGAGACCACGAACAGTAAGTTAAGCCAAAATGAGAAGGCACAGAAATACAAAGCAGATGAAGGAGCAAGGTAAAAACCCACTAGACAAAACAAATGAAGAGGAAACAGTCCACCTGAAAAAGAATTCAGAGTAATAATAATAAAGGTGATCCAAAATAATGGAAATAGAATGGAGAAAATACAAGAAATGTTTAACAAGGAACTAGAAGAACTAAAGAGCGAACAAACAAGGAAAAACAACACAATAAATATAATTTAAAAACTCTGGAAGGAATCAATAGCAGAATAACTGAGGCAGAAGAATGGATAGGTGACCTGGAAGATAAAAGAGTGGAAATAACTACTGCAGAGCAGAATAAAGAGAAAAAACATCAAAAGAATTGAGGACAATCTCAGAGACCTCTGGGACAATATTAAACACACCAACATTTGAATTATACAGGTCCCAGAAGAAGAAGAGAAAAAAAAAAAGGGACTGAGAAACTAATAAGAACCTGCTGTATAAAAAATAAAATAAAATTCAAAAATTCCCCCCCAAAAAATTAAATACAAAGAAAAAATATTAAAAGCAGCAAGGGAAAAGCAACAACATACAAGGGAATCCCCATAAGGTTAACAGCTGATCTTTCAGCAGAAACTCTGCAAGCCAGAAGGGAGTGGCATGGTATAATTAAAATGATGAAAGGGAAGAACCTACAACCAAGATTACTCTACCCAGCAAGGATCTCATTCAGATTCGAGGGAGAAATTAAAACCTTTACAAACAAGCAAAACCTAAGAGAATTCAGCACCACCAAACCAGCTCTACAACAAATGCTAAATGAACTTCTCTCAACAGGAAACACAAGAGGAGGAAAAGACTTACAATAACAAACACAAAACAATTTAAAAACTGGTAATAGGAACACACATATGGATAATTATGCTCCAAACAAAAGACATACACTAGCTGAATGGAAACAAAAACAAGACCCAAACATACGCTGTCTACAAGAACTCACTTCAGACCTACGGACACATACAGACTGAAAGTGAGGGGATGGAAAAAGATATTCCATGTAAATGGAAATCAAAAGAAAGCTGGAATAGCAATTCTCATATCAGACAGACTTTAAAATAAAGACTATTACAAGAGACAAAGAAGGACACTACATAATGATCAAGGGATCAATCCAAGAAGAAGATATAACACTTGTAACTATTTATGCACCCAACATAGGAGCACCTCAATACATAAGGCAAATGCTAACAGCCATAAAAGGGGAAATTGACAGTAACACAATCATAGTAGGGGACTTTAACACCCCACTTTCACCAATGGAAAGATCATCCAAAATGAAAATAAATAAGGAAACACACGTTTTAAATGATACATTAAACAAGATGGACTTAATTGATATTTATAGGACATTCCATCCAAAAACAACAGATTACACTTTCTTCTCAAGTGCTCATGGAACATTCTCCAGGATAGATCACATCTTGGGTCACAAATCAAGCCTCACAAACTTGAGAAAGTAAAAATCGTATCAAACATCATTTCCAACCACAACGCTGTAAGATTAGAAATCAATTGAACAAAAAAAAAAAAGTATAAAAAAACACAAACAGGGGCTTCCCTAGTGGCGCAGTGGTTGAGAGTCCATCTGCCGATGCAGGGGATACGGGTTCATGCCCCAGTCTGGGAGGATCCCACATGCCGTGGAGTGGCTGGGCCCGTAAGCCATGGACGCTGAGCCTGCACGTCCAGAGCCTGTGCTCCTCAACGGGAGAGGCCACAACAGTGAGAAGGCCGCGTACAGCAAAAAAAAAAAAAAACAAAAAAAAACCCCACAAACACATAGAGGCTAAACAATGCACTGCTAAATAACCAAGAGATCATAAAGAAATCAAAGAATAAAGAAAAGAATACACAGTAACAAATGACAATGAAAACATGATGACCCAAAACCTATGGGACACAAAAAAAGCACTTCTGTAGGGAACTTTATAGCAATTCAATCTCACCTCAAGAAACAACAAAAAACTCAAATAAACAATCTAAACTTACACCTAAAGCAATTAGAGTAAGAAGAACAAAAAAAACCCCAAATTTAGCAAAAGGAAAGAAATCATAAAGATCAGATCAGAAATAAATAAAAAAGAAATGAAGTAAACCATAGCAAAGATCAATAAAACTAAAAGCTGGTTCTTTGAGAAGATAAACAAAATTGAAAAACCATTAGCCAGACACATCAAGAAGAAAAGGGAGAAGACTCAAATCAACAGAATTAGAAATGAAAAAGGAGAAGTAACAACTGACACTGCAGAAATACAAAGGATCATGAGAGATTACTACAAGCAACTATATGCCAATAAAATGGACAACCTGGAAGAAATGGACAAATTCTTAGAAAAGCACAACCTTCCGAGACTGAACCAGGAAGAAATAGAAAATATGAACAGATGAATCACAAGCACTGAAATTGAAATTGTGATTAAAAATCTTCCAGCAAATAAAGGCCCAGGAGGGACTTCACTGGTGGAGCAGTGGTTAAGAATCCACCTGCCAATGCAGGGGACATGGGGTTCAAGCCCTGGTCCGGGAAGATCCCACATGCCGCAGAGCAGCTAAGCCCGTGCACCACAACAACTGAGTCTGTGCTCTAGAGCACATGAGCCACAACTACTGAGCCCACATGCCACAACTACTGGAGCCCACACACCTAGAGCCTTTGCTCCACAACAAGAGAAGCCACTGCAATGAGAAGCCCACACACCGCAGCAAAGAGTAGCCCCCACTCACCAAAACTAAAGAAAGCCCGCACGCAGCAACGAATACCAAACACAACCAAAAATAAATAAATAAATAAACAAACAAACAAACTAAAGGCCAAGGACCAGATGGCTTCACAGACGAATTCTACCAAACATTTAGCGAAGAGCTAACATCTATCCTTCTCAAACTCTTCCAAAATACAGCAGAGGGAGGAACACTCCCAAACTCATTCTACAAGGCAACCATCACCCTGATACCAAAACCAGACAAGGATGACACAAAAAAAGAAAACTACAGGCCAATATCACTGATGAACATAGATGCAAAAATCCTTAACAAAATACTAGCAGTTTGTCCTATAGTTTCTTAACTATAAATGAAAAATGGATCTTGAAAATTACACATATTGGTTTTTTCACTTGATATATCTGATTTGTGCTCCTCCAAAAAAAAAAATACTAGCAAACAATTCAACAGCACATTAAAAGAATCATACACAAAGGGCTTCCCTGGTGGTGCAGTGGTTGAGAATCTGCCTGCCAATGCAGGGGACACGGGTTTGAGATCTGGTCTGGGAGGATCCCACATGCCGTGGAGCAACTGGGCCCGTGAGCCACAACTACTGAGCCTGCGAGTCTGGAGTGTGTGCTCCTCAACAAGAGAGGCTTTGACAGTGAGAGGCCCGCACACCATGATGAAGAGTGGCACCCACTTCCCACAACTAGAGAAAGCCCTCGCACAAAAATGAAGACCCAACACAGCCAAAAATTAATTAATTAATTTTTTTAAAAAAGAATCATACACCATGATCAAGTGGGTTTTATCCCCAGAAGGCAAGGATTCTTCAATATACACAAATCAATCAGTGTAATAAACCATATTAACAAATTCAGGGAGAACAACTATATGATCATCTTAATAGATGCAGAAAAAGCTTTCAACAAAATTCAGCACCCATTTATGATAAAAACCCTCCAGAATGTAGGCACAGAGGGAACTTACCTCAACATAATAAAGGCCATATATCACAAACCCACAGCCAACATTGTTCTCAATGGTGAAAAACTGAAAACATTTCCACTAAGATCAGGAACAAGACAAGACTGCCCACTCTCACCACTATTATTCAACATAGTTTTGAAAGTTTTAGCCACAGCAATCAGAGAAGAAAAAGAAATAAAAGGAATCCAAATCGGAAAAGAAGAAGTAAAACTGTCACTGTTTGCAGATGACGCAATACTATACATAGAGATGGTGAGATATACCATGCTCTTGGATTGGAAAAATCACTATTGTGAAAATGACTATTCTACCCAAAGCAATCTACAGATTCAATGCAATGTCTATCAAATTACCAATGGCATTTTTCACAGAACTAGAACAAAAAATCTTAAAATTTGTATGGACACACAGAAGACCCTGAATAGCCAAAGCAATATTGAGGAAGAAAAATGGAGCTGGAGGAATCAAGACTCCCAGACATCAGACTATACTACAAACCTACAGTAATCAAGACAGTATGGTACGGGCACAAAAACAGAAATATAGATCAATGGAACAGGATAGAAAGCTCAGAGATAAACCCACACACATATGGTCACCTTATTTTTGATAAAGGAGGCAAGAATATACAATAGAGAAAAGACAATAAGTGGTGCTGGGAAAACTGGACAGCTACATGTAAAAGAATGAAATTAGAACACTTCCTAACACCATACACAAAAATAAACTCAAAATGGATTAAAGACCTAAATGTAAGACAAGATACTATAAAACTCTTAGAGGAAAACATAGGAAAAACACTGACGTAAACCACAGCAAGATCTTTTTGACTCACCTCCTAGAGTAATGAAAATAAAATCAAAAATAAGCAAATGGGCGGTCCCTGGTGGTGCAGTGGTTGAGAGTCCGCCTGCCAATGCAGGGGACACGGGTTCATACCCCAGTCCGGGAGGATCCCACACGTTGCGGAGCGGCTGGGCCCGTGAGCCATGGCTGCTGAGCCTGCGTGTCTGGAGCCTGTGCTCCGCAACAGGAGAGGCCACAGCAGTGAGAGGCCCGTGTACCACAAAAAAAAAAAAAAAAAAAAGGACCTAATTAAACTTAAAAGCTTTTGCACAGCAAAGGAAACCATAAACAAGACGAAAAGACAACCCTCAGAATGGGAGAAAATATTTGCAAATGAAGCAACTGACAAAGGATTAATCTCCAAAATATACAAACAGCTCATGCACCTCAATATCAAAACAACAAACAACCCAATCCAAAAATGGGCAGAAGACCTAAATAGACATTTCTCCAAAGAAGACATACAGATGGCCAAGAGGCACATGAAAAGATAATCAACATCACTAATCATTAGAGAAATGCAAATCAAAACTACAATGAGGTATCACCTCATACCAGTGAAAATGGCCATCATCAAAAAATCTACAAACAATAAATGCTGGAGAGGGTGTAGAGAAAAGGGAACCCTCTTGAACTGTTGGTGAGAATATAAATTGATACAGCCACCATGGAGAACAGTAAGGAGCTTCCTTAAAAAACTAAAAACAGAACTACCACATGACCCAGCAATCCCCCTACTGGGCATATACCCTGAGAAAACCATAATTCAAAATGACACATGTACCCCAATGTTCACTGCAGCACTATTTACAACAGCCAAGACATGAAAACAATCTAAATGTCCAATGACAGATGAGTGGATAAAGAAGATGTGGGAACCCCGTCCTGTCTGAGCGAAAAAACAGACGCCCTCCAGCGACCTACACGCAGAGGCAGGGCCAAATCCAAAGCTGAGCTCCTGTGAGCTGTGAGAACAAAGAAGAGAAAGGGAAATCTCTCCCAGCAGCCACAGAAGCAGCGGATTAAAGCTCCACAATCAACTTGATATACCCTGCATCTGTGGAATACCTGAATAGACAAGGAATGATCCCAAATTGAAGAGGTGGAATTTAGGAGCGAGATCTATGATTTTTTTCCCTTTTCCTCTTTTGGTGAATGTGTACGTGTATGCTTCTGTGTGACATCTAGTCTGTATACTCTAGCTTCCACCATTTGTCCTAGGGCTCTATCCGTCCATGACTTTTTTTTAAAAATTCCTTTTCTTAATAATTAAGTTTAATTGTAATAACTTTATTATACTTTACCTTCGTTCTTTCTTTCTTTCCTTCCTTCCCTCCCTCCTTTAGACAACGAATCACCCCAAATTGAGGAGGTGGTCTCAGGGAGCAGGATTTATGATTTTTCCCCCTTTACCTCTTTTTGTGAAGGTGTATGTGTATGCTTCTGTGTAAGATTTTCTCTGTATAGCTTTGCTTCCAACATTTGTCCTAAGGTTCTATCCATCCCTTTTTTTTTTTTCTAAATATTTTTTAATTCAATAACTATATTATACTTTATTTTATTTTTACTGTATCATCTTTCTTTCTGTCTTTTTTTTCCTTCTTTCCCTCCTTCCTTCCTTCCTCCCTCCCTCCCTCCCTCCTTTCTTTCCTTCTTTGCTTCTTTCTTCCTTCCTTCCTTTCCTCCTTTCCCTCTTTCTTTACTCATACTTCTACTAATTCTCCCTACTTTTTCTCCCTTTTATTCTGAGCTGTGTGGATGAAAGGCTCTTGGTGCTCCAGCCAGGAGTCAGGGCTCTGCCTCTGAGGTAGGAGAGCCAACTTCAGGACACTGGTCAACAAGAGACCTCCCAGCTCCACATAATATTAAACGGTGGAAATATCCCAGAGACCTCCATCTTAACACCAGCACCCAGCTTCACTCAACAACCAGCAAGCCACAGTGCTGGACAACCTATGCCAAACAACTAGCAAAACAGGAACACAACCCCACCCATTAGCAGAGAGGCTGCCTAAAATCATAATAAGGCCACAGACACCCCAAAACACACCACCAGACGTGAACCTGCCCACTAGAGAGACAAGATCCAGCCTCATCCAGCACAACACAGGCACTAGTCCCCTCCACCAGGAAGCCTACACAACCCACTGAAACAACCTTAGCCACTGGAGATAGACATCAAAAACAACGGGAACTACGAACCTGCAGCCTGCAAAAAGGAGACCCCAAACACAGTAAGCAAAATGAGAAGACAGAAAAACACACAGCAGATGAAGGAGCAAGATAAAAACCCACCAGACCTAACAAATGAAGAGGAAATAGGCAATCTACCTGAAAAAGAATTCAGAATAATGATAGTAAGGATGATCCAAAATCTTGGAAGTAGAATGGACAAAATGCAAGAAACAGTTAACAAGGACCTACAAGAACTAAAGATGAAACAAGCAACGATGAACAATGCAATAAATGAAATTAAAATCACTCTAGATAGGATCAATAGCAGAATAACTGAGGCAGAAGAACGGATAAGTGACCTGGAAGATAAAGTAGTGGAAATAACTACTGCAGAGCAGAATAAAGAAAAAAGAATGAAAAGAACTGAGGACAGTCTCAGAGACCTCTGGGACAACATGAAACGCACCAACATTCGAATTATAGGGGTTCCAGAAGAAGAAGAAAGAAAGAAAGGGACTGAGAAAATATTTGAAGAGATTATAGTTGAAAACTTCCCTAATATGGGAAAGGAAATAGTTAATCAAGTCCAGGAAGCACAGAGGGTCCCATACAGGATAAATACAAGGAGAAACACGCCAAGACACATATTAATCAAACTGTCAAAAATTAAATACAAAGAAAGCATATTAAAAGCAGCAAGGGAAAAACAACAAATAACACACAAGGGAATCCCCATAAGGTTAACAGCTGATCTCTCAGCAGAAACCCTACAAGCCAGAAGGGAGTGGCAGGACATACTGAAAGTGATGAAGGAGAATAGCCTGAAACCAAGACTACTCTACCCAGCAAGGATCTCATTCACATTTGATGGAGAAAATAAAACCTTTACAGACAAGCAAAAGCTGAGAGAGTTCAGCACCACCAAACCAGCTTTACAACAAATGCTAAAGGAACTTCTCTAGACACGAAACACAAGAGAAGGAAATGACCTATAGTAGCGAACCCAAAACAATATATAAAATGGAAATAGGAACATACATATCGATAATTACCTTAAATGTAAATGGACTAAATGCTCCCACCAAAAGACACAGATTGGCTGGATGGATACAAAAACAAGACCCTTATATATGCTGTCTACAAGAGACCCACTTCAGAACTAGAGACACATACAGACTGAAAGTAAGGGGATGGAAAAAGATATTCCATGCAAATGGAAACCAAAAGAAAGCTGGAGTAGCAATTCTCATATCAGACAAAATAGACTTTAAAATAAGGACTATTAAAAGGGACAAAGAAGGACACTACATAATGATCAAGGGATCGATCCAAGAAGAAGATATAACAATTGTAAATATTTATGCACCCAACATAGGAGCACCTCAATACATAAGGCAAATACTAACAACCATAAAAGGGGAGATCAACAGTAACACATTCATAGTAGGGGACTTTAACACCCCACTTTCACCCATGGACAGATCATCCAAAATGAAAATAAATAAGGAAACACAAGCTTTAAATGATACATTAAACAAGATGGACTTAATTGATATTTATAGGACACTCCATCCAAAAACAACAGAATACACATTTTTCTCAAGTGCTCATGGAACATTCTCCAGGATAGATCATATCTTGGGTCACAAATCAAGCCTTGGTAAATTTAAGAAAACTGAAATTGTATCAAGTATCTTTTCCGACCACAACGCCATGAGACTAGATATCAATTACAGGAAAAGATCTGTAAAAAATACAAACACATGGAGGCTAAACAATACACTACTTAATAATGAAGTGATCACTGAAGAAATCAAAGAGGAAATAAAAAAATACCTAGAAACAAATGACAATGGAGACACAACGACCCAAAACCTATGGGATGCAGCAAAAGCAGTCCTAAGGGGGAAGTTTATAGCAATACAAGCCCACCTTAAGAAGCAGGAAACATCTCGAATAAACAACCTAACCTTGCACCTCAAGCAATTAGAGAAAGAAGAACAAAAAAACCCCAAAGCTAGCAGAAGGAAAGAAATCATAAAAATCAGATCAGAAATAAATGAAAAAGAAATGAAGGAAACAATAGCAAAGATCAATAAAACTAAAAGCTGGTTCTTTGAGAAGATAAACAAAATAGATAAACCACTAGCCAGACTCATCAAGAAAAAAAGGGAGAAGACTCAAATCAATAGAATTAGAAATGAAAAAGGAGAAGTAACAACTGACACTGCAGAAATAAAAAAAATCATGAGAGATTACTACAAGCAACTCTATGCAAATAAAATGGACAATCTGGAAGAAATGGACAAATTCTTAGAAATGCACAACCTGCCAAGACTGAATCAGGAAGAAATAGAAAATATGAACAGACCAATCACAAGCACTGAAATTGAAACTGTGATTAAAAACCTTCCAACAAACAAAAGCCCAGGACCAGATGGCTTCACAGGTGAATTCTATCAAACGTTTAGAGAAGAGCTAACACCTATCCTTCTCAAACTCTTCCAAAATATAGCAGAGGGAGGAACACTCCCAAATTCCTTCTACGAAGCCACCATCACCTTGATACCAAAACCAGACAAGGATGTCACCAAGAAAGAAAACTACAGGCCAATATCACTGATGAACATAGATGCAAAAATCCTCAACAAAATACTAGCAAACAGAATCCAACAGCACATTAAAAGGATCATACACCATGATCAAGTGGGGTTTATTCCAGGAATGCAAGGATTCTTCAATATACGCAAATCTATCAATGTGATAAACCATATTAACAAATTGAAGGAGAAAAACCATATGATCATCTCAATAGATGCAGAGAAAGCTTTCGACAAAATTCAACACCCATTTATGATAAAAACCCTCCAGAAAGTAGGCATAGAGGGAACTTTCCTAAACATAATAAAAGCCATATATGACAAGCCCACAGCAAACATCATCCTCAATGGTGAAAAACTGAAAGCATTTCCACTAAGATCAGGAACAAGACAAGGTTGCCCACTCTCACCACTCTTATTCAACATAGTTTTGGAAGTTTTAGCCACAGCAATCAGAGAAGAAAAGGAAATAAAAGGAATCCAAATCGGAAAAGAAGAAGTAAAGCTGTCACTGTTTGCAGATGACATGATACTATACATAGAGAATCCTAAAGATGCTACCAGAAAACTACTAGAGCTAATCAATGAATTTGGTAAAGTAGCAGGATACAAAATTAATGCACAGAAATCTCTGGCATTCCTATATACTAATGATGAAAAATCTGAAAGTGAAATCAAGAAAACACTCCCATTTACCATTGCAACAAAAAGAATAAAATATCTAGGAATAAACCTACCTAAGGATACGAAAGACCTGTATGCAGAAAATTATAAGACACTGATGAAAGAAATTAAAGATGATACAAATAGATGGAGAGATATACCATGTTCTTGGATGGGAAGAATCAACATTGTGAAAATGACTCTACTACCCAAAGCAATCTACAGATTCAATGCAATCCCTATCAAACTACCACTGGCATTTTTCACAGAACTAGAACAAAAAATTTCGCAATTTGTATGGAAACACAAAAGACCCCGAATAGCCAAAGCAATCTTTAGAACGAAAAAAGGAGCTGGAGGAATAAGGCTCCCTGACTTCAGACTATATTACAAAGCAACAGTAATCAAGACAGTATGGTACTGGCACAAAAACAGAAAGATAGATCAGTGGAACAGGATAGAAAGCCCAGAGATAAACCCACGCACATATGGACACCTCATCTTTGATAAAGGAGGCAGGAATGTACAGTGGAGAAAGGACAGCCTCTTCAATAAATGGTGCTGGGAAAACTGGACAGGTACATGTAAAAGTATGAGATTAGATCACTCCCTAACACCATACACAAAAATAAGCTCAAAATGGATTAAAGACCTAAATGTAAGGCCAGAAACTATCAAACTCTTAGAAGAAAACATAGGAAGAACACTCTATGACATAAATCACAGCAAGATCCTTTCTGACCCACCTCCTAGAGTAATGGAAATAAAAACAAAAATAAACAAATGGGACCTAATGAAACTTCAAAGCTTTTGCACAGCAAAGGAAACGATAACCAAGACCAAAAGACAACCCTCAGAATGGGAGAAAACATTTGCAAATGAAGCAACTGACAAAGGATTAATCTCCAAAATTTACAAGCAGCTCATGCAGCTCAATAACAAAAAAACAAACAACCCCATCCAAAAATGGGCAGAAGACCTAAATAGACATTTCTCCAAAGAAGATATACAGAATGCCAACAAACACATGAAAGAATGCTCAACATCATTAATCATTAGAGAAATGCAAATCAAAACTACAATGAGATATCATCTCACACCAGTCAGAATGGACATCATCAAAAAATCAAGAAACAATAAATGCTGGAGAGGGTGTGGAGAAAAGGGGACACTCTTGCACTGCTGGTGGGAATGTGAATTGGTTCAGCCACTGTGGAGAACAGTATGGAGGTTCCTTAAAAAACTACAAATAGAATTACCATATGACCCAGCAATCCCACTACTTGGCATATACCCTGAGAAAACCAAAATTCAAAGAGAGTCATGTACCAAAATGTTCATTGCAGCTCTATTTACAATAGCCAGGACATGGAAACAACCTAAGCGCCCATCATCGGATGAATGGATAAAGAAGATGTGGCACATATACACAATGGAATATTACTCAGCCTTAAAAAGAAATGAAATTGAGCTATTTGTAATGAGATGGATAGACCTAGAATCTGTCATACAGAGTGAAGTAAGTCAGAAAGAAAAAGACAAATACCGTATGCTAACACATATATATGGAATTTAAGGGAAAAAAATGTCATGAAGAACCTAGGGGTAAGATAGGAATAAAGACGCAGACCTACTGGAGAACGGACTTAAGGATATGGGGAGGGGGAAGGGTGAGTTTTGACAGGGCGAGAGAGAGTCATGGACATATACACACTAACAAACGTAGTAAGGTAGATAGCTGGGGGGAAGCAGCCGCAAGGCACAGGGATATTAGCTCGGTGCTTTGGAACAGCCTGGAAGGGTGGGATGGGGAGAGTGGGAGGGAGGGAGACGCAAGAGGGAAGACATATGGGAACATATGTATATGTATAACTGATTCGCTTTGTTATAAAGCAGAAACTAACACACCATTGTGAGGCAATTATACCCCAATAAAGATGTTTAAAAAAAAAAAAAAAAAAAAAAAGAACTGCTGCAAACATTAATGATATCTCTGGCAAATCTTCTTTCAAAAAAAAAAAAAAAAAAAGAAGATGTGGTACATATATACAAAGGAATATTACTCAACCATAAAAAGGAACAAAATTGGGTCATTTGTAGAGATGTGGATGGACCTAGAGTCTGTCATACAGAGTGAAGTAAGTCAGAGAAAAACAAATATCGTATATTAACGCATAAATGTGGAATATAGAAAAATGCTACAGATGAACCTATTTCTAGGGCAGGAATAGAGATGCAGATGTAGAGAACGGACATGTGGATGTGGCGGGGGTGGGGGGGAAGGGTGGGATGAACTGGGAGATTAGGATTGACATATATACACTACAATGTGTAAAACAGATAGCTAGTGGGAACCTGATGTATAGCACAGGGAACTAAGCTTGGTGCTTTGTGATGACCTAGATGGGTGGGATGGGGAGGTGGGGGGTGGGAGGGAGGTCCAAGAGGGAGGGAATATATGTGTACATATAGTTGATTCACTTCGTTGTACAGCAGAAACTAACACAACATTGTAAAGCAATTATACTCCAATTTAAAAAATAAAAGAGGGGACTCACTACAGATCCTATGGACATTAAAAAGGTAATAAAGGAATAATATGAAGAACTCAATGCCCACATATTTGAAAACCTAGATGAAATGGACAAATTCCTTGAAACATACACTTTGCCAAAACTCATACAAGGAACAATCTGAAAAGGCCTGTACTTATTAAAGAAATTGAATTAGTAATTAATAACCTTCCAAAACAGAAAGCATCAGGCTGATACAGGTGCACTAGTGAGTTCTACCACACACTGAAGGGAAAAATTAAACCAATTCTCTACAATCTTTTTCAGAGGACAGAAGCAGAGGGAATACTACCTAACTCATTCTATGAGGCTAACATTACTGTGATACCAAAACCAGACAGACATTACAAGAATAGAAAACTACAGATCAATATCTCTCATGAGCCGAGATGCAAAAAACCTCAACAGAATATTAGTAAATTGAATCCAACAATGTATAAAATGTATTATAAACCACAACCAACTGGAATATATCCCAGGTATGCAACACTAGCTCAACACACAAAAATCAATTAATGTAATCCACCCATCAACAGGCTGAGAAAAAAAATTGCATGATCTTATCAATAAATGCAGGAAAAGCATTTGGCAAATCCCAGCACCCATTCAGAATAAAAATTCTCAGTAAACTGAAAATAGAGGGGAACTTCCTCAACGAAATAAAATCTACAAAAAACCCTATAGCTAACATAATATTTAGTGGTGAGAAATGCCAAGCTTTCCCACTGAGATCAGGTACAAGGCAAGAATGTCCTCTCTCACCACTCCTTACCAATACTGTCGGACTTCCCTGGTAGCGCAGTGGTTGAGAATCCACCTGCCAATGCAGGGGACATGGGTTCGAGCCCTGGTCCAGGAAGATCCCACATGCCGTGGAGCAACAAAGCCCATGCGCCACAACTACTGAGCCTGCACTCTACAGTCGCGAAGCACAACTACTGAGACCACATTCCACAACTACTGAAGCCCGTGCGCCTAGAGCCCGTGCTCCACAACAAGAGAAGCCACCGCAATGAGAAGCCCGCATATCACAAGGAAGAGTAACCCCCTCTCGCCGCGACTAGAGAAAGCCCGTGCGCAGCAACGAAGACCCAACACAGCCAAAAATTAATTAATTAATTAACTAACAACAACAAAAAAATCGCACTGTGGTGAAAGTTCTAGCTAATGCAATAATAGAAGAAAAGGAAATAAATGGTATAAAGATTGGGAAGAAAGAAATAAAACTGTATTTGTTCACAAATGACATGATAGTCTATTTAGAAAATTCTAAAGAATGGATAAAAATATTCCTGGAAGTAATAAGTGATTATAGCAAGGCTGTAGGATACCGGGTTAATATACAAAAGTCAACTGATTTCCTATATACCAGCAAGAAACAAGTGAAATTTGAAATTTAAAATACAACCCATTTAAATTATAAACCAAAAAAAAAAAATACTTAGGCATAAATCTAAGAAAATATTTATAATATTTATATGAGGAAAACTACAAAACTCTGATGATAGAAATCAAAGAACTAAATAAATGGAGAGATTATCCATGTTCTTTGACAAGAAGACATATTGTCAAGATGTCAGTTCTTCCCAACTTAATCTATAGATTCAAAGCAATCCCAATCAAAATCCCAGCAAGTTATT
Source organism: Phocoena phocoena (assembly GCF_963924675.1). Taxonomy (NCBI): domain Eukaryota; kingdom Metazoa; phylum Chordata; class Mammalia; order Artiodactyla; family Phocoenidae; genus Phocoena; species Phocoena phocoena. Next base: position 86,694,333 of record NC_089220.1, on the reverse strand, counting down.
TTGCAGATATTGACAAACTGATTCTACAGTTTATACAGGGAGGCAAAAGACACAGAAGAACTAACACAATATTTAAGGAGAAGAACAAAGTTACAGGACTGACTACCCAATGTCAAAACTTACTTTAAAGCCACAATAAGCAAAACAGTGTGATATTGACAAAAGAAACAATTCAACTGTCCATCAACATAGCACATTCATACAGAAGAAAACACATGATGAAGTAAAGCTGTACACATCAACATGAATGAATTTTAAAACATAAAGATATAAAAATGAGCAAAATAAAATCGCAGAATATAAAAATGGCACATTATATGTCAATATAAAAAACAGGACAAAATAAGCAAAATACTTTTTAAATATACATTCACAGGTGGTAAAACTATAAATAAATGCAAGGAGTGATTATCACAGAATTCAGCATAATGGAACTTCCTTGACAGTCCAGTGGTTAAGAATCAGCCTTCCAATGCAGGGAACATGGGTTCGATCCTTGGTCAGGGAACGAAGATCCCACATGCTGCGGGGCTACTAAGCCCGCGTGCTCTAGAGTCCACGCACCGCAACTACAGAGAAGCCCACGCACTGCAACAAAAGATCCCGTGTGCCACAACTAAGACCCCACACAGCCAAATAAATAAATAAATAAGAATTCACATAATGACTGTTATCTGGAAGGAGGGCCTTAAGAGGCACTATAAATTTCTATTGACCTGGATGGCAAGTACATGGATGGGTGCTTGAATTACTATTATTTTTTCAACTATACAAATACTTCATATGTGGGGACTTCCCTGGTGGCACAGTGATTAAGAATCCGCCTGCCAATACAGGGGACACGGGTTTGATCCCTGGTCTGGGAAGATCCCACATGCCACGGAGCAACTAAGCTCACATGCCACAAGTACTGAGCCTGCACTCTAGAGCCTACTTGCCACAACTACTGAAGCCCGTGTGCCTAGAGCCACTGCTCCACAACAAGAGAACCCACTGCAATGAGAAGCCCGTGCACCACAACAAAGAGTAGCCCCTGCTCACTGCAACTAGAGAAAGTCCACACCCACAGCAACGCAGACCCAATGCAGCCAAAAATAAATAATAAATTTTTTAAAAAATAAATTGATTAATAAAAAAATACTTCACATGTACTTCTTTGTATGTATAATATATTTAGTAATTTTTAAAAACTTAAACCCCTCCAGATTGGCATAATGCCAACTTTACAGATAAGGAAAGAAAATTACATAAATTGTCCAAAGTTAATACCATAGCTATAAGTTGCTGGATTGAAACTTGAAATCATGTTTGCCAAATTTCAAAAGCTATGCTCTTTCCTCTATATTACATAACTTCTGCTCTATCTACTGGATACTAATACTTATACAACTACTAAGTACTGGATTTCTGTGACTTAGGTGAGAAAAACACCACTAATCTTTGCTAATAGGGCTTCCCTTAGTGCAGTGGTTGAGAGTCCGCCTGCCGATGCAGGGGACATGGGTTCGTGCCCCAGTCCGGGAGGGTCCCACATGCCATGGAGCGGCTGGGCCCGTGAGCCATGGCCGCTGAGCCTGCGCGTCCAGAGCCTGTGCTCCGTGGCAGGAGAGGCCACAGCAGTGAGAGGCCCGCGTACCGCAAAAAAAAAAAAAAATCTTTGCTAATAAAAAATATGCAAATATAAGCTAATGACCAATTGACAACAGAACCGGTGCTATTATCTTCCAGTGTTAATGATGTTCCTCCTGTAACAATTTTTCACACTCGCGGATACCTGGTCATAATTAAAGGTTTAGCTTTTCTCAAGCTAGCTAACCTGCATGAGAATCAAACCAATTAAATGATGCTACATTTCATTAGCATCTAGCACTAAAAAAATGGTCTACTGATGCCAAGATTTTCAGTTTCTTCTCTTATACATAAGCCCTGCTAAAATGAAGAGCAGAGAACTTAACCTAAGGAATCCTGGAGTTCAAATCCTGAAGCTTCCACTTAAGAACTACTTTGACCTTGAGCAAATTATCAGTACTTTACCTCTTTGAGCCTGTTTTCTATCCCACAAAATTTTTGCCAGAAATAAATGAGATAATGCAGTATAAAAATTTTAGGTCACTGCACTGTATTTCATAGATGTGCAACAAATGCTCATTTCTTTCCTTTATTCTAGGAATGGGAAAGAAAAAACAAATTGAGAAGCAAAAAGATAGCCAGAAAAATAAAGTAGAAGAATCTTTAAGAACAGTTTCTCAGGCAAAAATAAGAACAATTTAGTGGTAATAAAGATTTCCCTCCATTAGCAGCAGTAATAAATATAAACAAAATTCAGCTCTCAAGATTCTATTTCCTGTATAGTCCTTTGATGAAGATGAGAACTTTACAGTTATTAAAAGGTAGCATTCCCTCAGAGTTCCTATAAAGGATTAAGATTAAATTACATTAAATTACAGAGTTTCTGATCTGCTATTTATTTTACTATGTTGAACCAGTTTTTCAAATTATAAAACTCAGCAATATATCATGGTACAGGAAATGTAAACCAAATCTTTTACCTTTTGGATTCAGGAGGCTGTCTCTTCTTTATCATTTCACGGAGTCTTGCAGCTGACTGCAAAATACACAAAACATACACACGTAAAAAAACACTATCTTATAACTACACAGCTTACCTTCTAAAATATTAGGTATCTGCTACTGTTTCCACACTAAACCAAGATCTATATAGCAACTAAAGAACCGTGAGATATACCTGTTCTTCTAGTAGACATGAGGCAAATACACTATCAATAATAAAGACAAGTATATAATACTATCTAATGTACTGACATTCTGATACCTTGGACCAAGTTGCTAACAAGTTTACATCATTAAACATTTATCAAATATACTACAAATTTAAAAGTTTAAATTCTACTACAGGCAATCCTACTTTGGTGTTTTCCAGAAAAGTTGCAGGTTATACTTCCACAAATCAAATCAGAATTTCTGTTAACTAAAATCAAAATCAGATATACTTTTGTCTAAATTATGAATTTTCAACTGTTAGTGACTCAACAATTTAGTCCCTTATATTAACTCACCTTCCCTCCCCTCAAGATGCAAATACACACTGAATATTTAGGAATCTGGTATTCAGAGAAACCAAATGGTTATTTAATAAAGCCACGGATTTAATGTATTTTGGGGGAAAACATCACACACCCTCCTAAACAGCTATTCTCTCATACATAGAAATTTTACCCCAGTGTGAAGACCTTCAGTGTAAATTATACCTTTAGTAATAATGATTATAAAACATTAGCATACTTCTGGCCACTTATCCTTAAAGTTTCCTATACAAAGCATATTCCCATATATTCTTTTTTTTTTTTTTTTGGCCTTGCCACGCTGCATGAGGGATCTTAGTTCCCTGACCAGGGATTGAACCTGCACCCCCTGCAATGGAAGCTCGGAATCTTAACCATGGGACTTCCAGGAAAGTTCCTCACATCTATTCTTAAAGTTTAAAAAAAAAGCCGTCCTCTCTCTCCTCTACCACACATCCCTTAACCCATCTCTCCCACTTCACCTTTAACCTTTAGTTAAAGCAACCTCTTGGAACATACCCTGTTTCTTTGAATCCAAGACAACTATTCATAAGACACCATTATCTTATGTACTACCAAAATGGGGTGAGGGGAAGCTGCCAGTTATAGTTCTAATATGCCAATTTCAAAAAAAAATGTCTTGGAATCAATAAAATATGGTAACCTCTTTCTATTAAGTGAAAATCTTGCTCCTAGCTTTACCCTCCCTCATTTGACACTATGAAACCTGATACTATGAGTATTTTATCAACCTACTGGCAAGAGGAATAGTATCTCAGTTTTAATTAGAAACTCCACACAAACCTCAGACAACTGAAGAGAAGCAAAAAAGTTTGCATTTTCTGATATGTTCTTCAGTCTCTTCTTTTCGTATGGTGACAATCCTGAAAAATCATCCTATGAAATTACACCAAAAAGATTATGTTACTTTATATAATCCATAGCAAAAGTGCCTCGCAAAACTAGTTGTTGCATTCTCCACATGTATATTTTCCTTTGAATTGCACCTACTCTAATTATGTTATCTTATCAAACAGGACATAATCTTTGCTGCATTGAATATTGAGATAAAGAGTCTGAGTTTCAGATAATCACAGAATATATGTATGGCTTCCCAATTAAATAACAAGTGATCTGATGTCAGAAGTCAGGTAGTGTAACCTAATAGCACATTACTTCCTACTGGCCGTTAATTGTACTATTTCTCAGTTATCTTTTTATTAAACAAAACAAGAAAAAACTCAATAACAGAAATTTTAAAATTCATTGAAATGGTTAAAGAAATTCAGAAAAGAGAACAAAGAAAGAGAAACACATGGGCAAAAAAGACAACTTTGAACTAGAAAATCTTGGAGGTCCAATATCCAACTAATAGTTGTAGGGGGAAAAAAGGAGCAGAGAAAATGGAGAGAAAATCATTAGAGAAATAATACAAGAAAATTTCTCAAAACTGAAGAAATGAGGTACCAGATTAAAAGGGCCTGACATGTATGCAACACAATGAATGAAAAAAGACTCAAGCCTAGGCACATCATCACAAAATTTCTCAGTTCCTGAGATGGGTGAGTTAAGAGAAGATCCCAAAAGCTTGGAGAGGGAAAAATAGACCACAAAGAACCAAGAATCAGAATGATACTAACTTCTCAATATTGAGGAAGCTAGAAAACAATGAAAGAATGTGTTATAAATGATAAGGAAAAATTATTTTCAACTTACAGTTCTAAATCCAGTTAAGCCAGCAATCAAATAAAAAGCATAAAGACTTTTTCAGACATGCAAACTATCTTTCATACACCTGTTTTCAGGAAGTTACTATAAGCTGCACTTCATCAAAATGAGATAATAAACCAAGAAAGAGAAAGACAGGATCCAGGCTACAGAAGCTCCAACACAGGACAGATAAAAGAAATTTAAAGGAAAGCAGTAAAAAGAAGGCCAAGAAAGAGTAAAACAGTCCAGAAAGAAGTAGGAAGATGGAGGGCCCCAGAAAATATTTCATGAATAAAATATATATATACACATGAAGCCATTAGAATTATGTGATTTACATTGAGAGAAATTTTGCAACTCAGGTAAAGCTTGGACTATACGTAATAAGGATCTGGGAAGGGAAAACATGGGGTGGGGCGAGAAGGGGACAACACACATGTGTAAACTTCACTTTCCATAGTAAGTCAATAGATAATATGGGGGAGAAAAGCTAAAATGGCTTAAAGTGCAATTTGTCTGTTGAGCAGCAACCACAAATAGAGAGGTATGTGACAGAAAACTGTTGGCTGTTTTGATTTGTTCCTGTGTATACATGTGTGTACATATGGAATTACCTCTATGTAAGATACATATACACACACACGTGGAATTATATGATGTAAACACATATGTACATGCATCAATTTGACCAAAATAAAGATTTTTCTCACACACACATAAAATAACAGTGGCAGCAAAGGTTATTTTGACATTGCCTTTAAAATTGCTTCTCAGAGAAAAACATCACCACCATCATCATCAAGAACTTCCTAAGAATCTATTTCGAAATGGTGCATTTGGAGATCAAAGAAACAAATTTAAATGATTCTACTTACCACAGGAAAAATTAAGAAAATTAACAAAAATCATCAGACATTTTTTTGAAGTATGTGTAATTCAAACTATTCTCACCCATTACACACCCCTCAAAAACTTGCAACATCAAACACTGAGCAAAGAATATCAGACAAAGTGGGCTCTCAAAGTAAATATATTATAGAAAATAGATATCTTTTTAATTCCATTATCTTGACACTTGAGAAGTTTCTGCATCTATAAAACAGGAAAAGAAATGCTATCTTTAAAAAAACGAAAGAAGGAAAATAACTTGAATTTAAAATACGCAGGGGCTTCCCTGGTGGCGCAGTGGTTGAGAGGCCGCCTGCCGATGCAGGGGACACGGGTTCATGCCCCGGTCCGGGAAGATCCCACATGCCGCGGCGCGGCTGGGCTCGTGAGCCATGGCCGCTGAGCCTGCACGTCCGGAGCCTGTGCTCCGCAACGGGAGCGGCCGCAACAGTGAGATCCGCGAATCGCAAAAAAAAAAAAAAACAATAAAATACGCTTGGGGGCTTCCCTAGTGGCGCAGTGGTTGAGAGTCCGCCTGCCGATGCAGGGGACAGAGGTTTGTGTCCCGGTCCAGGAAAATCCCACATGCCGTGGAGCGGCTGGCCCCGTGAGCCATGGCCGCTAAGCCTGTGCATCCGGAGCCTGTGCTCCACAACGGGAGAGGCCACAACAGTGAGAGGCCCGCGTACCGCAAATGCTTCACGCCAAAAATTTACAAACTGTATGAAAACAAATACAACATTCTCCAAATGACAAAACTGTAGAGATGGAAAACAAATTAGTGGTTGCCAGGGGTTAAGGATGGTGAGAGGGAGGGCAGTAGGCATAACTATAAAGGGGTAGCCTAACAGAGATCTTTGTAGAGATGGAGTATTTCTGTATCATGATTGTGGTGGTGGCTACATGAATCTATACATGTGATAAAATGATACAGAACTATACACACACCTTATACCAATATGAATTTCCTGGGTTTGATATTGCAATGTAGTTATTTAAGATGTACTCATTGGGGGAGTTCCCTGATGGCCAAGTGGTTAGGACTCTGCACTCTCACTGCCAAGGGCCCGGTTCAATCAAAAAACAAACAAGATGTCCTCACTGGGAAAAACTGGGTGAAAAATACATGAGACCTCTCTGTACTACTTTTGCAAATTGCTATGAATCTGTAATCACTTTGAAATAAAATTTTTTAAAAATATACATTTCTCAGCTAACATCATACTTAATGGTGAAAAACTGAAAGGTTTTCCCCTAAACTTCGGAACAAGATAAATATGTCTGCTCTCGCCACTTCTGTTAAACATTGTACTGGAAGTTCTAGCAAGGACAATTAGACAAAAAAGGAAATAAAAGACATCCAGATTGGAAAGGAAGAAATATAACTATCTTTATTGCCAATGACATAATCTTATACGTAGAAAATCCTAAAGAATCCACACAAAAAAATTAGAATAAATGACTTCAGCAAAGTTGTAAGATACAAGATCAACATACAAAAATAAGTTGTATTTCTATAATTATCAATGAACAGTCAAAAAATGAAATTAAGAAAACAATACCATTCATAATAGCATCAAAAAGAAAAATATACTTTGACACAAATTTAACCAAAGAAGTGCAAGGCTTGTACACAGAAAATTACAAAATATTGAAGGAAATTAAAGAAGATCTAAGTAAATGGAAAGACATCTCATGTTCATAGATTGAAAAACTTAATATTGTTAAAATGGCAATACTTCCCAAATTGACCTACAGATTCAGTGCAATATCTGTCAAAATTCTAAATGTCATTTTTGCAGAAATGGATAAGCTGATCCTAAAATTCATATGGCAATGCAAGGGACACAGAATGGCCAAACAATCTTGAAAAAGAAGAACCAAGTGAAAAGACTCACACTTCCTGATTTCAAAACTTAACTACAAAGCTACAGTAGTTAAAACAGTGTGGAACTGGCATAAGGATAGGCAGATAGATCAACTAAATAAAACTGAGTCTAGAAATAAACCTATATACCTATGGTGAATTTGTTTTCAACAAGGAAGTCCAGACATTCAACGTGAAAGAAGAGTCTTGAATACAAATGGTTCTAGGACAAAAAGATATCCATATGCAAAAGTATGAATTTGGACCCCATCTCATATCATATACAAAAATTAACTCAAAATAGATCAAAGACCTAAATTTAACAGCTAAAGCTATAAAATTCTCAGAAGGAAATATAGGTGTAAGTCTTCATAACCCTGGCGTAGGCAATGGTTTCTTAGATATGACACCAAAGCACCAGCAACAAAAGAAAAAATAAACTGACCTCGAATTAAAATTTTTAAATGAAATTTAAATTTAAAACATTTGTATGTCAAAGAACATTATCAAGAAAGTGAAAAGAAAGTCCCAGAATGAGAGAAAATATTTGCAAATAATATATCTAATAAGGACCTAGTGTCCAGAATACATAAAGGACTCTTACAATTCAACAAGACAACTTAGGGGCTTCCCTGGTGGCGCAGTGGTTGAGAGTCCGCCTGCCGATGCAGGGGACACGGGTTTGTGCCCTGGTCCAGGAAGATCCCACATGCCGTGGAGCGGCTGGGCCCGTAAGCCATGGCCGCTGAGCCTGCGCGTCCGGAGCCTGTGCTCCACAACAGTGAGAGGCCCACATACGGCAAAAAAAAAAAAAGGACAACCTAGAGGACACCTTCAAGATGGTGGAGGAGTAAGTCATGGAGATCACCTTCCTCCCCACAAATACATCAGAAATACATCTACATGTGGAACAACTCCTACAGAACACCTACTGAACGCTGCCAGAAGACCTCAGACTTCCCAAAAGGCAAGAAACTCCCCATGTACCTGGGTATGGCAACAGAAAAAAGAAAAACAGAGACAAAAGAATAGGGACAGGGCCTGCACCTCTGGGAGGGAGCTGTGAAGGAGGAAAAGTTTCCACACACTAGGAAGGGCAAAGCGGAGAGATTTCCGCACAGAGGATTGGTGCCGACCAGCACTCACCAGTCTGAGAGGATTCTCTGCTCACCTGTTGGGGTGGGTGGGAACTGGGAGCTGAGGCTCAGGCTTCGGAGGTCAGATCCCAGGGAGAGGACTGGAGTTAGCCGTGTGAACACAGCCTGAAGGGGGTAATGCGCCACAACTAGCAGGGAGGGAGTCCAGGAAAAAGTCTGGACCTGCCTAGAGGCAAGAGACCACTGTTTTGGGGTACGAGGAGAGGGGATTCAGAACACCACTTAAACAAGCTCCAGAGACGGAGGCAAGCCACGCCTTTCAGCGTGGTCACCAGAGATGGGCATGAAACACTAAGACTGCTGTCGCAGCCACCAAGAAGCCTGTGTGCAAGCACAGGTCACTATCCACACCTTCCCTCCCAGGAGCCTGTGCAGCCCGCCACTGCCAGGGTCCCGTGATGCAGGGACAACTTCCCAGGAGAACACACAGCACACTTCATGCTGCTGCAATGACACGCTGGCTTCTGCCACCACAGGCTCGCCGTACATTCTATACTCCTCCCTCCCCCCAGCCTGAGTGAGCCAGAGTCCCCTAATCAGCTGCTACTTTAACGCAGCCCTGTCTGAGCGAAGAACAGACGCCCTCAGGTGACCGACACGCAGAGGCAGAGCCAAATCCAAAGATGAACCGCAGGAGCTGTATGAACAAAGAAGAGAAAGGGAAATTTCTCCCAGCAGCCTCAGGAGCAGCGGATTAAATCTCCACAACTTGATGTACCCTGTATCTGTGGAATACCTGAATAGACAACGAATCAACCCAAAATTGAGGCAGTGGATTTTGGGAGCAACTGTAGACTTAGAGTTTGCTTTCTGCATCTAATTTGTTTCTGGTTTCATGTTTATCTTAGTTTAGTATTTAGAGTTAATTGCCATTAGTAGATTTCTTTATTAATTTGGTTGCTCTCTTCCTCCTTTTTTTATATATATATATAGAGAGAGAGAGAGAGATAGATAGATTTTTTTTCCTTTTTCCCTTTTTGTGAGTGTGTACATGTATGCTTCTTTGTGTGATTTTGTCTGTACAGCTTTGCTTTTACCATTTGTCCTAGTGTTCTGTCTCTCCGTTTTTGTTAAGTACAGTTTTTAGTGCTTGCTACCATTGGTGGATTTGTTTTTTGGTTTGGTTGCTCTCTTCTTTCTTTCTTTTTTTATTATTTTTTCATTTTTTTATTTTTAATAATTTTTTTTTATCTTAAGAACTCTATGTTTTTTTCTTTCTTTCTTTCATTTTTTTCTTGCTTTTCTTCTGAGCCATGTGGCTAACAGGGTCTTGGTGCTCCAGCTGGGTATCAAGCCTATGCCTCTGAGGTGGGAGATCAGAGCTCAGGATGTTGGTCCACCAGAGACCTCCCAGCTCCATGTAATATCAAATGGCAAAAGCTCTCCCAGAGATCTCCATCTCAACGCTAAGACCCAACTCTACTCAACAACCAGCAAGCTACAGTGCTGGACACCCTATGCCAAACAACTAACAAGACAGGAACAAAACCCCACCCGTTAGTAGAGAGGCTGCCTAAAATCATAATAAGGTCACAGACACCCCAAAACACACCACTGGACATGGTCTTGCACACCAGAAAGACAGATCCAGCCTCATCCACCAGAAGACAGGCACTAGTCCCCTCCACCAGGAAGCCTTCACAACCCACTGAACCAACCTTGGCCACTAGGGGCAAACACCAAAAACAACGGGAACTACGAACATGCAGCCTGCGAAAAGGAGACCCCAAACACAGTAAGTTAAGCAAAATGGGAAGACAGAGAAATACACAGCAGATGAAAGAGCAACATAAAAACCCACCAGGCCAAACAAATGAAGAGGAAATAGGCAGTCTACCTGAAAAAGAATTCTGAGTAATGATAGTAAAGATGATCGAAAATCTTGGAAATAGAATGCAGAAAATAAAGAAACGTTTAACAAGGACCTAGAAGAACTAAAGAGCAAACAAACAATGATGAACACAATAAATGAAATCAAAAATTCTCTAGAAGGAATCAACAGCAGAATAACTGAGGCAGAAGAACGGATAAGTGACCTGGAAGATAAAATAGTGGAAATAACCACTGCAGAGCAGAATAAAGAAAAAAGAATGAAAAGAATTGAGGACGGTCTCAGAGACCTCTGGGACAACATAAACACACCAACATTCAAATAATAGGGGTCCCAGAAGAAGAAGAGTAAAAGAAACGGACTGAGAAAATATTTGAAGAGATTATAGTTGAAAACTTCTCTAATATGGAGGAGGAAATAGTCAATCGAGTCCAGGAATCACAGAGAGTCCCATACAGGATAAATCCAAGGAGAAACATGCCAAGACACACATTAATCAAACTAACAAAAATTAAATTCAAAGAAAAAATATTAAAAGCAACAAGGGAAAAGCAACAAATAACCTACAACGGAATCCCCATAACCTTCCAAGAAACAAAAGCCCAGGACTAGATGGCTTCACAGGAGAATTCTATCAAACATTTAGAGAAGAGCTAACACCTATCCTTCTCAAACTGTTCCAAAATATAGCAGAGGGAGGAACACTCCCAAACTCATTCTACAAGGCCACCATCACCCTGATGCCAAAACCAGACAAAGATGTCATTAAGAAAGAAAACTAAAAAAAAAACTAAAACTAAAAAAAAAAAAAAAAAAAAAAAAAAAGAAAGAAAACTACAGGCCAATATCACTGATGAACACAGATGCAAAAATCCTCAACAAACTACTAGCAAACAGAATCCAACAGCACATTAAAAGGATCATACACCATGATCAAGTGGGGTTTATCCCAGGAATGCAGGGATTCTTCAGTATACGCAAATCAATCGATGTGATACACCATAATAACAAATGGAAGAATAAAAACCATACGATCACAATAGCTGCAGAAAAGGCTTACAACAAAATTCAACACCCATTTATGATAAAAACCCTCCAGAAAGTAGGCACAGAGGGAACTTACCTCAACATAATAAAGGCCATATATGACAAACCCACAGCCAACATTGTCCTCAATGGTGAAAAACTGAAACCATTTCCACTAAGATCAAGAATAAGACAAGGTTGCCCACTGTCACCACTATTATTCAACATAGTTTTGGAAGTTTTAGCCACAGCAATCAGAGAAGAAAAAGAAATAAAAGGAATCCAAATCAGTAAAGAAGAAGTAAAACTGTCACTGTTTGCAGATGACGTGATACTATACACAGAGAATCCAAAAGATGCTACCAGAAAACTACTAGAGGTAATCAATGAATTTGGTAAAGTAGCAGGATACAAAATTAACGCACAGAAATCTCTTGAATTCCTACACACTAATGATGAAAAATCTGAAAGTGAAATTAAGGAAACACCCCCATTTACCAGTGCAACAAAAAAAATAAAATATCTAGGAATAAACCTACCTAAGTAGACAAAAGACCTGTATGCAGAAAACTATAAGACACTGATGAAAGAAATTAAAGATGATACAAATAGATGGAGATGTATACCATGCTCTTGGATTGGAAGAATCAATATTATGAAAATGACTATACTACCCAGAGCAATCTACAGATTCAGTTCAATCCCTATCAAGCTACCACTGGCATTTTTCACAGAACTAGAACAAAAAATTTCACAATTTGTATGGAAGCACGAAAGACCCCAAAGCCAAAGCAATATTGAGAAAGAAAAATGGAGGTGGAGGAATCAGGCTCCTGGACTTCAGACTATACTACAAAGCTACAGTAATCAAGACAGTATGGTACTGGCACAAAAACAGAAGTATAGATCAATGCAACAGGATAGAAAGCCCAGAGATAAACCCATGCACATATGGTCACCTTATTTTTGATAAAGGAGGCAAGAATATACAATGGAGAAATGACAGCCTCTTCAATAAGCGGTGCTGGGAAAACTGGACAGCTATATGTAAAAGAAAGAAATTAGAACACTCCCTAATACCATACACAAAAATAAACTCAAAATGGATTAAAGACCTAAATGTAAGGCCAGACACTATAAAACTCTTAGAGGAAAACAAAGGCAGAACACTCTATGACATAAATTACAGCGAGATCCTTTTTGACCCACCTCCTAGAGAAATGGAAATAAAAATAAACAAATGGGACCTAATGAAACTTAAAAGCTTTTGCACTGCAAAGGAAACCATAAACAAGACGAAAAGACAACCCTCAGAATGGGAGAAAGTATTTGCAAATGAAGCAACTGACAAAGGATTAATCTCCAAAATATACAAGCAGCTCATGCACCTCAATATCAAAAAAACAACCCAATCCAAAAATGGGCTGAAGAACTAAATAGACATTTCTCCAAAGAAGATACACAGATTGCCAACAAACACATGAAAGAATGCTCAACATCAGTAATCATTAGAGAAATGCAAATCAAAACTACAATAAGGTATCACCTCACACCAGTCAGAATGGCCATCATCAAAAAATCTACAAACAATAAATGCTAGAGAGGTTGTAGAGAAAAGGGAACCCTCTTGCACTGTTGGTGGGAATGTAAATTGATACAGCCACTATGGAGAAGAGTATGGAGGTTCCTTAAAAAACTAAAAATAGGTCTTCTCTGGTGGCACAGTGGTTGAGAGTCTGCCTGCCGATGCAGGGGACACGGGTTCGTGTCCCGGTCCGGGACGATCCCACATGCTGCAGAACAGCTGGGCCCGTGAGCCATGGCCGCTGAGCCTGCCCATCCAGAGCCTGTGCTCCACGACGGGAGAGGCCACAACAGTGAGAGGCCCACGTACCGAAAAAAAAAAAAAACACAATGAGGGGAGACTTCCCTGGTGGCGCAGTGGTTAAGATCTGCCTGCCAGTGCAGGGGACATGGGTTCGAGCCCTGGTCCAATAAGATTCCACATGCCACAGAGCAACTAAGCCCATGCACCACAACTACTGAGCCTGCGCTCTAGAGCCCATGTGCCACAACTACTGAAGCCCCTGCGCCTAGAGCCCGTGATCCACAAGAGAAGCCACTGCAGTGAGAAGCCCACGCACCCCAAGGAAGAGTAGTCCCCGCTCGCTGCAACTAGAGAAAGCCCGTGCGCAGCAACGAAGACCCAACACAGCCAAAAATTAATTAATTAATTAATTTTAAAAACCACAATGAGATACCACTTCGCATCCACTAGTATGGCTATAATCAAAACAATTAAGGACGGCTTCCCTGGTGGCACAGTGATTAAGAGTCCGCCTGCCGATGCAGGGGACGCGGGTGCGTGCCCCAGTCTGGGAAGATCCCACGTGCCGCGAAGCCACTGGGCCCGTGAGCCATGGCCGCTGAGCCTGCGCGTCCGGAGCCTGTGCTCCGCGACGGGAGAGGCCACAACAGTGAGAGGCCTGCGTACCGCAAAAAAACAAACAAACAATTAAGGACATTAGGTTAAGTGAAATAAGTCACTAAAAGACAAATACTATATGATTCCACTTATATGAGGTACTTATAACAATCAAATTCACAGAGACAGAAAGTAGAATGGTAGTTTTCACAGGCTGAAAGGAGGTAAGGGAATGGGGAATGGGGAGTTATTTAATGGGTATAGAGCTTCAGTTTTGCAAGATGAAGAGTTCTGGACATTCGTTTTACATCTATGTAAATGTACATAACACTACTGAACTGTACACTTAAAAACAGTAAAGATGGTAAATTATACATTGTGTATTTTACCTCAATTTAAAATTTCAATTTTTAAAAAAGACAAACAATAATAAGTATTGTTGAGGGTATAGAGAAATTGGATTTTTCATAGTGGTTATGTAAAACTGGTGCAGTCACTTTGGCAAACAATTTGACAATTCCTCAAAAAGTTAAACACAGTTACCATCTGACCCAGCAATTTTACTCCAAGGTATATACCAAGAGAATGGAAAACATCACACAAAATCTCACAAATAAATGCTCATGGCAGCATTATTCTTAAGAGCAAAAAAGTGAAAGCAACCCAAATGTCCATCAACTGATGAATGCATAAACAAAATGTGGTATATCCATACAATGGAATATTATTCAGCCATAAAAAGGAATAAGTACCAATACATGCTACATGAATGAATGATGAAAACATGGTAAGTGAAGCCAGACCAAAAAAGCCATATATTGTATAATTCCATTTATATGAAATGTCCAGAACAGGCAAATCTATAGACAGAAAGTAGATTAGTGGTTTCCAGGGCTGAGGGAGGGAGGAATAGGGTTTGTAGTCACTGCTAACAGGTATGTGGTTTCTTTTTGGAGTGATGAAAATTTCTGAAATTGGATAGTTTAGTATGTATAGTATGTATACTAAAAAACACTGAATTACACAATTTAGTAAATTTTATGTTATGTGAATTCTATCTTAATAAAAAAATAAATATATGCTTGATGACAGAAACCAGATATTCACATAGTCTTAAAGTATCTTCCTCAAAGTATTTAGTAATTACAAAGGGAAAAATAGTAAGTTTACATTAGAGAATCCTGGCAGACACCACCTTAGCTAAATGATCAAGGTCAACATCACCAGTAAAATACCAACATCATGTATACCCTGATATGATGCACTGAGGAGGGCACTTTCATTTCTGTGGTATGCTTCCCCAAAATGCAAAATCTTACTCTAATCATGAGAAAACAGCAGATAAACCCAAATTGAGGTAAATTATACAAAATAACTGCCCAGCACTATTCAAAAGTGTCAAGGTCATGAAAGATTGAGAAACTGTTTCCAGATCTACAGAGACATGACAACTAAATCCACTGTATGATCCTGGACTGGATACTGGAAGAGGAAAAGGATATTAGTTGGAAAACTGGTGAAATCCTAATAAATTCTGTACGTTAGTTAACAGCACTGTACCAAGGTTAATTTCTTAGTTCGATAAACATTCTATGCTATGTATGATATTAACAAAAACTGAAGACGGGTGAAAGATAGGAGAATTGTCTTTACTATTTTTGCAGCTCTTCTGTAAGTGTAAAATTTTCTCAAATTTTTTTAAAACTGTTCAGAAATGCTCCATGACATTAAAATATTTAATAGAAGGACTGAGAGATGAAATTTAGCAAACTTCGCAGAAAAGGAGAATAAAATTCTAGACTTACAGGCACTTGTCTTTGATGTGACAGAAGCCACCCTTCACCTGAGCACAAATAAGCTTATAAACTAAATTACTTTTCCTAAAGCATGGTACCACAAAGCCTTAACCATTTTACCCCAAAAAGATAATTATCGAAAGGGAAGAGAACAAAAGAATGAAATGTTCTATAAAAGATGTGAGCTCGGGCTTCCCTTGTGGTGCAGTGGTTAAGAATCCAACTGCCAATGCAGGGGACATGGGTTCGAGCCCTGGTCCGGGAATATCCCACATGCCGCAGAGCAGCTGGGCCCGTGCATCACGGCTGCTGGGCCTGTGCTCTGGAGCCGGCGAGGCACCACTAACTACTGAAGCCCGAGCACCTAGAGCCCGTGCTCCGCAACGGGAGAAACCACCGCAATGAGAGGCCAGCGTACCACAACGAGGAGGGGCCCCTGCTCACCACAGCTGCAGAGGGGCCGCGCGCATCAGCGAAGACCCAATGCTGCCAAAAATAAATAATAAATTTATTTTTTTTAAAAAAAAGATGTGAGCTCTTTCAGCTTGTCCTAAGAAAATATATGCTGAGCATTTATGACTCTGTCTCCAGTCCTACCTCATGCTCTAATTTCTGACCCTGTTTACCTTACATCAAAATAAAATCTGTTTTAGGGCTTCCCTGGTGGCGCAGTGGTTGGGAGTCTGCTTGCCGACGCAGGGGACGCGGGTTCGTGCCCCGGTCTGGGAAGATCCCACGTGCCGCGTAGCGACTGGGCCCGTGAGCCATGGCCGCTAAGCCTGCGCGTCCGGAGCCTGTGCTCCGCAGTGGGAGAGGCCACAGCAGTGAGAGGCCTGCGTACCGCAAAAAAAATAAAAAAA
Source organism: Phocoena phocoena (assembly GCF_963924675.1). NCBI lineage: Eukaryota > Metazoa > Chordata > Mammalia > Artiodactyla > Phocoenidae > Phocoena > Phocoena phocoena. The sequence goes on along the minus strand of NC_089220.1, from coordinate 86,677,690 downwards.
TAAAATAAAATCTGTTTTATATTAGCCTCATATACTCAGAATCTTACAGTTTAAGAGGCCAAAGAGATAATCAAATCCACTGGCTCTCAAAGTGCAGTCCTGGACCGTTGTCTCTAGGAAGCCATTTTAGACATGCAAATTCTATACCCACTTCAAAACTTCTGAATCAGAAACTGGTGGTGGAGCCCTGCACAGGAGTTTTAACAAGCCTCCCAGGTAATTCTGATATAGGCTAAAGTTTGAGAACCACCAATCTTATCCAATTTCCTCACAGTAGAAGTGATCTGCTTAAAGGTACAAGGTTTCTTAGAAGCGGCCATGACTAAAACCCAGGCTTCCAACCCCCAGTCCAACGCATTTATGACTTAGCCCACCCTGTCCCACCACAGGTCCTAGTTCATTACAACACCGCTTCAATTATCCCATCTCCCTTTCCCTACCATCATTTTCTGTTCTAGTTCCATCAACTTTTCATCATGTGGTAGGGTTTTACCTTGTCTTGCATAAAATTTGTCACTTTAAATGAAGTACAACACTCCCGACAGGCAATAGAAGCCAAAAGAATTAGATGCTTAATTCCTTAAACTGATGGAACTATTATTTTAAATAGAATTAGTGTTTCTCACGTATCTTCTCTACTCCATCACTTGTCTCCTTTACATAATTAAAGGAAATATTCAGCACATGAATGCAATCAATTAATGGTGATTTTCCTACCCTGACATGGAGTCATTCAAATGCTGTATGTCCCACAACTCAGCTTCTTCTGGTACACTGTGCATAAATATGTAAAGGTGAGCATGACACCATAAAGTAGAAGTAAGCTCAAAAATAAATGCAATAAGCTGAGAGGAAGAAAAAGGGAAGCAGAGTGAAGATTAAGTCAATCCCCTCTTTCACAAATCGAAACCAAGAGTAAAATTAACCCAAGGAAGTTATGTTATACATTTAAAGAATAAAATTTCAGTTAAACATAAATTAGATGACAAAATAATCTGTTTGAGCTAATGAGACCCTTGATAACCTTAGCTTATCAGAACTTAAAAACATAATTTTAAATACGAAAAATTTGAATAAGCTAGTAATTAAATTCTTACCATGCCTGGTGTGGTACCTTCATCACTGTCTCCATCCTGGCTGCTTTCTGTATCAGCACTGAGAATCACTGTATCTGAAGTGCTCTTGTATTGCCACTTGTTACTTTCAGCATGAACATCTAAGGATGATTTTTGCAGACTGGATTCTGCCTTGGAAGATGTGGCTTCCATCTTTGGGGTTAAAATTCTTCTGCAAGTTTTCTTTATTTCAGCCTTCTTACATTTCTTACATGCCACTTCATTGTTAGAATTCTTATCTAATAGGGATTTGGAGTGCTTAAGTTGATCTGGCTTGTAGCTACTGAGTGAAAAGGGAACAAGATACACCTTAGCTGTTTTTCCTAAAACTGTAGTCTGTACTGGTCTCAGAGACACATAAGCGATGTTTTGGTTTTCCTTATATTCATTCACCTATTCAGGTCAATAAAGGAAAACAGAGAGTATTAAAATTCCAGGTTTTAAGCCTTTTCTTACAGATCTGCATAAATAAATCTAATTCCTATTTCATAATGACAACACAAAGCCAAACTGATAGCCTGGAAGGAAACCTTTTTCCCTCCAAAATCTAGATACCTAATTCATTAACCTGAATAGAATTATTTATTATACTGGACACATTTCTTACCCATGAGTCGGCCAGACCAATAATAAAAATGACGACAGGGGCTTCCCTGGTGGCGCAGTGGTTGGGAGTCCGCCTGCCGATGCAGGGGATACGGGTTCGTGCCCCGGTCCGGGAGAATCCCACATGCCGCGGAGCGGCTGGGCCCGTGCGCCATGGCCGCTGAGCCTGCGCGTCCGGAGCCTGTGCTCCGCAGCGGGAGAGGCCACAACAGTGAGAGGCCCGCGTACAGCAAAAAAAAAAAAAATGACGACAATTTGTAACTGAGGAGACTGAGTAACTGGAATTATTTCAAGAGTGGGAAACTGACCATAACGACTGCAAAAGCAAATGCAGGCTTCCGGATCCCAGCCAGGCACTATTTTGGGGGTTATTGATAAACATCTTCCTCAATGCTGAAGGTCTACTTTCCAGAGGAAAACCAGGACAGGCATCCCCGCTTATGTTTTAAAGCAACACCCCCAAAAACCCGTTAAACTGAGAGATACCCCAGGGAGCAGGAAAGTTTTAGAGTCAGGAGGTGCCGGGTGGCAAGTCCTCCCATCCTCCTCGGCCTATGCCCGGCACACCCCTCACGAAGACTGAGGCAGGAACACACCCGAAAGAGACAAGCCTTTTCTCCCATTCACCTGGAGTCGCTGTCTGGAGCCCACCTTCTCCTCGGCCTCTGCGCGCGACCCAGACATCCTCCCTCCGCTTAGCAGCTGGCGTCTTCCCGCCAAGATTGCGGCGGGAGGCGGGGATGGGTGGAGGTGGGAGGGGTGGGGAGGGGTCCGGGGCGGAGGAGGCCAGGGCGGCGCAGGAGGGTTCCAATCCCAGCCAGTGGGAGGGGGAGAGAGCACTGGGCGTTACATTAGTCTCTTAAAGAGGCAAGGTTGCCAGCCTCACCACAAACTCAAATTCCTCAGGGAATAGAAGGGACCGAATCAACATTTTTACCTTGGATCCCGGTGATTTTGATACTGCTGATGCCAGTATCTCACTTTGAAAAACACCTGCGCCTCTCCTAAGGAAAAACCACCTTGCCTAGCAACGTGAACCTGGAAAAGATTCAGGAGCACTTAAATACCATATGAAATAGAGAGGCAATGAAATCAATATATATGCAGCCTTTACCTCAGCCCCTAGTTCCTTGTAATCCCACCACCAGAAAATTATGCCCAATGGCCACCGTATTTTCTTCCTGGGAATAGAAGCTTTTTTTTTTTTTTCAAGAGCTGATAACTTCAGCTGGTTTAAACTTCACCCACCAGTTAACTAAGTTGGTTTAAACTTCGCCCACCAGTTAACTAAGATTTAGTGACGACCTTACAAAGCCCAAAGACTGGGGAAATGTTTTAAATAACTTTTGTGTCACAAAGCATCATAAATAAGATTTCAGGGCACTGTATTTCTTATAGTCACTGCCATATTAAACTTTTTTTTTTTCCTATTTTCTGGGTTGCCGCGAGCAGAAACAATTGCCTTCCCAACAGATTTACTCCCTCTGGATAGCATAGTTTTGGAGCTGATGAATTTATAACAAATTTCTATCTACTCTTTTACAGTCCTTTTCTTTATAGCTCAAAACTGCTCCCTTGGTTGGTTACTTGAGTTATCCACTGTTCCTTGATCGAGACTTGCCCAATTTTATTTCTTCTCCCAGCTGAGGCCCAATTTTAGGATACAGGTGAAATAATTTGAGAACTAATCCTATTAACAGCACCTTTAAAGCCCTTCAGGAACTTGCACACTCCTTGACTCAAAAATTACTGATAAAATCAAACTTTTCATGGTGTCTGATATATACCATGTTATTTCTGGACTTCAAGACTTTGCTCAAGCTGTCCCTTCTCTCCCCACCACAGCAGTTATAAAACCCTTTCTACAGTGACAGTGTTCTGACTACCAATTAGCCTATGTTTTTTAACACAACCCAACTAGTAAATTGGGATTATTTCAGTTACTCTTCTATAAGCCCTAGAAGACTTACTAAATGAAATTCAAGTTCCTGGAGGAAACAAGCCTTTCAACAATATTCCATACTCCTTAGAGAAAGCTAAGCGCGGTGCTTTATAATTACTTATGGACTTTTATATACAAACATTTCAGCCAGGAATATGTTTTAATAGGCAGTCTCCAGAAACGGAAAGAACTGTAAAGCCTAAGAGTGTTCGGATTTCAGGCACTGTTCTAAGCCGCCTGGGGGATTTTTTTTTTCTTGCCACTTGCCCTCACGTGACCAAAAAATACCTCACCACAACCCGCTCAGCCTCATCAACTGAGCTAATCAGGTGCTATTAACAGGATTTCTATTCCGATTAAACGCTAACTCTGAGCTTTCAACAATCTGGACAAACCGCCCTTCACTATCTCCTCAGTTTCTTATCCCTCACTACCCGATTTTCCTTGGCTTCAAACCAACCCTAACGAGCGAAACCTTTCATTCAGCCTTTCCTCGCCGCAGGGTCTCAACAGCAAAGCCCAGCGGAAGCAAATTCCCGCCAGAAAGTGCGTCCAAATACTGCGAAACTGAGGAGGCCAGGGCGGCCTACAAACATGCGCAGTAACAGACTCGACGTTCTAGCCGTAGGCGCCCAGACGTCCTCCACAATCCCACAATCCTCTGGTCGCATATTTCCGGTTTTTCTAGCTCAGCCGGAAGTGGTGTCTCTATCAGTGGCGCAGCAGTGTACAGTGGCCTAAGTGGAAGAGGTTTTTTCAGTTCGTTGACGTTGTTCTGTTCTGTTCAGTTTGGCATCAGTCAAGTTTGGGGAGTCACTGCCGCTGCCGTCAAGATGTCGGTCCCAAGCTCACTCATGAAACAGCCGCCCATTCAGTCTACGGCTGGGGCCGTCCCGGTTCGCAATGAGAAAGGTACTGTGCTGAGCGGCTTTCCAGTCGGATCTTACCTCTTTCCCCAGCATATTCCAAACCTACCCCGGGCCCACCACCTCAACCCCAGCGACCCTTACGATCTTGCCCCCTATTTCTTCGACTTTCCCTATCAAACTCGCATCCAGTCGCGTTGCTTAGGGGAAACAAAAGCTACTTCCGTCTCATCCTGTTATTAGAGCCTGTGTGCTCTCTCCTACAGCAAGCACCCTGTTGCCTTAGCCTCCACCAATAAGTTAGACTAATAAATATAGTGAATGCCAGCTGTTTGCAAGGGGTTGTGTGGGATACAATCCCTCTTTTGTTATCCATAGTCTGTTTTTGATGCTTCTGTAACTCTTATCGTTGTTAATTACATGTCCATTTCCCTCTACTGCATCATAAGCTCATAACCTCCTTGAGGCAGGAACTCTGTCTTATTAAACTTTTTATCCCTTGAACCAACGCAGTGCCTGTATTTGTTAAATTGAATACAAAATGGTGTAAGACAGTGGTGTAAGGAACTCATAGTCTACTAGATGTGAGACATGCAAAAAGAGGCACATTCTAAGCAGCTGTATGGTCTTTTGCACCTATAATACCTGTCACATAGGTGATACAAACGAAGTGCTTAGGGAGGGCAGAGAAGGAATAATCGCTTCAGATTGGGGTATTTAACTTGATCTTTAAAGGATGGGTGCAGATGGATGAAGGAAAACTACCTGTTTGGGAAGTCAGACTGAAAGTTAGAGTTTTTTCAGTAAAGTATTTGAAAACTAATGTCAGTTCTTTTTTTAAAAAATATACGGTACCTATTCTTGTGCAACCTGCCTTTTTTTTTTGACTCAACATGTTTTTTGAGACGTATTCTTTGAATACATGAAGATCTTATTCATTCATTTTAACTGTTTATGAGTTCCATTATATAATTAAACCACAGTTTGCTCCCTGCTGAGGGACAGTGTTGTTTTGTTACTTTTTCTCCTGTTACAAACAGTGCTTAAACATGTCTCTTTAGTGCACTTGTGTAAGAATTTCTCTAGGGTAGGGTGAACCTACATTGACACATCATTATCACCCAAAGTCGGTAGTTTACATTAAGGTTCACTCTGGTGTTGTACATTCTGTAGATTTGGACAAATGTGTAGGGACATTTATCCATCATTATGGTATCACACAGTATTTTTACTATGCATTTAAGGTTACTTCGTATCTTTTCATGGCTTGATAGCTCTTTTTTTTTTAAATTGCTGAGTAATATTCCATCATCTGGATGTGCCACGGTCTATTTACCCATTCACCTAGTAAAGGACATCTTGGTTGCTTACAAGTTTTTGCAGTTATGAACAAAGCTGCAGTAAATATCTGTGTGCAGGTTTTTGTGTGGACATAAGTTTTCAACTCCTTTGGGTAAATACCAAGGAGTATGATTGCTGAATCATACGGTAAGAGTATGCTTAGTTTTGTAGGAAACCATCAAACTATCTTCCAAAGTGGTTGTGCCATTTTGCATTCCCACCAGCAATAAATTAGAGTTCCTGTTGCTCCACATTCTCAACAGCATTTGGTATTGTCAGAACTCTGGATCTTAGCCAGCCTAATATGTGTGTAGTGGTATCTCATTGTTTTTTTAATTTGCATTTCCCTGACGACATATAATGTGGAACATCTTTTCACATGCTTATTTGCCATCTTTATATCTTCTTTGCTGAGGTGTCTGTTAAAGTCTTTTATTTACCTCACCTTGTTCTTCAGAATTGTCTTGGCTCTTTTTGACCTCCTGTTCTTCCATATGATTTTTAAATCGCCTGAGAACAGCTTTTAATGAAATTGCATTAAAATTATAGATCACACATTTATCGATCAACTCGGGCACAGTTGCCAACTTCTCATCCTTGAACATGATATATTCCTCCGTTTATTTTGATCTTTTATATCTTTAAATACAATTATATTTTTTCTCCTAAAGGCCTACATCATTTGTTGATTTATTCCTTAGTATCTTACAGATTAGTTGCTATTGTAAATAGTATTTTTTAACTGTATTATCTAATTATAGGTAGCCAGCGTACAGGCACATTTATTTTTATCTAACGTTTATCCAGCATTCTTCTTGAATTTTTTTTAGCTTATCTGTTGGTTATCTTGTATTTTCTACATAAGTAATCATATAGTCTGTAAATTGTGGCAGTTTCTTCCTTTTCAGTTCTTACCTTTTATCTCCTTTTCTTATTGCTCTAATTAAAACCATAATATAACGTTGATTAGAAGATATGATAGGGACAACCTAATGATGCCCACTGTTTTTTAAAGGAATGCTTCTAATGTTTCATCATTAAATATAATGTTTGCTGTATCTATTGTTAGATTATGTCACTTTAAATGTATAAACTTTATTTTTTTAATTTTTATTTTGTTGTGATTTCTCATTGTTTGTTTTTTTTTTCCGGTATGCGGGCCTCTCACTGTTGTGGCCTCTTCCGTTGCGGAGCACAGGCTCCGGACGCGCAGGCTCAGCGGCCATGGCTCACGGTCCCAGCCGCTCCGTGGCATGTGGGATCTTCCCAGACCGGGGCACGAACCCGTGTCCCCTGCATCGGCAGGCGGACTCTCAACCACTGCGCCACCAGGGAAGCCCTCTCATTCTTTTTTTAATATTTATTTTTTAAATTTTTTAATTTTATTTATGTTTTTGGCTGCGTCGGGTCTTAGTTATGAAATGTGGGCTCTCTCGTTGAGGCACGCGAGCTCAGTAGTTGTGGTGTGTGGGCTTAGTTGCCCTGTGGCATGTGGGATCTCAGTTCCCCAGTCAGGGATTGAACCCGCATCCCCTGCATTGGAAGGTGGATTCTTTACCGCTGGACCACCAGGGAAGTCCCATAAATATATAAACTTTAAATAGTACATTACTTTTTTCCCTGTTAATTTTCTAAGGTTAAGCCATGCTTGTAGTCCTGGGCTAAATCCTGTTATGTCACTATAGCTTAGAGGGGTTTTTTGGTTAGTTTTTACATTGCCTGAATACATTTGCTATTATGTTATTTAGTATTTTTGTATATGTTCATAAGTGAAATCTACCTAAAATTTTCCCTTGAATTGTACAGTTTGGTTATCAGGGTTATATTCATCTTATAAAATATGTTGGTTAGTTTTCACTGATTTTCTGTTCACTGGAATTGTTGGTATTTGTAAAAGACAGATAATCTACTCTTGCAGGTTTGATAGCACATAAGCTAAAAGAAAAGAAGGTAGAAATAAAGATTAGAAGACGGCGTTATATGGTAATTTATAAAGGCTGCCACGGAAAAGTCTCAAACTAAAAGAATGAACAGTATTTTAATTTTATATTCCCACTTAAGTCATCCTTACTGTGTGCTGGGCACTATTACAAATAATTCGCTTAAGCACATAGTTGAGGTGGAATAGCATGAATTTGTGTTGGAGGTAGTCTCCCTATTTGGGGGGACTTTTTCTATTGTTTCACTGCCCGCCTTCCTCCACTTCATTGTACCCAAGCTAAGCCTCATTATCATTAGTGTTGGTGTTCAAAAGAATGCCTTCGCGTGACTTGGCCTTTGTAGGAAAACAGCATTAGATGAATAGATGGTTGGGTAATGGCTCTCTTCTTCTCCTGCTTGGACTCTGGTTTGCCAGGAATACAGGGCTCTACCTGGAAAGGCCAAGGGTTGAAGGACATTGGGAAAGAGGCTACTGAAACATAAGTTATTTTTCTCACCCAGGTGAGATTTCGATGGAAAAAGTGAAGGTAAAACGTTATGTGTCGGGAAAGAGGCCAGACTATGCCCCTATGGAGTCCTCAGATGAGGAGGATGAAGAGTTTCAGTTCATTAAGAAAGCCAAAGAACAAGAAGCAGAGCCTGAGGAACAGGAGGAGGATTCATCTAGCGACCCTCGGCTGCGGCGTTTGCAGAACCGTATTAGTGAAGATGTGGAGGAGAGGTAATGACTAGGGTTATGTTTCCCTGGACCTGAACCCCTACAGGTTAATTAATAGGAACAACAGCAGTAATAGCTAATACTTGAATAGTACTTACTATGTGCCAGGCACTGTTCCAGGTATATTACATTTACTAATTCTTGTAATCCACATAATAACCTTATGAGGTAGGTACTGTTATCCCCATTTTTATAAGTGAGCCAACAGGCACAGTGGGGTTAGGAAAATAACTCATTAAGGTGATGGAAAACACAGACCGTTGGTTGGTTTGTTGATGAGTCTTTTCAGCACAAAGATGTTTTATAAAATTTGAGAAATTTGATTTTATCCATGCATTTATTCTAAAGGCCAATGAGGAGAAATGACACTGATGAAGTAGGAAAAAGGGACTGATGTCGAAAAGGGAGGCTCCCAATGAGGGGTTTTGTGTATTGTGTATTGACTGAGACATTACCTTACAGAGGAGGCCAGAGGCCCCAAATTTTCACAGTTCATATTGTCTAAAGGAGTTTTTTCACAGAGCCCTGGGCCCAAACAATTCTGTTTATTTTATTAAGTAGTTAGATCCAAATGATTTAATAAATATTTATGTCCTAGCAGCTTAGCCACTTGAAAAATATAATATGTATAAAAGAAAAAACATTTTTATTTCGTTTTTACATAACCACAGTTACTTACTACTGGGGTTTGTGTGTCTCTTGGGCACTGACAACTTCTCAAACCTTAGAGTCACATTGGCACTGTCACTCATTTCCTGTTGCATATTGATTTCATGCAGTACTTGCTTTTTATCACAGCAGCCCAAAAATCCCAGTTTTACTAAGATATATCATTGAAAGGAAACATAGTGTGATCTACTGTTGAAACTGTGAACTACCTTGAGCTTTAAAATATATCCCAGTGCACCCATCTATGTTTGTTGCAGTGCTCCAGGGTGCCTCAGCATACATGTAATGTTTTGGGTCCAACTTGACTATTTGTTCTAACACTTTGAGTTAGTTTCTTTAATCTGCCCCTTGGTTTCCTCATCTCAAGACTTCAGTACTAATAAAAGCAAACATAATGTCCAGGTGCTCTGTGACTAAGGAAATGTGGTTGATGTCCCTTCGTTTTTGTGAGGTTGGTGTTACACTTGGACACTGTCTTTCAGATTGGCTCGACATCGGAAAATAGTGGAACCTGAAGTGGTTGGAGAAAGTGACTCCGAAGTGGAAGGAGATGCTTGGCGCATGGAACGAGAAGATAGCAGTGAAGAAGAAGAGGAAGAGATTGATGATGAGGTATAATTTCGGAAAGTGGGAAGTTCTTTCTGGATACAAGAAAAAGTTAGGGCTTGTGCTCCTTTGATGAGGCCTTAAAGGCGCAAGATATCTGCTTTAGGCAGACGTCTGATCCAGTGTTCCCTGCTTATTGGGGATAGGATTGAAATAGAATGGTAGTAAACATAAAATAGATAGCTAGTGGGAAGCAGCCGCGTAGCACAGGGAGATCAGCTCGGTGCTTTGTGACCATCTAGAGGGGTGGGATAGGGATGGTGGGAGGGAGGGAGATGCAAGAGGGAAGAGATATGGGGACATATGTATAACTAATTCACTTTGTTATAAAGCAGAAACTAACACATCATTGTAAATCAATTATACTGTAATAAAGATGTTAAAAAAAAAAGAAATAGAATGGTACTAAGTTGCATTTACTCATATCAGAATTTGTTGAGCTTGATGAGGTTAAAATAAAAAGACATCTCAGAGCACATGCCAATTAGCTGACTGGCTTGGACATGTAACTTGACAGGAAATAGAACGGCGCCGTGGCATGATGCGTCAACGAGCGCAGGAGAGAAAAAATGAAGAGCTGGAAGTCATGGAGGTGGAAGATGAGGGACGTTCTGGGGAGGAGTCAGAATCAGAGTCTGAGTATGAAGAGTACACAGACAGTGAAGATGAGATGGAGCCTCGCCTTAAGCCAGTTTTCATTCGGAAGTAAGTATCTCATAAATCAGGCCTGAATCCTGGAAATAATTACTGCTTTCCAGGTCTGAAGATGGAAGCCTCTTTTCCCTCTCCTGCTCTTCTGAAATGTAAGCACCAAGGAAAAGTCTTCTGCCCAGTGCCCCAACTCGGCAGGGTATTTGCTGAGGAATATCTTGTTAGCAGGGAGACTGAGTTTGTTTTCACATCTTCTTTTCCACTTAAAGAAAACATACCTGCCAAGGTGTTATATTCTTTTAAACACAAAATCAAGCTTGAAGAGCAAATTCCTATTCCTTTCCTAATGGCTAGAAATCCTAGAGTCCAGCAGATTTCTTGCTATTCAGGCAATTCTCAAAGATGAATGGAATTTTGATGCTCTGAAAACCAGGAATGACTCCCATTTTGGGCTCTTTGCAAATAATAGAGCCAGAGATTGTTGGGCTTTGTCTGGTTTGGATGGGACTTAATTTAGGGGAACAGAGACCTCCACTCTAAGGGCTTTGGGTAATTAACAGGACCTCTGTGCTGCAGGAAGGACCGGGTAACGGTTCAGGAACGTGAGGCTGAAGCATTGAAACAGAAGGAGCTGGAACAGGAGGCCAAACGCATGGCTGAGGAGAGGCGCAAGTACACACTCAAGGTACTGGAGGTAGCTGTGAGGATTGAATGCAAGGAGTTGTGTGCTTAGGTCTGTCTGAGGAGAATAAGGAAATCCAACAGTTGAACTGTTCTCCCTATCCAGATTGTAGAAGAGGAGACCAAGAAAGAGCTGGAGGAGAACAAGCGGTCCCTGGCTGCACTGGATGCACTCAATACTGACGATGAAAATGACGAGGAGGAATATGAGGCGTGGAAAGTTCGGGAGCTAAAGAGAATCAAGAGGGACAGAGAAGATCGAGAAGCGTGAGTAATAGGATGGGCCTTGAGTTAAATACCACTGGTGGGACAGGTTCCTAGTAGGGTAGCTGTGAGGCTCCACACCTACTATGAGTTCCATTCTAGCTTCCTTTAGGGTTCCTGCAACTGGGTGGGTTCCCCATACATTGGAATGTGGCTTTTACAATAAAATCAGGGAAAAGAAACGCATTTTGTCCATGTTTCTCCACAATAGAGTGCCAGCTGATACTCCCTTTAGTAGTTTCCTAGTAGACACACACAAGTTACTCACTGTAATCAGTTATCTGTTGTTGCATAACAACCCAACCCAAAAGTAAGTGACTTGAAACAATTATTTCTCATAATTTTGGAGGTTGGCTATGCAGTTCCTCTGCTGATTTCACCTGGGTTCTCTTATGCAGTTGCGTCCAGCTGGAAGATTGACTGGGCTTCACTCATGTGTCTGGTAGTTGGCTCTGTCAGTTACGATGCCTCACTTCTTCTTGAGTAGGCTAGACTAGTTTCCTTACATAATGGTCTCAGGGCAGCATTCTAAGAGGGCAAAGGTGGAAGGTGGCAAGGTCTTTTGAAGCTCACATATCATTTCTGCAAAGGGACATGCATACTGTGAGGGGAAGAATTTGTGGCATTTAAATAATCTACCACAATCACTGTGATAGAGCAGAATCATTTCTGAGCTGCATCACCCATTCCTAAAAATTGATAGGAATGAGAGAGGGTAATCCCAGATTATAATCCTCAATAGAAGACTCTGTCCTCAGCCTGAAGTTTCTAAGGTTTTTTTCCTGGGCGTCAAGGAGTCCATGTACCCTTTAACATTGTATGAAAAATTATGTGTTTATTTGCATTTTTTGAAGAAAAGGAATCTATGACTCTCCACCCCAAAAAAAGGGTTAAAGTCATGCAGTTTAATTAATGAGGGTGATCCTTGGTTTGTGACATATAAGCACATTACTAAAGAAATACCAGTAAACTCTTATACAGAGTTATTTGTTTTTTAACATATAAATTTATTTATTTATTTTTGGCTGTGTTGGGTTTTCGTTGCTGCACATGGGCTTTCTCTAGTTGTGGCAAGCGGGGGCTACTCTTTGTTGCGGTGCATGGGCTTCTCATTGCGATAGCTTTTCTTGTTGCAGAGCACGGGCTCTAGGCACCCGGGCTTCAGTAGTTGTGGCACACGGGCTCTAGAGCGCAGGCTCAGTAGTTGTGGCACACGAGCTTAGCTGCTCCGCGGCATATGGTATCTTCCCGGACCAGGGCTCGAGCCCGTGTCCCCTGCATTGGCAGGCAGATTCTTAACCACTGTGCCACCAGGGAAGCCCCCAGAGTCATTTTAAATTTTTGATTTTTTTTTAACTAAGAAGGCTTTTTAGGGAAGGAGAATTAGTAATGTTATAAAATCAAGCAGTGGTAGTATGTCTAAACCTCAGAAAGGCTAGAATCAACTTTCAAAAGTTTGCAAAACCTGGTCTTGCAAGCATAATGAAGACTCTATCACCCTCTTATTTATTGAGCTCCCGATCTTGATTCCTAACAGGTAATAACTAGAATTGATGAAGATGAATGATGGTTGAAAGGAGCTGGGACTGTGTCATATTCAGATAACTGGGTCTTTCTGAAGCTAAAATGATACTAATAAATAGTTTTGTTCTCTGGACAGGCTTGAAAAGGAGAAAGCAGAAATTGAACGCATGCGAAACCTGACTGAGGAAGAGAGGCGAGCTGAGCTTCGGGCAAATGGCAAAGTCATTACCAACAAAGCTGTTAAGGGCAAATATAAGTTCTTACAGAAGTATTATCACCGGGGTGCCTTCTTCATGGTAAGAAGTGAAAAGAGAATGGGAAAATGGGGCAGTAGGAATAACTCCCCATTTCCCTGGTCCTGGGATGTTACTTCCACTTGCCAGTGGTCAACTTTCTCATTTGCTTTTTGCCTCTGAAGAATACAACACCAAATAGAGGAAAGCATTGGCAACAGGATTTTAGATGTAGCAGCAACTGTTCTCTTTTGGCCCCAGCTCTCAGAAGGAGGAAATGATGTAATAGAAGAATTGAGGAACTGAAATACAGAGTGATCTATATAGATACTAGACCGTTTGGGTTCCCCAAATCACTTAGATATCATTATCCATAGCTGAGTGAGAAATTTTGGTTATGAGAAAACCAGGCTCTGCAAAGAGCTTTACATTAACTCATGTTTGGGTGGCATAAGTTTAATTTACTTCATTCTGAGCTGACAGAAAGTGACTAAGTCTAACCAAAAACACTGTTAATTATCTAACCATTATGTGTAATGCCATCATCTTTTTTCTTCATATAAAAACCAAAGTCAAAATATCAGTCTGTTAACCCTGTATAAAGTGAAAAGGACTTCCAAATTATTTGGGTTAGCACTAGTGATAATTCCTTAATAGAGAGATAGCAGGAAAGGGAATGGGAGAATTGGTTACATTTATTACTCTAATAGCATGTGGTTTGTCAAACTATTTCCTGATGTTAAAGAAGTTTTTATCAAAAACTAGACTAGCTTTTTCAAATGCTGTATAGCAAACCTTAAATATCCCTACTGCCCCTAATTCCTGCCTTTCACGGTAGAAAAATTTTAAAACTTCACTGGAGGATTCCTTACTCCTCTCCCTCCATAATCAGTTTCAGTCTGTCTGCTCAGCAGGAAATGTTTGCTTATTATGTAGTTTTCCAGCCCATGTGGCTTTCAAGATATGAGTCAGTGGAGATTATGAATTAGTTCTTATACTGCTTCATAAAATATCATTGCTTAAGCATTTCAGCAGCTTTAATAATCAAGCTCCTTAAGGAAGCAGTGCATTGCTGACTGTGACACATAAGGAAAGGTTTATGTGAGTCTTTTGGTGCACATACTCAAATATCAACTCTTCTCATCTGGACAAGGAGAGTGAAGTTGAAATGGCTTCTGAGATTAAATGAGGGACTCTCAGACTCTAACAAGGAGAAAAGTTGGTTTCAGAAAACTGTTTAATTGTCCTACCTTTAAATTGGCGTTTCTATAGCTGAAGGGAAAAAGATTACTCCAAAAGTATGTTTGGTTAAAGGACTCAGCTCTTCCATGAAACTTTCCTTAACTAAAATGGTACTATTTTAATTCTTTCAGCACATATGTTTATGATCTGTATCATAACATTATAGTCTTACTTATATGTTGATTTGAAACTATTCTCTATAGTTATTTTATACAGTTCATTAAGTAAACCTTTTGAGCATTTACTGTATGAAGGGTACTACTGTTAAGCACAGCTACAGGTTGTATAATCCTTGCCCTCAGAAGGCTTACAATCTAATAATAGAGCTAAGGCAAATATCTACTGTAACATAAGGAACAGTGAAAGTACTAAGGGACTTCTGAAGAGAGAGGTGTTATATGTGGTAGAAGATTGAAAAGGGTAACATCAAGGAGGTGACATTTAAGATATATAGACTTCCTGGAACTTCCCTGGTGGTCCAGTGGCTAAGGCTCCACGCTCCCAATGCAGGGGGCTCAGGTTTGACCCCTGGTTAGGGAACTAGATCCCGCATGCTGCAACTAAAAGAAAAAAAAGATCCTGCATGCCGCAACTAAGGATCCCACGCGCTGCAAGGAAGATCCCACGTGCCGCAACTAAGACCCAGTGCGGCCAAATAAATAAATAGATCTTTTTTTTTAAAAAATTAAGATGTATAGGCTTCCTGACATTCAGGGGGGTAGGAAGACATTCCATGTAAAGGAACAAGAAATGGAGGCAAAAAGTATCATCTGTAAAGGCAAAGGAGTAGATTAAGGCTACACAGCATTTGGCCTTGACTACTACACAGAGGAACTGTGCTTATTTAATAGAGAACCATTGAAGGTTTTTGAGCAGGACAGAGGTATAATGAGAGTTGTGTTCTAGAAACATTAATCCCATGAAATGTGTAAGATTGATTGCAGGGAAAAGCTATAATAACCCAGGTAATGAGAATCTAGGTAATTGAGAGAATGTTGGTCCTATTAACAGAAGTTAAGTCAGGAAGAGGCTGATTTGGAAAGGTTAGGGATACAGTTTTCACTTTAGATGTGAGTTTGAAATCCCAGAATACCCAAGCTAAGATGTGTATTGGGCAGTAGAAGAATCAGGATTGGAGATTTGAGAGGCCTGTACGAAGTTGAAATCATGTGAGTGAATGAACATGTTGAGTGCAGAGAAGAATACAGCCAACCTTCAGGAAATGTCTATACTTAGGAAGGAAAAAGATAACACAAGGGAAAAAAAGATTATCATCTCCTCAACTAGATGTAAGCTCTTGGTTCAATAGGTTCAATACCCTCTGCTTTCTTTTTATCCCTTGTTGTAAAATTTAATAAATTTGTAGTTTGAGGGACTTCCCTGGTGGTCCAGCAGTTACGACTCTGCGCTTCCACTGCAGGGGGCACGGGTTCGATCCCTGGTCAGGGAACTAAGATCCCACATGCAGCACAGCACGGCCAAAAAAAAATGAATTAAAATAATAAAGTTAAATGGTTTTAAAAAATGATCCCTAAAAAAAAATGTAGTTTGAATATATGAGAAATAAAACCACAAGATTGATAAGACTCTTTTCTACAGGATGAGGATGAAGAAGTATACAAGAGAGATTTCAGTGCACCTACCCTGGAGGATCATTTCAACAAAACCATTCTTCCCAAAGTCATGCAGGTATGGGGTACCTTAATGACATGAGAGAGAAAAGTAACGTATTGAGGGCTGTGACATGATATGTCTGGTGGTATAACTCATCATCTGTCCTAACAGGTCAAGAACTTTGGACGCTCTGGTCGTACCAAGTACACCCACCTCGTGGATCAAGACACCACCTCCTTTGACTCAGCATGGGGCCAAGAGAGTGCCCAGAACACAAAGTTCTTTAAACAAAAGGCAGCTGGGGTACGAGATGTATTTGAGCGGCCATCTGCCAAGAAGCGGAAAACTACTTAACTTATTCTTCCAACTATGGGACACAAGGGGAAATCTCAGCATCTGGTCCTTGATTGTTTTTACTACTATTTACATGGCCCCTATATCCAGCCTGCTGAGCCTACTGCCATACTTGTTACACTGGGCAAACCTAGTCTTTGAGGTGCTTTGTGAGGTTTGGACTCATGCTGAGAAACCTGCAGAAAAGCACTGTCCAGGTAGGATTAGAGGCTCCCCACTTAGGACTGTTTCTGAGAAATCTTCAACTTCATTATTGCTCTGGCTTCCCATATTCACTTGGGACTGTTCCAGGTTTCTTTTTCCAGCCCTTAGTTTGGGTTAGAAAAATGGATGGGCATGTAAGCGGACAATGCATTACTTCTACCGTACAGGAAATCTAAGCTCATTGAAACCTGTTTTGCATTCTTGAGGTAAATTTTTCTAGATGAACATTACTTTTTGATCCATTTATGTGTGTGTGTGTGTGTGTGTGTGTGTGTGTCAAGAAATAAAAGAATCATACACCAAGAGGTTTTTTAGCATACCAGAAATAAAATGTGCAGGCTGACAAGTATCTACCTATTAACTAAAAAGACAGCAGGGAATTGTCAGGCAAATTATGTTTCACATTTTAATCATCCCCTTTGATCTCAGAAACCAGCACAGATGCTAGACAGGCTGTACTGTAAGTGGCACCTAGATTTATTCCATGAGCAAATGTGTACGTGGTTGTCCTTGCTGTCTAAACTGTAGCTGTATAGAACAAAACAGGACACATGAAATGAGGAATCCATGTAGCATACTGGTATCTTCTTGCCCAGCTCATATATCGAGGGCATAGTGCTGTGAGTTGCAATGTAGCGACAACATGTTAGACGTCACTGGCAGAGTTAAATTTAATTTTTTCCATTTAATATTTACCACATGACCACCGTGCATGTGGCAGAGCATTAGGAGTCCCAGGGGTTATAAGGAATGACATTTAACCAGTGGGAAGACTATCTCTAAATTGCATTAAAAAATGAGAAGGGGGGGGACTTCCCTGGTGGCACAGTGGTTAAGAATCCGCCTGCAGGGCCTCCCTGGTGGCACAGTGGTTGAGAGTCCGCCTGCTGATGCAGGGGACACGGGTTCGTGCCCCGGTCCGGGAGGATCCCTCGTGCCGCGGAGCGGCTGGGCCCGTGAGCCATGGCCGCTGAGCCTGCGCATCCGGAGCCTGTGCTCCACAACGGGAGAGGCCACAACAGTGAGAGGCCTGCGTACCGCAAAAAAAAAAAAAAAAAAAAAAGAGAATCCGCCTGCCAATGCAGGGGACACAGATTCGAGTCCTGGTCCAGGATGATCCCACATGCTGCGGAGCAACTAAGCCCGTGTGCCACAACTACTGAGCCTGCGCTCTAGAGCCCGAGAGCCACAGCTACTGAGCCCACATGCTGCAACTACTGAAGCCCATGCACGTAGAGCCCGTGCTCCACAAGAGAAGCCCCTGCAATGAGAACCCCGTGCATTGCAACCAAGAGTAGCCCCCGCTCACCACAACTAGGGAAAGCCCGCGCGCAGCAAGGAAGACCCAACTCAGCCAAAAATAAATATCTCATTTTAGAAAATGAGACAGGCAAGGTCTTTTCACAATCTTTAAATGCCCCACTAGAAGAATCACTCATAAATCCTTAAATGTCCTAGAATAAAAATACGAGTGCAAATAATTACTGTGAGGTAATAAACACAGAGATGAATATGTCACTTGTATGTGCCAGAAGGAGATACAATCTAAGAATTATCCTAGAGCCAAAATGAGAGTGAGAGCTACATTCACCTGCTCATGAATTCTTACAACCTATCAGATCTATGTATCATTTTATAGTTGAGGAAACAAGCTCAGCAAGGGTGAGTTGGTGATCAAAAATTTGATGATCAACTTTTAAAGTAAAATTGCTTTCTCTCCAGGTTAGAAAATGGAATCCAAGGTGTAAGTGTTGTGGTTCAGAAAATATTAAATCAAAATCTTTCATAAATTCTATATAAGACATAACCTTTGATAACTTCTATTGTAGTTACCATGTTCCCACCTCAGTACCTAAATTCTAACTCACAGTGGCTTATGAACTGGATTGGTGACTTAAAACTATATACAGTGGCTCCTAGGCAGGTACTGGCCTTTCAGCTGTTCATAAGCTACCCTAAAGACACATGCCATGGACTACAGTACACTTTGCTGAGACTCTAAGTGTACCTTGAATGCTGTTGAGAACTAGTCATATGAATGAGCCTGATCTGCCACATAGCATCTGCATCTGAACATGAGGTACTCTTCTACACTGATCCTTCACATAGGTTCATTAAGGGTTATACTCCAACATGTAAATTTCCCACAACAAAATACAATGTGATATACATTGCACTTGATCCAAAATGATAAAACTGCAACTTGGAAAAAAAAAAAAAAAAACACGACATCTTTATTGAAATAAGTTAATCCAGTGGGTAGGTCTGAGAAAACACAAATCAGTTGGTTAGGGCAATAAGAGCCTCTACCACATTGCCCATGTGTTCCCTCAAGCTCCGTTCTGCTGCTGCTCGCGAGATCTCCATCTCTGTCATCTGCAGGAAAAGGATCAATGATTTTACCCAAGTCTCCTCCCGGGCATTAATGTGCCAGCAAAACATGAGGACTCAACTTGTTTCAGGAAACAACCCAAATTAGACAAAGAAACCGCCCCCACCCATACACTAGTTAGACATTACTACTCACTATCAGCTCCAGATCTTCCTTCTTGATAGTGACTTTTGCCAGTTCCTTCTCCCTGCAAATATTCATATACTTAATCCTCATTCTTTACCTCCATCATAAACTCCCAGAAAGGATTTTTTCCAGCTGTGCCTTACAAATAAATGACTCTTGATAAACACTGTTGACTGAAAATACAAAACGACTCCCACCCTCTCACCTAACATCCCATCCCATCCCCTGGAATATTTACAGCAGGCAGCAGGTGTTGCCAGGAGGCCTTTCCTTCCACCAACAAGAGTAAAGTTGTAAATCTTAGATCTGCAGAAATGGGTGATAGAGTTGAAGAACAGTACAAGGTACAAAGGCCTAACGATGGCTTTTTTTGTCTGGGGGAATGAGAGGGGCCCGTAGGTAAAACGACTTACCGCTCCTGTTTGGCTTTCTGCTCCCGGGACCGTCTATCCCCAATCACGGACATGGCCTACGGGAAAGAAAGATCTAGTTACTGCTCTGCTTACCCACAATTCCTAATAATCTAAAATACCAGTAACAAGCGGGTGAGGTGTGTATTCACGATGACGAGCGTACCAGGAACCGGGACCTACGTTTAATTCAACTCTGTGCACCTGAGACCCATTTTAAACCCAATCTCCATCAAGTTCCTTTTCGCAAGCGGCGGGCTCCAATGACGGTTCAGTTTCCTTCTTGCCTCTTCCCGCCATGGAGATGGAGACCCGTCCTGGAGCTGGGCTTCCAGTTTCAGCCTCCCAAGCCCCTTCTGCTCTCATCCCTCCCAGACAGGCTCCCGGCCAACCTCACCGTCTCCAGATTGGAACTCTGGATCTCCTTCTCTTCAGCATAGTCGGTGACTCGCTCCAGGTCCGCCGCCCCACTGTCATGTTTCCGTGGCTTCTCTGGAGGCCGCTCCGGGCCGCTGGTCTCAGTCTCCAACTCCAGCTCCACGTCCCCCTCTGTCGCCATGTCGATCCCACCACGCCGCGCCAGAGGCCCGGCCCCGCCTCAGGAAGACTTCCGGTAACTGCCTCGCAACTTCCGCCGGGAGAGGAGGAGGCGGGACCGGCCCTGGGCCACACCTTCTTTGGTGCTCTGGTTCTAGAACTTCAGCGAGGAAACCAGTACGCCTCTCAGACTTCCTTTCGGGCTTCTAGTGTTGCTTTCTGCCAGGCCGTGTCCCAGACCTAACCCGTCACCACTCCAGGCCTTCCCATCCTTCCCTTCTCTTCACCTAGGTCCAGCCCACACACCCCAAGGAATTCTGTTCAAGGTGGATGACGTCTAATCCTAAACCAATTAAGAATGCTAATCTACAAGCCAGATATGCAAACTACTCCCTGATCTGGGGAGAACAGACTGAGTGGCCCAAGGACCCTGGGGAGAAAGTAGTTTCACAGGGACATTTGCATTTACCACATCCTGAAGGTCGGTGTTCTTTTCCTGATGTCCCTCCCCATTCTGCCTGAAACTGGGTGACCAGCCCCGTCACAGCAGGAGTCCAATGGGCTGAGGACAAAAGAAAGCTACTACTTTCTCATCTTCCTTCCATCTGGTGGACCTGGGCCTAATCCCTGGGATAAGGATGGTGGGTGCAAAGGCGGTCACAAGCTCCAGCACCTCCCTCCGCCTGGCACAGCAACGCAGTGGAGTCAGCAGTGTCACAGTGAGTCTTCCCTTCTATCAGGTGAGAGGGTACTGGAGCAAGCGCTATCTGAAAAAATGGAAGGGAATGGTGGCTGAAGCTGGGGAGGAAAACCCATGGGAGCTGATAAAGATGATAGGCCTTCCTTTCACTTGTGAGGCCCTTCTGCTTCTTTGCCTCCAAGACTACTTGATCATTAAACCTCTCCTCCCATGTACCCGGTACCGGATATTTAGATCCTGGGAAAGATTAGAGGCCAGATGTGACTTAGGCTTTTAGAAAGTTCTGCTCAAGCCTGCAGTTAAGCTTTTATGATGAAAGCTCTACTTGATGTCAGTGGAAGGCAATCCTAAATAGCTTGGAACCAGACAGTCTGAGAATTCCTGAGTGAAAGGAGAGAAGAGAAGGGAGGGGGAAATTTTGGAATTCAGCCTCTTGGGTTAACCTCACATGTACATTAATGTAAGCCTTTCCTCAGCAAATCTCCACCTTGCTGCCCTGCATCTGCTCTCCCCTCAGGTGCTCTGCTGTGGGCCTGCTCCCTGTACCTGCTGCTGCCATTCTAGGTGACCCCCTCTCACGGAGTCTCCTTGTAGCCGGCTGTTCTACATCCTCCTCCATGTGGGGACCTCAGCAGTCTGCTGCCTCCTGCTGTCAAGGATGGTAGTGCAAAGAGTCTGGGGCAAGGCACATGGGGTAAGTGGGAGGAGGTTGGGGTGCAGCAGGATAAAAGGAGAAACCCTGAGATAAACAAGAGATTCAGGTTGGGGGAAGGGGACAAATGAGTGGACACACCCATAAGAAGAAGGTACTTCTCTATGCATGATGACTTGCCCAGCCATTTCTCACATGTACCTTCCCTCCAGATCCAGATGCCCTCAGGGCTGTGTGCCCATCTGTTTGGCCACTCTCACTGCCCAGTGCTCAGCGGCTCTGGGGCTGTATACTGCATATGTACAGGAACTGCCACCTTTCGCCTGCTGCAGGCTGTGCTGTTGGTCGACCTCCACTCCCCCACCAGCCTGAGAGCACAGCTGCATAAGAGGTGTGTGTGTATTCTTTGGGTGGGGAGGGGATGAGAAGGGAAGTAGACATAAGCTGAGTAAAGGAAATTCCAAGATGAAGTAACAGCACTGTAAAAAGACAGAAAACAGGTTTAAGTCCCTGCTTCCACTATACTTGCTGTGTGACAACAAGCCACACACTTATCCTCTTTGACATTCTAGTTTCTGAAATGGAGATAACAGTGGGGTTACTATATGCAAATCTTTTGTCAACTCTAAAACATTGTCTGGATGTTTTTATTTAGGTATCTGAAAGTCAGAATTTGGAATGGGCTGTGATGGGCCCATCTCCAGCCCCTCTCACATGGGACTGGTTCCTCCCTTCCTATACTTAGTTGTCTCTTCTCTCCCTTCCTATAGTTCTGGCTTTCTCCTTTGCCTTCCTCCACTGGCACTGTTCACTCTCCTTTGCCTTTTCTTCTGAGTCTGGTTTTCTCTTTCCCTATTAACCAGCTTCTGGCTCCTCAAGCTGCTGTTCCTGCTAGGTCTCTGTGCTGTTGCCTTCTGCATGCCTAATGAGCATCTCTTCCCAGGTACCTTCCATCTCATCCTGATCAGCGGAAGTAAGCTAAAATATTTTCTAAGAAAAAAAGAGGGTAGGAAGAGGACCAGGAGTAATGATATGATCAGCTACATTTCCCCACTGGTGCCTCACTTGCAGCCTGGCATTACATTGGCATCTGTAGAGGCTTCACATTCATCCTGCTGCAGTTGGTGCTTTTTACAGCCTTTGTCCATTCCTGGAACAAGAACTGGTAAGGAGGACATAACCCTAAAGGCTTCCTGGGAAGTCTGACATTACTAGACCCAGTTGGGTGGGGCAAAGGACATGACAGTTTGATGGTCCCAGAGCTTACCACTAAGCAGTACCGAAAAACTCAGGAATGTGAAATGACTATGGGCCAGGTGGGATGGGTAAGTCTCACCAGTCTTTTGGAAGAGGGGAAATAGTTGATAATGGGTAAAAAGAAGAGTTGGAGCGCCAAGCCATTGCCCACCTCCCACCCCTAGGCAAACAGGTGCAGCCCAAGACTGCCGCTGGTTCCTAGCTGTGCTGCTGACCACCCTAGGATTCTACAGCATGGCAGGTGTAGCAGCTGTGCTTCTGTTCCACTACTACACACACCCAGATGGCTGCCTGCTCAACAAGATGCTGCTTAGTCTGCATGTTTGTTGCTGTGGTCTCCTCTCCTTCCTCTCCATCGCTCCCTGCATCCGCCTCAGTGGATACATGCCTTGCAACATTCCAGATTTTGGGGACCTTTGGTATAGCAATTTCATTAGCCTCCCTACCTCAGTCAATTCTCTGCTTCCCCCAAATGGTGGGGGGACAGAAGTACAAGTGAGGGTAGAAGGAAATTACTACCCTGTAGGCTAAAGCAAGGATTCCCATTCTCCCCAGAGCAGCTCCACTCTGGCCTTCTACAAGCCTCTGTCAACAGCTGCTATATCATGTACCTGACATTCTCTGCGCTATCCAGCCGTCCTGCAGAGTGGTAAGGACAGGACATGGATTTCCCCACGCTAAAACCTTTTTTGCTCCTGCCAAATACCTAACTATTTGTTCTTACCACCTTTCTCTTCTGTTACCCCTTCTCAGTAATCCTTCAAGGACAGAATCACTCCGTGCCTGCCTGGCCTGAGTAAAATGGAACCCCAAACACCAGATACTTCTCTGGCAGTGTTGAGTGCTGGCATCATGTATGCTTGTGTGCTTTTTGCTTGGTGCATAAAGGTGTCAAGGGAAAGGCGTGAGAGAAGGGAGGATGCTCAGGACAGGGAACGATGGTCAGGAGACTGTCTGGGACCACGGTTTATTTAAACTTTAGAGCAAGATAAGAGGAAAGCTCCCCATGAACAAAAACAACTTCTAAGAATAGCACTTGTCAGATGATCTGTATGAGATGAAGGGGGTAGGGGAAATGACTTGAGAATTTTTAAATGTATAAAGACTTCAAGGCCCTCACATGAAAAGATTTCTAAATCTTTGGCGGAGCACAGTACTCTCCTGAGAGTTACTAATATGGACCAACCAGCTAGCAGTAAATGCCCTCAGGCAATCCTGCTATCTGCCTGGACCAGCTTGAGAATCATCTCTTCCTTCTCAGCAATGAGGCTTTCTACCTTGCTGAGGTATTTGGGCCCTTGTGGACTGTCAAGGTTTACAGCTGTGAGGTCCAGGTGAGGATGGAGATCACAATATCCCCAATACCCCTCCCCCCTCACACACAGTCACAGACACACACACATCCTATCAACCTCTACCCAGAATGCTCAGATTCTAGCTGCTATTACCTTTTATTGAGTACCCACAATGTGCTAGGCACTGTGCTAGATACTTTACATACATAATCTCATTTAATTTAATCCTCACAACAACCCTGTGAGGTAGGTATTTGCTCCATTTTACAAATGGAGAAATTGAGGCACAGAAGGTTAAACATCTTACCAAAGTTCCCATAGCCAGTTATATATGGAAGCTAGAATTTGAACCCAGGTGTGCCTCCACTTTTTACACCACACCAATCTTTTCAAAGAAGAGGAGTTTCCTATACTGTTACCCAGACATTCTTTCTAAAGTTATTCCAAAACATGCTGCCTTTTGTTTTACAAAAGCCCTCACTCTGTTTCTGCTGCCCTGAAACAGTGCAGCCAGAGGAAGGTGAGTGTCAAGTGAGGATCCATAAGTGTAGATTTCTGCAGAGTGCCAAAGAGCCCTCAAGTGCCTTCACAAAAGATGGGGGAGGAGGGAAGAGGTGTTTCAGCAGCACTGCTGCCAGCAGTCCTTTCCTCTCTCCAGGGCAAACAGGTGGGGCTGCCAGGCCAGCTAACCAAGAGACCGCTCCAGCTCCTCCAGTGCAAGCCCAGCAGCTTTCCTATAGCTATTCTGCCTTCCACTTCGTCTTCTTCCTTGCATCACTCTATGTCATGGTTACCCTCACCAACTGGTTCAGGTAGGATGGAGGCGGGCCTGGGACACTCTTCTGA
Organism: Phocoena phocoena; assembly: GCF_963924675.1. Lineage (NCBI taxonomy): Eukaryota > Metazoa > Chordata > Mammalia > Artiodactyla > Phocoenidae > Phocoena > Phocoena phocoena. The sequence goes on along the minus strand of NC_089220.1, from coordinate 86,652,904 downwards.
AAACCTAGTTGTTTTAGGGAAAGAGCAATTCAAGGCCAGTCCCGAGTTCTCAGGACACACACGTGGGTCTACCATATACCATACTCTTCGGTGGGGTGGTAGGACAGATCTAAAAGTCATGGCCCTCCCGATTCTCTAACCAGACACTTTAGTTCCACAGCTATGAGGGAGCAGAACTGGAAAAGACTTTCACCACGGGTAGCTGGACTACCTTCTGGGTCAAGGTTGCCTCATGCTAGGCCCGTGTACTCCTCTATCTGGGGCTGCTACTGGCACCATTCTGTTGGTCCCCAACCCAGGACCCCCAGCCTCCTCTTACCTTCAGGTGACACTGTCATGGCGTCAGTATTGCCAGATAACAAATATCCAGTCTAGGTACTTTTAACAAACTGGGGTTCCCTTCAAATTGTACCCCTAACCCACAGGAGCTGTCCAGCCCAACAAATACCTCAAGGACATAATGGGTAGTTACCTCCCTTTAGGCTAAAGTCAGTAGTATGTCTGACTTGAAAAAAGTGGCCATACACACCCTAATGCCCTGGGCAAAGTATCTGACACGCTGGAGCTACCATTACGTCTTCACCCCAGCTCAAGAGCCTGACTCCCAAGTCAGCAGCTCAGGAACCAGCAGACAGTGCGGCACCAGCTCCTTCCTGGCTCTCATGGTGGAGATGGGGGCAGGGAAAGACCAACAGGGACTGAAGTCTTACTTGGCTCTGCCCTTGGAGATAAAAAGGAAAATAAGGAATTCAGCCCTGGGTACAGGGATTTAAGAAGCCCAGAACCCTAGAACAAACCAGGACACAGGAAGAAAGGAGCACAGAGACTACCCTAGGTTTTAATCCTGATGTTGAGGTCAAAGGAAATGGGACGACAAAAACCACCCTCACATGAGGAATGACAGAACAGAAGAGAATGTGAACACTTGAGAGCAGCTAACCATGGGAAGTCAGTGAGCAGCAGGATCTGGGCCAACTTCCAAGCAGACAAACAAACTGAGGAAGAATGAGGAAGAGGGGCATAAATTTAGGTCTTGCAGCCTTCCTTCTTAGGACCTCAACTCCATCCGTAGGATGATGTTCAGGGTCTGAGTGGGGGACAAAAAAAATCACAGAAAAGAAGTCCCTAAGGCTCTTAGAGTATTTCTCTACCACATACCCAGAATACCTGTTTGTTGCAGTACAAAAAAGAATTTTTTCCTGTGATGTTTCACTTAGTCTACATATCCACATCCTTTTAGAGTCTGAAGTTCTCTCCCCTCTTGGTGGGAAAGGGCAGCCATTCCTCCATCCCCATCCCCCCAAATCCCCAGTCAAACCAGGCGCTCAAGGAATTACAAAGCTACTTTTAATACTTTGGGGTGAGCCCCACAGGAATAAAAAACACTGGGAAGGAGTAACCCCCTCACCCCCAGGAGTGGCCCAGGGGGAGAGAGGCTACCTGAGGGGAAGGAAGCACAAAAGGGACTCGCTGCAGACTCTGGGCAAAGGGAATGCCATCGGTGCTGGGACCTGTGAGCACTACAGGAGAAAACGCGAGCGTGGTAGGACTGGCTCCAGGCACACAGGCGAAGGGCAAGAGGGTTGGACACGAAGCCACAAAGCTACTTGGGTTCCTCCTTCTTCTCGTTTGCCTTTTTCTGCTTCTGCTGCATGATCTCCGAGTCCCTGGGGGTAGAGATGATGGGGCACTGGGAGGTACCAGAGGGCAAAAGGGACAAGATGCAGGGGGATGAAGGGCACAAAGGATAAGATGGAAGTGGATGGGACAAAATTCAGCATGTGGCTGCTGTATTCCCACCCTAGGAGAACAAGAGGAAGAGAGCTGAGGCTCAAAAGGCAATCAGTCTCTATCTGGCTATTGCCCGAGGGGTCAGAAGTCTGCCCACACAGGCCCAAGGCTATTCTGTGCTGAGTACCACACCCAGCAACACCAGTGAGAAGGCTGGGAGAAAGGAGGACAAATGAACAGCAAGGAGGGCCAAAAGTACTGGGCTGTCATAACCACCACTGCATTTGAAATGTGAAGCTCCCTGCCCTTGCCCTTAAGGTCAGACCCGGGGGCACTCAGAAATCAGACCGAGGGCAGCACCCGCCCCAGTCCCTTCCTATAAGGCTGTGACCTAACAATTTAAAGGGTGAGAGGAATAAAACCCTAGAGGAAACAATGCACTCTGCCCCTCACGACTAGTCCAGATGTAAGCTCTGAGCTAACTCTTTCCAGGTACAACCCTTGGTCTAAACCCAGGTCTCACCCCACCCCTCCCCTCTCCTCCCCTCCCTGGGGCTACCTCTGCTTGCGGGCGGCAGCAGAAAGCCCGTCATCTCGGCGCTTTCCCTTAACCGAGTCGCTCTGCTTTTTCATATTCTTCTGGCGGGCGAGCTCGCGCTGGTTACCGCCTAGAGAAAGAAGATAAAAGGTGAGACGAGAGGGCCTTTCTGGCCACACACCGGCGACCCTCTCCCCTCACCGGACACTCGTACGGTCCAACACTTCATTCCTGGGGCGCCGACACCGGCCTTTTTCGGGGCCTAGGCTGCAGATTGGGCGGAGGGGGTAGCTGCCACAGGGCAGGTCAAAGTGGGGAGTGGACGGAGGACGGTCCTGAGGAGCCTGCTAGAAGCGTGCTTCGAATTTCGGGGCAGCATGGGGGCCCAGACAGGGGGTGGCGGTATGTGTAGACGGTCTGGGTCTCTGTGGGGGATGGGCAGGGATCTGGAATGGGGGGATCTGGGTTTATCACAGGGGCGCAGGGCTTCTCCCCACACCGCAGAGCGTCGGGGAGGGCCTTTGCCTGACGAGGTGGGGAGGTTCTCAAGAAGTGTCTCGGTGGGCAAAGGGTCGACTTCCGGGCTCCAAGTGTGAGGGTCGCTAAACAGCGCTCCTAGAGAAAGGTCTCGTTGGGGAAGCCAAAACGAGGTCAATGCCGAGGTTCGGCAGTCATGTTTAGGATGGAAAAGGAGAAAAGGGCAAGAGGAGGGGGTCTCAGTGCTCACGGGTCATGGCGACGGCAGCAGCTCCGGCCTGCCTCCGTTGCGTCCCCTCGTTCAGTACGACGTTGCAGGCCCCGCCCCTTTCTCGAAGCGTAACGAAGTTGTCTTTTCCTCCCCGCCCCTTCGCGCCCGGGAGCCGATTCCCATTGGACAGGAAGAAACACGTGGAGGCCGCGAGCCACGCTGGAGCTCGGGCGGATAACGGGCGGAGGTTCGCAGGCCGAGCGCGCTGCGTGGGGCGGGGCTTTCCGAACAAGTCGTTAGGTCGGGAGTGGAGAAAGTAGGCCAGGTCACGTGGGCAGAGTGGGGGCGGGGGTGTGGAGGGGTGCGGGTGGCTAGGTTGTGCTCCCGCGGGCTTGGGAACGTGACCTGGCAGAGTTCCCTTATGCGGGGATGGTTTGGGACACGGACAGACTCACTCAGAGGGAACGTAGGGGGAACAGAGGGCTGGGGGTTCGTGGGGGCTGAAATGGTCCGGCCGGTGCTGTTACCAAGACTCTTGGACTAAACTTACCCCTGTTATCTAGGATCCCCCCCCAACCAACCACCTGTTTAGACACTTGAGTTTGCATACTATGTAAAATCGTGTACAAACGCAACTTCAGAAACCCCTAACCAGATTGTTCCCCCATCCCAAACTCCTCCAGTATAGAAATTCGCATCCACATCCCATATGTCCTAAAACTTTGGTCCTGTTCATATCCCCATGGAAGCTTCAAATATGTAGCTTGGAATTATTGGAGGACCCAAAAATCACGGACTATGGAGTTGGATCAGGAACTAAGAGATTGGAAAATCCACATACTATGTCCATTTCTCCCTCCAGCATTTCCCCACTGTACTGTACTATCTCCACCATATCCACCAACCACACCTGGTTTGTAATTCGCAATTGAATAGGGCGGGAAGCTTAGATTTCCCACTAAAATCTCTCTCGTTCCCAGTTTCACTAATCTGTGTACAAGACTCCCCACCAGTCCCGAGGAATTCACGGGATAAAGGAGAAATGCTTAGGAAATCTCACAGGAAAGGACTGGTTGTAAATTTTAACACCTGATTCTCTCCAGCTAGTGCCCACAGCAGAACCAAGCTGAGGCTGGCACTTCAGAATGGCTTCTTTCTCAACATAGAGCTGAGGGAAGACAATAAACCTCATTCAGTACCATCCTCACAATTTTTGCCATACCTACGTATCACTTGAACTACTACTATTTATTACTTTAAAAATTTTTACCACAGTTGTGGGTTTTTTTTTTGTTTTTTTTTGTTTTTTTGGCTGTGCTGTGTGGCTTGTGGGGATCTCAGTTCCCCCACCAGGGATTGAACCTGGGCCTCTGCAGTGAAAACACCAAATCCTAACCACTGAACCACCAGGGAACTCCCTGTATCAGTTTCAAATGAAGGATGTAACCCAAACTTCATATTCCTTTAGTAAATTTAAAATCAGTATCACCTGCCCACAAACAGAAAGTAACTATAAAAAGAAATACAATGAAAAGGAAATATATTATTAAATTCTACCAAAATAACATCAATGTCAAAGCTACTGAACCTGGGGCCTGCCCTCTCTTTCTCAGAGAAAGAAATTAACAAGTGTTATAGAGGTAATAAGGCATAAGTCTCCCAAACTGAAGCTTTTTCTTGACATCATCAGAATATTGAGAAGCATTTAATTTTTATACTTTCAGTGTTACTTACTGCTATGTCTCTATACTACTAAAATTACTTCTTATATCACCAGTAGCATATCTCCCACCCTTTGGTACATACCAAATGTAATAGATCAACATTGGTGGCACACGTAACAACGTGCAAATTCTGACTCTGCTACTTACTGGATTTGATTTTGGACAATCATTTTTTCCATGCTTCAATTCCTTTATATGAAAAATGGGAATAATATCTACCCCTTAGTGTTGTGGAAAAGATTAATATAGATAACTTAATATAAAGGACTTGGCCTAAAATAGGCACTTGGTTAATAATGTCCTCTCCATCTCCCTTTGGCAAGTCCTAAAACCTCTTCATTCTCCAAAGTAGTAGCCAGTCTCTGAAATGGCCCCTAATGATCCCTCCCTTCTGCTATTCACATCCTTGTGTAATCCTCTCCCACTCTAAATCAGGGTTGGTCTATGTGACCAATAGAATATGGCAGGAGTGATGGTATATCACTTCTGATGCTAAAAGACATTGCAGCTTCTGCTTTCCTTTCTCTCTTGGATCACTGGCTCAGGGAGAGCCAGCTGCCATGTCAGGAGGAGAGGCCCATGTGGTGAAGAACTGTGTCCACCGGCCAACAGCCAGAGGGCAGAGAAAACACCTCCACTTTAACTTAGCACGAGGTTGAGAGTTAGGGACCCAAGGCTCTGAGAGAAGGAGGTGAGGCAGGATTTAGGGACCCCACATACAAAGTGAGAAGATGAGGAAACTGGACTTCAAGGGTGGGGACAGCATCTGCAGACCTATAGCAACAGACTGACCACAGTTCACAAAAAGAATTTGGACTATCTGGCTTCCTAGCCCCCAGGTTCCAATGGGTCCCCTTGCATATAGAGAGACTACAGAGCCAGCCCCATGGAGAAAACTGAGCTAGCCAGGGATGAGTGAAATAGTGCAGGATGAGGAAGCAAGTTCTCTTTTGGCACCTGCTACCTCTTTATCAACTCCAGCTGCTCAGGTGGGTGAGAGAGTGGAACAACCCTGTAACCAGTCTCCTCTTATTAACTCACCCCACTGTACCCCCATGCTCAAGAGTCTATTTCCAATCCTAACAGAACCTAGGCTGGTTGCCACACCTCCCTCCAGTCTAACTTTTCCAGTAATTGCCAAAGAAATCACTCATTCTTTCAACAAATATTCATTGTGTTATGCACCAACAATGTACCAACTACTGCATTAGTCATTAGGTATACAGTGATGAACAAAACATGTATATCTCCATACTCACGGAACATATAGTGTAGAGAAGAAGAAACAGCTCTCTCTCTATATATAATACATATATAGGTATTCCTCTGTGTGTGTGTGTGTATATATATATATATATATATATATATATATATATATATATGCAAATCAATTGTGATAATTGCTTTGAAAGAAATGAACAGATTTTACACAAGGATGATATTCAAAAGAGTTAACAGGGCACACAGCATAAGCACCTATCCATCAAAATAGATGTCAGTTTAACCTGAATAAAGACTATCTGTGAACAATTTTTCTACCTCTCCTGGTAAATCATACAACTGCTGGTTCTGTGAAGGGAGTATATCTGTAGACCCTAACTTTGATTAGAGAAGTGAAGCAAGTGATAACTGGGCTGAGGCAAAAGGAGGAGGATTTAGCCAGGGCAAGGGGTGGGGGGAGGCGGGAGAGAACATTTTAGGAGAGGAAACAGCATGTGTGAAGGCCCTAAGGCCCTGCTCCCTCGGGCCATCCCATCAAGAGCCACAAGGTTAGTGGGTAGGTAGGTAGTAGGTGAGTCACTAATGCCTAGTGAGCATGCTTTGAAACTAGGTCAGGGAGAAGGTAGGGTAGTGATATGATCTGAGTCACTCCTGCTAATACCACTACTCGGTAACATTAAGTGAGTACTTATTAAGTTTACTTTTCTTATTTGGGCCTTACAATGACCTTTTGAGGTGTCATTATTCCCTTTCTACATATTTAGAAACTTTGGCACAGGCAGGTTAAATAACTTTCCCAAGGAAGCACAGGTAATAAAGGGTGGGGCTGAGAGTTTAACCCAGTCACTGCTCTTCAGCAGCAAGATGTAAATTTTGAAGAGATCACTCCATGGAAGGAAAGTGGATTAGAGCAGGTAAATGGAAATGGGGAGACCAGTCAGGAGGCTATCACAGACATCCAGGATTCTAGGCCTAATTGGGTAACAGATAATTGAAATGCAGTTCAGACCAACCGGGGCAAAAAGGGGAATTTGTTGGCTTACATAACCAAACTGGGTCATGGGCTGGGGTGTGAATGACTAAAACCAATGACAGGGGGATGCCTCCCCATCTCTTTGCTTTATTTTCTCAGATCCAGATCCCTTGACATGATAGGAAATGGCCACCAATGGTCCCTGCCCTCACATATCACAGTGTGACCAAGAGAGGGGGTCTGAGTCTCTTCCTTTAAATTCAGTTTTTAAAACCCCAGGACAGGACTCTGATGGTTTAGGTGCCTACCTTTGTGGTGAGGAGGTGGTGTGGGGCAGGATATAATGAGAGTAGCCCCCACCAGAACCATATGGTTAGTATGGGGAAGGAACAGTTTTATCAAAGAAAGGGAGTTTGTTCCCCAGAAAAGGAGGATGCTAGACAGATCAAACAAAAGATGTCCATTACATCAGGGAACAGAAGATAGCCACTTGGACCAAAATGGTGGCAGCAGAAATGGCAAAAGTGTGCAGCTTCAAAATATATTTTGGGTATTCAGTTAGAGAGGAAGATACTATTGATTTCTGGGTTCTTCAAATATTAAGTATACACCTATTAAGTGCAAGACACTTCTAGGCAGTGGGTATACAGTGGTGAACAAAACTGACATGGTCTCTGACCTCATGAAGTTAACCCTTTAGTGGGGGAGACTTAAAATTCACAAGTAGCCAAACCAAACAGTATGAAGTTACAACTTGTGGTAAGTGTTAAAAGAGAAACAAAAGTGCAAGGACAAAGAATAATGGGAGATACCCACTTCTGTGGTGACTTTTTTTTTGGCCACGCAACGCAGCTTATGGGATCTTAGTTCCCCGACCAGGGATCAAACCCAGGCCCTTGGCAGTGATAGCATGGAGTCCTAACCACTGGACCACCAGGGAATTCCCTGTGGTGACTTTTCAACTGAGGCCTGTAGGAAAAGTAGAAGAAGGCTCCAGAAGTACAGCTGAATTCCAAACATTAATAACATCCCTCCTTTAACAAGGAAGAGCAATACAGTTTTAGGAAATTCTTTCCCTCCCTATATTCCAAAAGTGGTCCTGAATGACTAAGTCAATCAATGTAAACTCATCACTCTTAGCATTACTGGCTCAGGATTGCCTAAACCATGCATGATATTCACCTTGTGACAGTTATAGGTTTAAGAGTTAGCATATGACCTAAATTGGCCTTATCAGACCAAAGGGAAGGACTTTTGTTCCATTGTGGAGACAGACAGTGCTCTCTCCCACTGACTTGAATAAGGATTCACATAACCCTTACTGCTTTTGGCTTCTATGACCTTGAAGGACAAGCCTTAGGTTGAAGCAAAGTGAGTGGCCGGAGGAAACTTGGTCCTTGATGATGCTCTTGGGCCACTGAATACATCAACTATAATATTTGTTCTCTCGCTGAGCTTCCTGCTATGAGAACCACCATACGTATTTGTTTTTTGTGTAAGCTGCCTTGAGTCAGATTTCTGTAACTTCTGCCAAATACATTTTAAGAAATACACAAACAATAGAAATAGCATATGCCAAGGCCCTGAGATGGGAAAAACCTTGAATAATTAGAGAAATTACAGAGATCACATAATGAAATGATCCAGTAAGAGTATCTTAAAGTGCAACCAGCCCTCTCCATGCATATTAAGCTTCTAGTCAGATTTTAGTGCCTTGCTTGTAGAGATGAGTAGATAGCTGAAGATCAGCAAGCATTGGAAAAAACACTTTTAACATAAAAATAGGCCAAAACAAAACAGAAACAGAAAATAAGGTCTTAAAGGATCAGAAACAATTCCAGAAACAAAAGAAAGTGGGAGGGGGACCATAATTAGTAACCTTAGAAATGAAGGGGATATTGAACAAAAACAGGGGAGCTATAAAAAACAAACATTCAGAGAATAATAAAGAGCTCTTGGAAATTGAAAATATGATAAAAGCATTGGAAGATAAAACTTGAAGAAATAGTCAAGAAAATTGGGCAAAAAGATAGTGATGGACAGGAAAAAATTTAAAAATTAGGCAATCAGTTCAGGAGGTCAACGTCTGTATTATATGAGTTTCAGAATGAGAGGGGGCCCACTGAGTGCCCAGCACAAAGAATGAGAAAAGATCGATGCCACAACATACTAGAACACTGGAGTCACAGAGAAGATCCTAAAGGTTTCTGAGATACAAAATAGGTCACATACAAAGAAAGGATGAAGAATCAGAATGGCTTCAGACCTGTCAGCAGCAACACTGGAGTCCAAAAGACAGTGAGTGATGTCATCAAATATCTGAAGAAAAATAACTAACAACCAATTTTTTTTTTACTCAGCCAAGCTATCAATTAAGTAGAATAGAATAAAGACACACAGTCTCAAAGGACTTATCTACCATGCACCCTTTCCAGGAAGCTATTGGAGGTGTACACCAATATGAGGGGGTAAATCAAGGAAAAAAGTAGTAGAATTCAGGAAAAAAGGGCATCCAATATAGGAGATAAGGAAATCCCCAGGCTGTTTGAAGGGAGACCCCAGGATGATAACTTCGCAGCAGGCTTAGAGAAGCAACTATTTCAGAGTGGAACAGGAGAATGAAAGGGTCTGGAGGTGTATATATAAGGAAAAAAATGGAAACTTATAAAACTGATAAGTTTTATAACTGATAAAACTGATAATATAACTGATTATATTTGAATATATGAGGAGGAGATTTCCACTTCTAGAGGAGCATATTAGAATTAATTGATATAAAAAAAGAATTAATTGATAATAAGTACATACAGGGGCTTCCCTGGTGGTGCAGTGGTTAAGAATCCGCCTGCCAATTCAGGGGACAGAGGTTCGAGCCCTGGTTCAGGAAGATCCCACATGCCATGGAGCGACTAAGCCCGTGCGCCACAACTACTGAGCCTGCGCTCTAGAGCCCACAAGCCACAACTACTGAGCCCATGTGCCACAACTACTGAAGCCCGCGTGCCTACAGCCCATGCTCCGCAACAAGAGAAGCCACTGCAGCGAGAAGCCCGAGCACTGCGATGAAGGGTAGACCCCGCTCTCCGCAACTAGAGAAAGCCCGCGCGCAGCAACGAAGACCCAACGCAGCCAAAAATAAAATAAATTAATTAAATAATTTTTTAAAAAGTACATACACAACTAAGTAAACAAACCAAAATAGGGATAATTATTAATATCAAGGGGGAAACATACAAGAAAGGAAATGTAAACAGTGCACTGTGTCGCAGCTTGTAAATAATATTTACACACTCATAAAATGTAAACATTCATTATTGATCTAACAAAAGTAACATTACTACACTAGGAGGATGAAGAGAGAAAGTACATGCATATATATGGAGAGGATGGGAGAGCTAAAGTCCTCATTTTTAAGATAGAAACCAATGGCTAATATCTGACACTTAAAAAGCCAGAAATGGCATGATACTTAGAAAAAGCAATAAATGCCAGAAGAAACAGTTAAAAGAGTTTTAACTTCCTTTAAGCAGTAGAAAGCAGAAAGGAATAAGGGATAAATATTTTTCATTATGTCTTGTATGGAACTTATATGTACATATATAACTTCCATAAAGACAAATAAATACTATAAAAACCCAACCATGGGGCTTCCCTGGTGGCACAGTGGTTAAGAATCCGCCTGCCAATGCAGGGGACAAGGGTTCGAGCCCTGGTCCGGGAGGATCCCACATGCTGCGAAGCAAGTGGGCCCGTGTGCCACAACTGCTGCGCCTGCGCTCTGGAGCCCACAAGCCACAGCTGCTGAGCCTGCCTGCTGCAGCTGCTGAAGCCTGCACGCCTAGAGCCTGTGCTGCACAACAAGAGAAGCCACCGCAATGAGAAGCCCACACACAGTAACGAACAGTAGCCGCCCCCCTCCCCGCAACTAGAGAAAGCCTGTGAGCAGCAACAAAGACCCAACGCAGCCAAAAATTAATTAATTTTTTTTAAGAAGTCAAATTTAGGAGGGCTTCCCTGATGGCGCAGTGGTTAAGAATCTGCCTGCCAATGCCGGAGACACGGGTTCGAGCCCTGGTCCGGGAAGATCCCACATGCTGCGGAGCAACTAAGCCCGCGTGCCACAACTACTGAAGCCCGTGAGCCTAGAGCCTGTGGTCCGGAACAAGAGAAGCCACTGCAATAAGCATGCGCACCGCAACGAAGAGTAGCCCACACTCTCCACAACTAGAGAAGGCCCGCACGCACCAACGAAGACCCAATGCAGCCAAAAATAAATAAATTATTTTTAAAAAGTCAAATTTAGGGAGTTCCCTGGAGGTCCAGTGGTTAGGATTTGGTGCTTTCATTGCTGTGGCCTGGGTTCAATCCCTGGTGGGGGAACTAAGATCTCAGAAGCTGTGGGGTGTGGGCAAAAAATAAAAATCAACTTTATTGAGGTATAATTTACAGACATTAAAATAGATACATTTTAAGTGTGCAATTTGATGAGTTTTGACAAATGTATAGATAATTTGAGTTAGGGTGAAGGGCATTAAGGTCATCTGGGATTATGCCCGTCCAGGGATTTAGCAGAGGTATCCTAGCTAGGAAGGAGAACAACACCAGGGCTCTTAGGAGACATACCCAAACAGGGACAAGTGGTGACACCAAGGGCTGACATGAGATTGGTCCTGGGGTTTCACTGCACCAGGATCTGGACCTCCAGAATGTCTGGAAACTTCATGGCACCTCTTGGTCCTCCTGAGGGAGTGAGCCTGCTCCCTTTCACACCAGTGTCCACCAATCTCACGTGTATAGGCCAGGAAGGGAGACCTGGGACTGAGTTCTCCCTCTCCTCTGCCCTGCAACTTTCCTGCCACCAACCACGGCCCCCATCTCTGCCCATCGATGGGGGGCGCTCCGGCTTGCGACAGCCAAGCTTCACTGCTGCCAAAAACGGGCCCTGATTTTCTCTCCATTCATAGTTAGAAACCGGCTTCGGGTTCGCTGCAGTACGTCGGGCAGGGAAAAGCAAAAGCTCTAGGCCAGGTGTTGGCGTCGGGAATCCCCCTTCGGGTCCGCCAGCCTCCGGTCCCTTGGGGCTCTTGGCGTGATGGGCTGGGCCCGCCCAGCAATCAGTCGCTGTCGCTGTCTACCGCCCCTCTGCGTCTAAAACCCTCGGGGATTGCAGGTTCAGCTTTACTTAGAGACCGAAACTCTTTAAGTGTTCAGGTTAGGTGGAAAAACTGAGGCAGGACTGGGGACTCTAGTGAGAGGTCTGAAGCTGGCTGCAGACTTTCTCCCCGGAACTGGGAGAGCACCTTCCGAAAGCCCAAAAAGCGCATGCCAATCCAAGAAGAAACCGCTGGGGTCGGTGCTAACATCTGGGGGAGAGCGAAGCGCCGCCCACGCGAGCGGGAAATCCCAGAGGTGGGGCTGGCTGTGGGTGGGGCCTGGGGTGGGGTCCCGGCGGGGGGCGGGGCCTACCTGGGTTACCGGGTGTGCCAGCCCAGCCCTGCACAGCGGAGGTGGTAGTGGCCCTGGTCTGTGGCTCCCGTCCTATTTGCTCTGAACCTCGCAGCCATGGAGGGACCCCAGGAGCTTCTGAGTAGGAAGCTCCGTCTCTGCTTCACCCCCGCTGCCCGGACCAGCCTCCTGCTGCTCAGGCTCAACGACGCGGCGCTGCGGGCGCTGCACGAGTGTCAGCGGCAACAGGTACGGCCGGCCCGGGCCCCATCCTCTCCCTCCCCTACCCCTCGGTTAGTCGGGCCTCAGCCGGCGACCGTGCCGAAGGGGCCTGGGGATGGGAAGCAGCATCCTCAGTCTCCGGCCTCCCCACCTCTCCAAGTGAAGCCTGCGAGGCAGGTCCCCCCACCCCACCCCACCCCCACCCCGGGCACCCGACGCCGGATCCGGGACGCTGCTTCACCTGCTCTTAGCTCAAGTCTGTGCTCTCCCTCCAGGTTCGGCCAGTGATTGCTTTCCAAGGCAACCGAGGGGTAAGCGCGGGCCTGGGGTGTGTGGAGGTGGAGTGCAGGGAGAACAGACATGGGCTCCAGGAAGGTACCATCAGGGCGGGAGGTTGAGGGCAGCCAAGGTCTGAGGAAGTTTCGAGAATTGAACCCCAAATGGGGCGAGGGGCTGCTGGGTTGTGGTCCCAAGAGGCTGCGGTTGAAGAGACTGTGCCGTCTTAGCC